>NC_056725.1:1172750774-1173050774 GCF_019279795.1 Protopterus annectens | reverse complement strand
TCTGAGGTATCTTCTGCATATTTGTCTGATTGGGACATGCAGTTATGCCTCTTTTAGGTCTAAAGTTACAAGCCAAGCGTTCTTGCCCAGCATGGGCAGTAGCTGCTGCAAAGTCAACATTTTGAATTTTGGTATATCCAGGAATGTATTCAGAATCGATAGGTACAGTATTGGCCTCCTTGTTCTTTCTGGGTTCCAAGAACAGTCTTGAGTAAAATCCTTGCCCCTGCTCTTGCTCTGGCACTTGCTGAATGGCCCTCATGTCCATAAGGGATGAGACTTGTTTTTGTGCCTCTGCCCATTGATTTTTTGGCAGATCTGGCCAGCCGTTTGCCTTTGGCAGGGTATGGAAATGGAACTTGTAGCCTTTTGACACGATATTTAGAACCCACTTGTCCTGGGTTATAATGTGCCAATTTTGAGAAAAAAGTGCTAATTTTCCCCCTAAAGGTGCTGCCAGGAAATAAGTGCTTGGTGCAGGCAGGGGGAAGTCATTGGAACTGTTTCCTGTAAGGCTGTGATTTGTCTTCTCCACTTTTGGAGGTAGAAGCACCCCATTGCTTTGACCTGTATGAACCTTGCGCCTGGGATCTGCCTCTAGGGCATCTGGGTCTGCCCCTTTGAGGTCTGTCTGACGCAGGAAAGCACCAATTCTTTGTTGGCCAGTGCCTACTAAACCTAGGTGGCTGTACTTGTAAGAAATCTTTGACCGTTTGCATAGATTTTGCTTTGTCCTCCATTTTCTTTAACACCTCTTCTGCCTTAACACCAAACAAAAAATCATGCTGTAAAGGTGCATCTAATGATTTAACTTTAACATGATCAGGCAGATTTTGTTCCTTTAACCAAGCATGCCTTTTAATTACAGAACCTGTAACTGCAGCCCTGCAGGAGGCCTCTAAAGAAGCAAAACCACATTGCAAAGTATGCTTTCCAACTTGTTCAGCTGCATGCAAAATATCCTGCATTTCCTTGTTTTCTGCACATTCAGAGATTAACAACATTTTCTGTTTAAGCAATGCCATGACATGCTGCTGACATCTGGGCATATGGAACTGACAGTTTAAGGCCCTTACAGCCAAGGTAGCAGATGTGTAAACCTTTTTTCCCCATCTATCCAGTGCCCTAGAATCCCTGTCAGAAGGGGTAGGGTTTTTTGCAGCGGAAGCCTTAACTCCCTTGGGACCCTGAGAAATAGTTTCTGGGTCTGCAGCAGGGTTTTTAAAAAGGAATTTATGTGAGTCAGGAACTCTAATATCTGTCAGGCTTAACAGGAGCTGGAGGTAAGGAGTCAGGGGTAAGGCTAGACTCCGAAAACACATCTACAATGTCTAACACAGGAGGGATGGCTAGTGGCTTGTGCTGAGGTAGTAACAGGAAATCCCTGAGCCTCTTTTTAGACTCTGAAAAATCTTGGCTCTCCCAGTGAAAATGCTCCCTCATGGTATGTAAGGTTTCCCCAAAAGAATAGTCCTCAGGAGGAGAAGCTGAAGGTATGGATTCTTCAGCATCAGAATCCTCATGGGGGAAAAGAATATTCCTGATCAGAAGAGGAATCAGAAGAAATGGAAACCTGATCTGAAGATTCATAGTCAGTCTATTGCCTAGGCCTCTTATCAGGAGGGGGATGGGAACCCCTGATCAAGGAAATCAAGACTTCGGCTATTTTGAGCATCTGTTTTTTGGGCATGGAGGCCTGTACACATGGCTCTTGAGGTTGCTTCTTTGCCTTTGAAGGTGCTTTAGTCTTTGCCTTTGAAGTCGGTTTAATGTATAGATGTTTGGGTCTGAATACATCCTCAGAAGCCGGTGCCTGCTCAGCAGCTCTGGACCCATCTGAAGGATCAGCGTCCGAAGCTCCAATACCTGGAGTTTCCAGCGGCATGGCCAACTCCATGTCGGAGTCGGTAGGGGCCTGCGACTCTAAAGTAGCGGTTGTCAGGGACTACGAAAGCGCCTCACTGAAAACCAGCGAACTGGCGACTGGCTTAGGAGAAGCTTCGTCATCGGTTTTGGGCCTCGTCTGTCTTTCTTTTTCTTTGCGTTTTTTGTGAACTCAGATAGTCTGATGGCTTTCCAATGACATTTCTGGAGAATTAAATCTGCGTCCAAAGTACTTTAAAGCAAAGTCATACAGACGCTTAATAGTGTGTTGGTTAAATCTAGCACAAAACCGACAACCTAGAAAATTATGATCAGGGCCCTAGGCAAGGAATACAGTAAGAATGAAAGTCCTTATGAGGTATTTGCTTCCCACAAGAAATAAAATGATTAACTTTTTCTGACATCGGTCCTGGAGCAAGAAAAAAGTTTCCCCAATGGGGTACTTAGCTTTATAGAAGACTTCGAATCTGAAATTCGAACTCGAAAATCTCAGGAGTCAGCTGACTGGCACTTGGAAACTGCTTCTGCTTCGGGTACCGCACGGCAAGAAAGACTAAAGAAAATGGCGTCGGCTGCTTCTTTTATACCCCTGACGACCTGACGTCAGGGAAGGGGCAATGACAGCCGACGCAGGACTCAAGACTTTGGAATTCAGGCCGACTGAGGGCAACCTGCCAGCAGGATTACCCAAAATGACTGCAACAGTGAAACACAAAGAACATCTGGAGCAGCCATGCTGTGAGCTTCAGTGACTGCAAGGAGGGATGGAGATCCCCCGACGATGTGTCGGAAGGTCTGGAACTGGGTCCAGAATCCATGGATCCTCCAATAGCTGATGATGAAGAAATGGGAACCAAATCTGCCGAGGCCAATGTGGGGCTATGAGGAAGATAGTCCTTCTCAGCAACATTGCTTTCTGTAGAAGTCTGGGTATAAGAGGGATTGGAGGGAATGCATAGAGGAGACCCAGGAGCTAATCATGTGCGAGTGCGTCTCTCGGGGATTGTCCCAGAGGGGGAATCAGGGCAAAGTAGCTCCTGCATTTGGTGTTGACGTGACTGGCAAAAAGACTGCAGCAAACAAGGCTGGCCCCATTTGCGGAAAATCTTGTCCGCGATCTTTTGTTTGAGGGACCACTTGTGTGGCAACACAATTGCCCTGCTCAGTTTGTCTGCTATCACGATGGATCTTCCCGGGATGTGCATTGCCAACAGAAAGCACTGGGAGGAGACAGCCCACTGCCAAACTCTGAGGGCTTCTCAGCAAAGGGGGTGACACTTGGTCCCGTCTTGCTTGTTCAAGTACCAGACTACCAACATGTTGTCTGTCTGAATTGCAATCGTCCCTAGAGGAAGAGAGTCCTGAAAGTACTGCAACGCCAGAAGTACTGCTCTCATCTCCAGAACATTGATATGCAGGTACAACTCTTGATCCGTCCACGTGCCTTGGGTGGTCATTCCCTGAAAATGCCCCCCCACCCTATCAGGGAAGCGTCCGTGGTCACAGTGGCTACTGGAGGTGGTAGAACAAAGGGACGTTCTATAGTTACATGAAGAGACGTCAACCACCACTGGAGATCTCTCCTGCAAGAGTTTGTAATCAAAATCACATGACTCATTGGAAGTTCCGGATAGGACCATTGGTGAACAACAACCATTGAAGAATCCGCATGTGCATCCTTGCTAATGGTATGGCCAAGATCGTTGCAGCCATCAAACCTAATACTTTTAGGACTTCTGCGACTGGTGCTCTGTCCTTCGACACTAATGAGTTGACATGCTAGCGAATGAGAAATATCCTCTCGATTGGTAGTCGTAGAGTGGTGGTTGAAGTGTCTAACTGCCCCTATAAAGACAATATGCTGCAATGGCGACAAGGCAGATTTTTCTGAGTTGATTGTAATGCCTAAATGATGGCAGAGCGTCAGTGTATTCTCTTGCTTGAATAACTTGATGTCTGGTGGTGGAGGCAAGGAGCCAATTGCCTAGGTACAGAAACACCTGGAATCCTAGACACCTCAGATGAGCCGTGACCACTGCCATGCATTTGATGAACACTATGGGGGCTGTAGTGAGACCAAAGGGCAGGGCTCGAAACTGATAATGATTGGCTCCCAGCCGGAAACACAAATGATCTCTGGATGGCCTGGCCATTTTTATGTGGTAGTACACATCCTTGAGATCTATTGAGCACATCCAGTTGCCTCTCCCTAAAAAGGGAAGTATTGACTGAAGCGTGACCATCTGGAACTTCTCTTTCTTTACAAATTGGTCGAGTCTGTTAAGGTCCAAAATAGGTCTCCAGTCCCCTGTTTTCTTTGGAACCAAAAGGAATCTTGAGTAAGTTCCGGATCCTATTTGGTCTGCTGGGACTGGCTGGATGACTCTTTCTAGCAACTTGCGGACCTCTATAGTTGCTTGTTCCCTGTAACAAGGTGGAACGTCCGGGATTTTCTTTGGGGGCGTGGGTTGGGTGAAGAATGGTATGAAATACCCTCTGGAAATAATGCTTTGTACCGAGCTGTCTTTTGTTATATCTAGCCAGGTGTCTGGGTATAAAGATAAGCGACTCCCGACTGCCTCGAGAGCAGGACAGTCGAGTCTCCCTTCAGGAGCACTGATAGGGTGGACCAGAGAAGTGATCTCTGTCACCCTGGTGTTGCAGACCCCCTCTGTCGCAAGGGCGGCGCCTTCCATTGTTACCCCCTCCTCTGACCCTAGGGGGGGGTTGACCACGTGTGTCCTGAAAGGCTTTTTGGGCTTTTCGGAACCACATTTTCCCTCCTCGTTGGCTTTTGGGGTAAGGCCGAGTAGGGGGCGGAAAAACGGACTCCGACGGCAGAAATAAGAAGTTATGTACCTACCATAACGTTCCATGTTAGTTGTCTTCTCTCGCCTTCTTTCTTGCTTGATGGGTTCGGAGCCGATCCTCACTTGCTTTAGCTCGAGAACTCCTTTTACCAGCTCGAGGCAGCCCCATATCCCATGATGCAAGGCAGTAAGTACCCAGATCTCGTTTGTTGACAAAGGGCAATAACACCAAGCATAAAATACTTCCCAAAGGAAGAAGAAACTTACAGATGGAAAAAGGACCAGGTCTGAATGGTCTTTAGCATAATAGTTTCTTATACAAGGTCTGTCCAGGCCAGGGGAAGAGGGAAGAAGCGCGAGAAGACAACTAACACTATGGTAGGTACATAACTTCTTAATGTTGTTGTCAATCTCGCCTTCATTCTTGCTTGATGGGACCGTCCTAGCACCTCTATCCTGGGTGGCTCAATGGAACAAACTCTTGAGGACTGTAGAGCCAAAACTGGCTCTGTCCCTGGAGGCCAAGTCCAATTTGTAATGGGAAACAAAAGTGTGAGGAGTGGCCCAAGTGGCGCTGCACAAATAGTGTCCAAAGGCAGTCTAGCTTGAAAAGCTGTAGAAGTAGCTAAACTCCTAGTTGAATGTGCTTTAGGTTTTGAGCACAGCTGTTTTCCCCTGATCGATAAATTTCAGTGATGACCGAAGAAAGCCATCTGGACAAAGTCACTTTAGAAACAGGAAGGCCTTTTTATTATCCGCATAGGAAACAAAAGTTGATCAGATTTTCTAAATTTTTTGTTCTGTCCAAATAATATCTAAGCTGACGGTGGACGCCAAGATAATGTAGTTTTGTTCGGCTCTATCTGAATAGTTAGGAAAAATACAGGAGATCAATGGATTGATTCAGATTGTTCTTTGAAGCGACCTTAGGTAAAAAGGATGGATTGGTTCTCAAAGATACTCTGTCTTTGTGAAAAATTAAATAGGGGGTCGAACCGAAAGAGCATGAAGTTCAGACACCCTCCTGGCAGATGTAATAGGCACTAGGAATAAAGTTTTCCAAGAAAGATATTTCAGGGAACAAGAAACAGCTGGCGGGAAGAATCAAGGATGTCAGCACTAAATTTAGATCCCACTGAGGAGGAGGATTCCTGATTGGAGGCTTTAGTAGGAAAATTCCTTTCAAGAAGGCCCTGCAGAGCCTATGGGACATAATATTATGATCTGCTATCCCGACATGAAAATTAGAAATAGCAGCCAATTGAACTCTGACTGTGGAAGAAGAGGAGCCTGCATGAAAAATCTCTGCTAAGAAGTCCAGAACTGCCTGAACAGGGCAGTAAAGGATCAATATTTTGGGCCTTAGCCCAATAAGAAAACGCTTCCATTTGCTTGTGTAAATCCTCCTGGTAGAGGATTTTAGTGAAGCTACAATGATGTCTCTAACTGGGTTAGAGATCAAAGGAAGCCTGGCTAAGGAAGGAAGTGGAGCAACCATGCTGTGAGGTTGAGAGAAGGGATTGACCGGTGCAGCTGACCGGATTGGTGAATCAGTAGATCTGGCACTGGGTCCAGATGCCACGGCTGCACAAAAGGTGATGATGGAGGAACGGGAACCAAACTTGTCGAGGCCAGTAAGGGGCAATGAGAATCAATTTGGCTCTCAAAGCGGTAGCTTTCTGGATCACCTGAGGATCAGAGGAAATGGAGGGAAGGCATAAAGAAGTCCCTGGGGCCAATCCTGGGTCAGGGGATGGCCTGATAGAGGAAGAGGCTGAAGAAGTCTGGACATTTGCTGTTTTGGGGAGTAGCAAAAGATCGCAACATGGCCATTCCAGAAAAATCTCTTCCGCTATAGATTGCTTGAGAGACCACTCGTGAGGCATGAGGATAGCTCTGCTCAATCTGTCCGCTATAATGTTGGTTTTCCCAGGGATATGCGTTGCTACCAGAAACCGATGAGAGGAGATCGCCCATTGCCAAAGTCTGAGCACTTCGACACAAGGGGTAGGACTTGGTTCCGGTTTGTTGATATACCAAACTACAGACATGTTGTCTGTGTGGACTGCAATTGTCCCTACGGGAAGAAAGTCGTTGAGGGCTTGCAACGTTAAAAGCACTGCTCACACCTCCAGGACACTTCTGTGCAGATGGTACCGAACGTTGCCACGTCCCATGAACCATCCTGCCCTGATAATGACCCCCACCCGATCAGGGAGGCATCCGTGGTGACAGTGGCTATCGGGACGGGGTACAAAGCACCTGCCTTGGTGAACCTGAGACGATGTGATCCACCAAGCAAGATGTTGTTTGCATGTCTGTGTCACCAGAATCTGGTGACGCATTGGGAGTTGCTGGTATGACCACTGTGTGAACAGCATCCACTGAAGGAGGCGCATGTAGAATCGAGCCAGGGAAGAAGAGTAATGGCCGCAGCCATGAGACCTAATACCTTTAGAACCATTCTGGCCTGTACTTTCTTGCTGGCCAGAATGATCCTGACATGAGTCTGAATGTCTGAAACTCTTTGTTCTGTAAGGGTAGCTGACATCCGAACAGTGTTTAAGTTTGCCTATGAAGGTAATAGACTGGCAGGGCGATAAGGATGACTTTTGAAGTTGATTGAGATGCCTAAATGAGAACAAAGGTCTATTGTGTAATCCCTGGCTTGTATAAGCTGATGCCTGGTGGTGGCTGACAGGAGCCAGTCGTAACACCTAAAATCCTTGACGCCTCAGGTGAGCCGTGACCACTGCCATGCATTTGGTGAACACTCTGGGGCTGTAGTGAGACCAAAGGGCAGGGCTCTGAACTGGAAGTGACTGGACCCCAGCGCCGAGAAATCTCCTGGAGCGTCTGTGAATTTTGATGTGATAGATCCTGAAGATCTATTGAGCACATCCAGTTGTCCTTCTGTAAGAAGGGCAGAATTGACTGAAGAGTGACCATTCGAATCTTGTCTTCCTGACAGACTTGTTGAGTCTGCTGAGATCCAATATTGGTCTCCAGTCTTTTGGGGACCAAAAGAATCTTGAGTAGATTCCGGCTCTGAATGGTCTATTATAACTGGCTGAATGGCTCTTTTGCAGTAGTTTTGATTTCTAACTCTGCAATTTCCCTTAGACCGGTGGTACATCTGGAAGGGAACCTGAGGGAAGGGACTTTCCTCGAAAGGAATTATGTAACCCTTGGATATGATCGACTGTACCCATCTGTCTTGAGTGAGGGAATGCCAGGCTTCTGGGTACAGTGATAATCTTCCCCGACTGCCTCCAAGGAGGGACAGAACACCTCAGGGATGCTGAAAGGGCTTATCAGAGAGAGGCTCCCTGTTTCCCTGGTTCTTCGGACCCCTCTGCCTCTAGAGCGTCTGTTGTTGTTACCCCTCTGCCTCTAGGGGTAAACTGACCACGTGAATCCGGGCGGACTCCTTGGGATTTACGGAACCACATCTTCCCACCCTTCTGTCCTTTGGGATAAGGCCTAGAAGGGGTGGAAAACAGACTCCAACAGCAGAAAGAGTCTTGCCGTCCTGCTCACACCTGGTCAAGGTTTCCTTCACCTGAGGGCCAAACAAAGCTGAGCCATCAAAGGGAGAATTTGTGAAGGAAAATCACATAGCCGCATCCAGGCTTGGCGTCTAAGAGCCACACCTGTGCCCATCCGCAGCATAAGATATTAGCATGGAGGAGTTAGCAATGGAATTGAGGGTTCCTAGCTGCGAAGCAATCTTTTCTTGAGCCCCTGCAGCTGTAGTATCCTGAACTACTTCTCCCAGCTCCTTCAGGATATCTCTCTGGAGTCTGGTGAAGTGACAAAGATAATTCAGCATAGCAAAGGTCGCTGAGGAAAACATCCGCCTGTCCATGGTCCTAGAGTCCTTATTAGGAGGATGAAGGATCTGCAAGTTCCTTTTGGTGGCCGCAGCCACCACCATGGCATCAGCGGGACACCCTTGGTAAGGAATTGTTTGTCACGGAGCAGTGATAAATTTTGAAGGCCTCCTAGGGACTGGCTCTACAGAGTCAGGAGCTGCCCACGCCTCGTGCAATAACCTGCATAAGGCGGAGACACCCAGGAGGTGGAGGGCCGAGATCCAAACGCCTCTAGGTATACTGACTCATCCTCAGAGGGATTGTTGGTGGCCAGTTTCCCTCTGTTTTAGAAGTTCTAGGATGTCTGAGAAGGAGACATCCTCAGAGGGGATCTAGGGGATCCCTCTGACTCATCAAAGTCAGTATCCGTGACAGACTCGGGAGTCTACATGCTTCCTACAAGTCCTCTTCCTAGGAGGATCTCCCGAAACATCAGGAGAATCCTCGGAAGAGGGAAACCTGGGGATCTCTGGGTCCTGCAGCAAGAGAAGTGGCAGAGATGTCAACAGGTACAATAGAGGGAGGAGCTGGAACAGACTGCTGACTGATACCAGTGGCCAGTACACTCCATCACCTCAAATGCTCCCTCCCAGGCAGTTCCGAGAGAACCCGCCCAAGAGCTAGGAACTCCAGGGACCAAGTCTCAGAGGCAGATGTAGGAGCCGAGGCTATAGGGGCAAGGAGGCTCAAGGGGAAGGACAAGGGTCCGATGCCACTCACCCCTCGGAGGAGACCATGGAAGCCCGACCACCAAACCTCTAAGGAAGAGGAGATAAGAGTAGAGGCTGAAGGAACAGAAGGGGGTATCGGCCTCCAGCCGTAGCAGTAACCATTCGAAGACTCCAACTCCAAGCTCTGGGGTAGAGTTGAAGGAGGAACTGTAACTGGTGTGGACCCACAGTCGCCTGTTGAGACGGACTGTGTAACATTTGGGCCAGTACCTGTGACTTGAGTAATCTACTGACCACTCTCTCTAGGTCATCATCTGACAACCTGGATGACCTTGAAGATATCGGCTCCAAGGAAGGAGACCTCGACCTCTTCCTGGAATGAGCCGCCGGAGCCGATACTATAGATCCTGTGGCCGACAGGAAGGCTCCAGCCGAGCCGATACAGCCACCCACCGATAGCCATCGGTGCCGAAGCCAGAATCGGCTCCAGCCGGAGCCGATCTCGACTCAGTACGAGCCGAGGCCGCAGGCTTAGGAACAGAAGCCTGGGCCTTGGAAACTCTTGCTGGTTTTGATGGAGCCGACTTAGCCGAGAGCCCTCCGCTTAAGAAGGCCCCTAAGAACCAGTTTGTTATGTCTCCTGCAGGACTCTCTGGCTGAAGGAGTGACAAATAGCACAGGAGTCCTGCAGGTGAAGAGGGCCCAGACAATACAGGAAGAAGTGTGACCGTCTGTCAGAGACATCTTCTGACCACACTTCTTAAAACCTGAGACCCTCTCCTTTGACATGGTGCCGAAAACACACACACACACACCAGTCAAAAATTAACTTAAATAAATACCAAAAGGTATTCTACAAAACCACACACACCCTAACAGGGGATGGGAAGGGTTTTTAAGATACACTAACAAAAATAAAGGAGACAGGGAATTTCTGTCAGAAAGGGAATAATATAAGTTTAAAACTATCAATACAAGGTTTTTACTAAAAGGGGCTTAAAACTCACAAAGTGAACAACTTACCAGGAGCTGGTAAAAGAAGACCTCCCAAGCGAAGACAAAACAGATCTGGGTACTTACTGCCTTGCATCATGGGATATGGGGCTGCCTCGAGCTGGTAAAAGGAGTTCTCGAGCTCGAACCCATCAAGCAAGAATGAAGGCGAGATTGACAACTTAACATGAGTCTTTCCCTCTTGCTCACACCTGGTGAGAGTTTCCTTCACTTTGGGCCCAAAGAGAGATGAGCCATCAAAAGGGGTGTTGACAAATGAAGACTTAAAGGGCTCCGCGAAGGAACACAAGTACATCCAGGAAAGTCGTCTTAGGGCAACTCCTGTACCCGCTTGCTCTACTCGTCCCATCAGCTGCATATGATATGAGATGCATGGATGAATTCACGATGGAATTTAGGGTAGTGAGCTGGGCGGCATCTTTGTCAGAAGTCCCTGCAGCTACAGTACCCTGAAGAGTATCTCTCAACTCCTAAGGAGATCTCTTTGCAGTCTGGTGAAGTGGGTCAAATAGCTCAGGGATCGGAGAGTAAAAGTCGCTGAACTAAACATGTGTTTCCTATATCGATCCATCCATGATTCTGGACTCCATGTTAGGAGGATGGATCGTCGAGGAAGTCTCAGACATTTCCTTCTTGGTGGCTGCCACCGCCACCACCATGGCATCAACAGGGACTCGCTTGGACAAAAAATCCTTATCTGCGAGTGCAGAAATTAACTTGATGGGCCTCTGAGGGACAGGCTCCATGGACTCCAGTGACTCCCACGCCCTTCAAGAGACCAGCTGCATGAGCTCATCGAAGGGCGGAGACACCCAAGAGGTGGAAGGTTGAGACTCGAAAGCCTTCAGGAGAACTGACTCGTCCTCAGTAGGGCATTTGGATTGCCAATCACCCCTTTGCCTAAGGATCTCGAGCATCTCCGCAAAGGACATATCCTCAGAGGGGTGATCGTGGGGACCCTTCTGACTCATCCAAGTCAGTATCAGATGTCAAAGACTCCTGTGGGGAGTCCAAGGGTCTCCTATTACACAATCTCTTCCTGAGGGCCTCCTCAGTGGGAGCCTCTGGGGAGGTCTTGGAAGAGCATGGGGTTACCTGAGGCTCCAGGGTCTCTACACTTGGCCTGGACAATGGAAGCAGAGGCGGACACAGGCACTTTAGGGGAAGAGGAGGCCAGACCTGGTGTCGAGGATGTCTTTGGGGACAAGGCTCTCCTCATGGCTTTGAAAGCATCACGGCTTAGATGAGAAGGAGTAGACTGACCCGAGAGAACCGCCATCCCCTCCCGCACCGAGCCGGAGGTAGGAGCCGAGGCCCCGAGAGGAAGAGTCGGCACCGACAAGTCGGTGCGACTATCCTCCCCGGACCAGACAGGAGAGTGTCGGCCCCCAGAGTCCCTGGGCGGCGCTGAGGATATTAGAGTAGATGGAACCGATGACCCCGGAGCAGGTCTTCGCTCCAAAGGCTCCATGAACAGCAGGTCAGCCCCCTCTGGCACCGAAGATCCGATGCGGCTCGGAGGAGCAGCAGTCAAATCTGGGATAGTGGTCTTCGGTTCACACGCTGGGGTCAGAACAGACAACAATTTGGCAAGGCCTGGTGCCTGTAAGAGCTTATGCACCAATCGGTCCATATCCAAATCCGAGAGGCTGACAGAAGATCTAGAGGAGTGCACCAAAGGTGCTGATTGGAGGAGTGGCGAGGTGTCTCGGAGCCCGGCTTCAAAACAGTAGTCCAGCTCCGAAAGGAAGAGACACACTGCTCTGAGAGCTGTGGAGCTGAAGTCCCAGAATCCTCCACTTTCTTAGACTTTTTAGATACCTTAGAATCAGTAGATGATTTTGATGATTTAGAGGACTTGCTGACCCCATCCTGGTCAGACAAATCTTCAGAAAAAGGATGCTTCAGCAAACCTCGATTAACAAGTTTCCTTTTCCTCTCTAAAAGAACCCTTGAAGAAAAGGAATGGCAAATGCTACAGGACTCTTGCAAGTACACCACACTCAAACAATACACGCAGTGAACATGCCCATCAGTGAGAGACATCTTTTGCCCGCAGTCTGGACATGTTTTGAATGCAGACTTTGGGTGCCTGTCTTTTTCCTCAGACAAATTAATAAACAATACACAGACTAACCTGGAGGAAAAATCTGTCCAAGGCTCAAGAAAAACAGTTATAATTAACCAACACAGTTTAAAAAATGGCCGGAGAAAAACGGCCAACAGTATAATACAGCCTAAAAGTTAAAGCTATCATTAGGCTTGACTTTAATACAGAACACACTAACAATGGCCCAGGAAAAGAAAGCCAACTCTACTAAAAGTGCAACAGCACATTATCTACACTATGAAAAGTATAACGCACACTATAGAAGGAAAGAAACACACACACTGAATAACTAGGCCTAACACGAGGCCGCTACAAATATGTTAAACTATGAAGCACCAAGGGAATAGGTTTAAAGAGACAACTACAGGAGCTTAATATAAAACTAACTATCTATAAAAGATAAAGAAGTTTTTCCAAAAAACATGCGAAAAGCGATTGTGTGTCAAAAAAAAAAAAGGCTCGAGCGAACTGGAACCACTGAAATCCGTGCCGCAGCAAACTAGAACTGAGGTAATTCCAGCAGTGCATCATGGGATAAGGGGCTTGGTCTCGAGCTACTGGTAAACCTTGAGCTTTGCTAACGGCCGTGTCGGAGCCTACGGATCGGCTCAGAACCCATCAGTGAAGAATGAATGGTGAGATTGAACAACTTCACATCTAGGTATTTACTGTTTGCTAACTGGCTGGGTGGACTGGTCCAAAGACCTTTTTCAACCATGACTCAGGCAGACAGGCAAGAGTAGTACAATCAAATAACAATACAGTATAGTCAAACAGTAGTCATCAAATACAATAAATCAGACGTTAAATAGAATGAATACAGAAATTTTGCAAAAGCAAGCAGGGCATGAAGATAATGAGCAAAATATAAAAATATATGGAGTAAACAACTAAATTAAACAAAGGAAACAGCTGTCAAATGAGATGCGTATTTATAGCCAACACAGAGACAGATGAGTGTGCAGTGTGCCTCTATCCTTATGAAATACAAGGGGGGGGGTCTGTTTATCACAGCTCACTATTCAGATTCCTTTTTGGCTGATGTGACTGCCATTAGAAACAGTTTTCCATGGCAGGAATTTTACGTGTGTTACCAACTTGTTAAACCAGTGGCAAGGAGCACATTTTTCAAACAAGGCTGAGATCTTTGACTGGCACCAATGTCTGTTTAGAAGGTGTGACATGTATGACAGCATTCATGAATTGCTTAACTGGATGCCAGGGAGGCTTCAAAGGCAGATAGGCAGAAATAACAGAGAAATGCAGTTTCAAAAAAGTGTAGATTGGTCAGGTGGAAAAAATTAGAGAGACTGAAGATCATTAAGTATATTTCACCCATATAGTGTGTATGTTTCTCCTCAGGTATCAAAGGGAGAATCTTTTCTACTTAGCTAGGAAAGACTGCCTCCATACTTGGCCTAATGGCCACCTTCAAAATACATCTGGTCTTTAGGATCAAGGTGTCCAAAGGGAATAACTGTTACATCTTTCAAGCTTCCAGGTTCAATGTAGACATTTTGGGGTATATGAAAGACATTCACCAGCTCTGCATCAGGAGGTTCACAAACAGCAGCAGTGTGAAAGTAGTCTACCTCACCACTTGGAGCAGGATGCACAACCACTGCTGCCTGGGCTTGAACAGAGGAAATGGGATTATTTCTGGACCTTCCTCCTCTTCGATCTTCTGAATTACCCTAGTCAGTAAGGGAATAAGAGGGAAAACTATAGAAACAGAACTCTCCAAGCCACAAAGTGCATCTACTGTCCAAGTTTCTTTGTGATCAATCCTTTAACAGTATTTCCTTAGCTGTCTGTTATTTAGAAAAGCAAAGATGTTGTTCTCTGGAAAACTCTACTTGTTGGTCATCCCAAGGAATGTCTCTCTGTGCAATTATTAGCTTAAGTGGGTCTTAAGAAATTCTGCTTAGATGGTGTGACAGCATTTCCCTCAGTGGGGATGTGGGGCTTCCTACATGTGCAGACTTCACTGCAAACTTTGTTTCCAGACCTGCAGGCCAGCCTGCACCTGCTTCTTTAAGTACCATGTCAGTGCGGTGTTGTCTGTGACGATCTTTAATGTCCCTGGCTTTCAAGATCTTTATGAGAAACACTGCACCAGCAAAGTCCAGTCCGGACAGGGGGCAGAGGAAATGGGAGGGGATAGATAGCCAGCCCAGTAGCAGCATGGATCGGATAGAGGCCTGCACATCAGAAAGATCACGGGTTTAAGGAGCCTGAGGGTAGACATCTCAAGACTTAGTCCTTTTAGTATGGCAGACATCCTCCTCAATCATAACTGTGGGATTACTGGCCTCCCCTGCCTAAAAGTAAAGCAATATTCCTGAACAAAGGTCTGATCACTTGTACTAAACAGGAGCTGACAGCCTTTAGTATCATGGCTTTGCTGAGGACCAGATACACGTCTGCTGCATCAGTGGTCTCAGATATAACAGATGCCAGGGGCTGGTAAAGTGCCTCTATGGGACTGGTGTCCCCAGACCTTTGGTTTCCACTGGAGTCAACTGACTTTGAGGAATCCCTCTTTTTCTCACTATGCTTCTCCATTCATTTTTGAGGGGGCAGAACATTTGCTGTACTACAAAGGTGATATATGGTGGTAAGCCTTCTTTTGCTCAGACACGCCAAGATGGACTTCAGACTTGGTCTAATAGCTTTCATCTTAAAGACTTGGCAAACCTCACTGTTAGACATGACAAGGTCTAAACCAAGACAATATATATACTTATTGTGGCAGACTTCTATCTTACAAACCAATCTTACTGCACTTGGTAGAGGCACTCATGCCCTATACCTTCATGTGGATTAAATGCCATGTGGATTTATATCAAAACATAAGTAGACAACACTACTCTAATACTATGAACAAGGACAAAATTGTGTTCCCCGATGGGATAGCCATTTAACTGCTCTTTGGTCTGAGAAAGAGGCAGGCAGACAAATGGATGCTATTTGCAGGTGCACAGACAATACATTCAAAAATGGGTCAACAAAGTGAAGATGGTATGGGAGGATTTCACATTTATACAAGGTATGTGAGGACATTCAATGTGAAGGTGGCCATCAGACTGAGATAGAAGGTTGGTCAGTACTAAAAATCTGGCCAGATATCAGCCTGCATCAGAGTTCCTCAATGTGATGCCTGCAATAGTGACCTACACAAAGAGTAGTTTCTTTATAGTAGCTAGCTGCCAGAAGAAGGAGGCTGAGCTGGGGCTATATCTGGCAGACAGAGCATGCATAGAAAACCTAAGACTCTCTGCTGTACCAGAGAAACTGGAAGGAACTGACTTAATTTTATAAAAGCACAAAGAAGCAGCTGGACTGGTATTCCACAGTGTAATTTTGTTAAATGAAAGGGCACATCAACAGTAGGCTCCAAATCTGGCCATGAGAAAGCAGCAAAGACCTGTATTAGCAAAAAATGCAATCATTTGAGCAGAAACAGTTGATTGACAAAACCATGGCAGAAAGAGAAAGTACTAAAAATTGGTGACAACAGAGTATTTGTGAAAAATACTAATTCACTGTACACCAGGCAGAAGAGAAAAAGTATTCCAGCAACTAAGGAATGTTGACAGGCAGGTATGAGAGTCAAGCTGCTGTATGCAGCTGTCTTCAGAATATTTCTTCCTGGAGAACATTTCCGGATGCAGAACAGACTAAGCAGGAAATAAAACATGAGCAAACAAACAGAAGGGGACTCTGCTTTTCATTTTTTGACAATAAAGCTCATTAAGAGACCTACCAGTGAAACATTTACTAGTGTTCAAAAAGAAAATGCTTGAGAGGCAGAAAAAGCACAGGTGTTGACTAGAATAATCAGGAGTACACTGGACTTGAACCAGAGTCTGGTGTTGGGATATGGAGGTGAACAGGAAGAAAACTAGCAACACTGAAATTACTGAGTAAATGGGAAACTGTAATGCATCAATCACATTTGCGAAATGCAAGAAAAAGTGGCTAAGAAAGACTACTGGTGGACTGTAAACCATGTGCCCTCCATCATGTCATTAATGTTTAGAACAACACTAAGAGAAAAAAATAAAGCAAAACAGGAGTTATATACTTAACATAACTTGGTATATGTAACCCTATTTCATTATTCCTCATGACTGGGTCTCAACTGCCTATGCACATCCAAAGTATGAAGGCGATATTCGCCCTTATTAGAGTGGTTAGGAATAAAAGATGAGAAACTGAATATTCTGGTCGATATTTTCAGTGGCTACCTTGGGCATGAAAGAATGATTAGTTCACAAAGCCACCCTGTCCTTATAACATGGTGGTTTGGAGGACAAGGTCTGTAATTCAGAGACTCTCTTAGCCAAAGTTATGGCCTTAAGAAAGGCAGTCTTCCAAGACGCCAACTGAAGCTTTATAGCAGAGAAAAAAAGGGACGAAAAAGAGAGAAGAATATTTGGCACCAGTGCTGAGAAAGGGTCGACATTCCTTTCTGCAGCCCAAAAGGGAAAACGTTTCCACTTACTGTGACAGATCATCTGAATAGATGGTTTCTGGGATGCTAGAATAATTTTCCTGACAGGAGAAGCCATCTTGGACTGTCTTATCACGAGAAGTGGAGAACCCAAGCAGTTAGATGAAGGGATCAAAAGTTGGGAGATTACTGCTTTGACGGATGAAAGATGAAATCTGGAATGGGATCCAGTATCCAGGGGGGATACTTCAGATGACACCGCAGGAAGGGTAACTACACGTGATAAGGCCAGAAGGGGTAATACAAATCATGGAAATATTCAGCCTGTGGACTTCCCGAAGCACCTTGGGGATCAACAGAAGAGGTGGGTCTGCACAGAGGAGACCCGGTTAGCCAATCATGGACTAGAGTCCCTTGGGGACTGCCACTCTGGGGGGATCAGGGCAAAGTACCTGCTGTGTTTACTGTTCTTTGGGGAGCAAAAAGGTTGCAGCAAAGTTGGCGCCATCAGCCGAATATCTGAGATGTCACTGACGGATTGAGGGACCACTTGTGTGGGGTCAGGATAGGCCTGCTGAGTTTGTGCACCAAGATGCTGGACTCTGTGGGTATATGTGCTGCAAGACGAAAGCGACTGGAAGAGATTGCCCATTCCCACACTCTCATGGCCTCTCTGAACAGACAGTAAAAGAATGTGTTCCCCCCTGTTTGTTGATGTACCAGACCACTGACATGTCTGTATGAATTGCCAGTTTCCAGAGGAAGGCAATCCTGAAAGGCTTGCAAGGTAAGGAGGACTGCACTCATCTCTGGAACGTTTATGTGCAATTTGGTCTCTGTGGGGACTACGTGCCTTGGACTGCTCTGCTCTGAAAATGCCCCACCTGGGAAGTGCCCATGGTACCTGTGGCTATGGGCGGGGAAGAGGAAAATGTCTGCCTCGGAACAGATCCTCTGAATGAAGCTACCACGGCAGATGCCATCTGCAAAGAGGTGTCACTGGGATTGGCATGGACATCAGATGACAAAGAATGGACCACTGGACTGCTAGCATACAGTGAAGCACTCACATGTAAAATCGTGCTAGCAGTACAAGGAGAATGTCCGGCAACAACATGGATCCCAGGGCTTTGACGATGAGGTGCTCTTGCGGTGACGGGACCTCCAGGATGGTTTTGACCTGTTGCCTGATCAAGTTCACTCTTTGTGAAAGTAAAACTGCAATCTCTGTGACTATGTTGAGGTGGGTCCCCTATGAATTCTAGGCTTTGCACAGGAGTTAGCTTCGGCTTTGCCATACTGACCATAATGCCTAACCTTTCAAAAGTCTGCAAAAGATACTGCATGGCGGACACCAGTCGATGCCTTGTGGGAGCTGTGAGGGGCTAATTGTCCAGGTCTGGAAAGACCTGAAATCCCTGTAGTCTCAGGTGAGCTGCTACCACTGTCAAGCATTTGGTAAACACCGTGGGGGCTGTCGTGAGTCCAGAGGGCAGGGCTTTGAATTGAAAAAGATTGCCTCCGAGCCAGAAGCATATATGCCTCCTGGAGTGCTTGTCTATCTTGAGATGATAGTAGGTGGCAAACAGGTTTATGGAGCACATCCAATCTTCCTTCTGCAACAGCAGCAGGATGGACTGAACAGTGACCATCCGGAACTTCGACTTCTTGAAGAAATTCAAATTGCTGAGGTCCAAAATCGGATGCAGGTCCCAGTCTTTTTTGGCACCAAAAAGAAGCGAGAATACGTTCTAGATCCTTCTTTATTCTGCTGGGACTGCCTAGATAGCTCTTTTTTCTAGAAGTGCTAAAACTCTCTGGACCAGCTCTTTCTGACTGGGTGGCATGTTGGGGATAAACTTTTTTGAGGTTAGGAACATGGTGACAACAATAACTATTCAATTGATTGCTTTGAGGATCTTAGCGTGCACTGTATGGTTTGGGTGTCTGGGTGTGTTTAGGACAGCCATGAAACTCCTAGCAGGACAGGGCAGGACGCAGGACAGCTGGAGCAACTGAAAGGGGAACTTGAAGAATGGTGTGGGGAAATGGTTCCTGCTCGGGACTCCTCTGTCATCTCCCTGAACTCTGGAGACCCCTCTGCCAAAGAATCTTTCTGGAAGATCTTGAAGGAACTTTACCCGCTGTTGGTTTCAGGAACTTGACCTTTGTGTGGTAGAAAACTTATGACTGGTGAAAACTGAGAAAAACTTGATCCTGAATGCCACAAGTTCCTGCTCATTTCCAGAATGGTCACAAAGCAAGGGTCTACCCAAGGAGCAAGCCAAAAGATTTCAAGATACCTGGCAGGTGCCAACCAGGGGGGCGCCACACCAAATTTCAACAAGAAGTCTCCACGCAATGCACGAGAGCACAATCTCCACCTCATGCTCGAGAGCATGCATGTTCAGAACTGAGAGTCGAGTGAGCTGTGAGGAGTCAGGTTCACATCTTCTCTGAAAACTGAGTGGTTAGCAGGAAGGGATGAGGTCTCCGCAACCGCAAAGGGATGGATGTTGGCGCCTCTGTTCAACCTCCTTTTTTTTGGGGCAAGATGACCACATGATGGCATCGACTGGCATCCTCTTGCTCCAATTTCTCTGTTTGGGGGGGGGGGTGGACTCAAAAAGCCTTCCTTTTCTGACTGGTTTCACACACAAGTTTTCATGCCATGCCCTGCGCGATAACGATAAGACTCTGTACCGCCGGTTGGTCCAGGAAGTAAATGGGCCTGTTCTGAAAGCCTTCAGGAACGCAGATTCCTCAGAATACAGGGCTGGGAAGACCATCCGTCTTTCTGTTTTAACAATGTTAGGATGTCACCAAAGGAGATGTCGTGAGGCGGGGACCATTCCCTTCATCAAAATCTGTGCCCTCACTATGGAGGAGTCCAAGTGCCTCCTCCTGCACTGTCTCTCTTCCATGGTACCTCCTCTGTCAAGTGCTCAGGGGAGGAATTGGAAGAGAGGAGAACCCCTGGGTTCTGGATGCCACTTGAAGGCTATCAGGAGGACTGACACTGGACAGGATAGATGGGCTCAGGGCTCCTAATAGTGATGGGTTGGGATGTACCCGGTAGAGGGGAAGACACTGCTCCACATCTGGAGAGAAGGTCCGCTCTACCACCCGAAAGGCTGAAATACTCGTGGAAACTCCCACCCCATCCCCAGTCACTGAACCCACCAGAGAAGAGGCTGTGTCGCTAGCTCTGGTTCCCAGCTGTCCAGATAGTACTGGTCCAGAACTGTCAAAGGCTGAAACACCCAAAGGAAGGGATTGATCAGAAAAACCCAGACCTGAACTCCTCCCCAGAGTCCAAGCAACACCTTACCTGGAGCCGATACCCACTCTGATCCGATTGCAAGGGAATAGAGCAGGTCAGGTACCCTGACAGACCGGGCAAAACTTGAATTACAAGATCTACCAATGTTTTCCTCTGGTAAACCGGGTCCTGGGGCTCCGAAACAGGGGGAAATCGGGAGAGAAGGCAATGTAGAGACTGAGGATCTTGGTGAGCCCGAATGGGCTGGTGATGCCAAGAGACCTATCTCTATCTGGACCCTAAGAAAATTCCTTCTTCTTCCTGTCTGTATTAGAGGGTAAGAGGCTCCTGTAGGATCTGGAGGAGGAAGAAGAATGGGTGGATTTAGTTGGGGAAGCCAGCCTGGATCCGGCAACCACCCTATGCTGCCTCCCAATCCGAGGATTGTGTCCTATGCCTGGAAGCTGAATGTTTTGGATCCCAGGAAGATCCTTGATGGGGAGCCCTCAAAAATCAACACCGGATTCGATGAACACGTCGGCTCTGCATTTGCTGAACTGCCTGCCTGGGATCTGAGGGAGCAGATGGATCTGAGGTAACAATAATAGGATCCAAGGGCCTCCGACCTGAAGAGACCTCAGTATCTAAAGACGGATTCTGACACACCAGATGCGAGACAGTCAAAGACAGTTTCAGATCCGGAGATCTCTGATCCGAATGCCTAAGCCATTTTTGAGGTACCGGATGAGAAGCACCCAAGGAAACAGAAGGGGCTTTCCTCTTGGATTCCTTAAGGCCATAGGAAGAAGGGGAGTCTGAGACAAAGGGACCCCACCCCCCCTTGAGCAATACCCTTGAGCAACAACTTGTTCTGGCAATCCACCAGTGTCAGAGGGTTGAAAGCAGTGCAAAACCGAGCAACCAGCCTCGAGGTGGTCAGATCTCAGACAACAGACACTTCTTGTGGGCATCAGAATTAGGCATCTTACACCTACAAGAAGGGCATCTTTTAAAACCCATAGGTTTGTCTTTTTCCAACATAGTTAAAACACCCACACAATACTAAAAAGAAGAGAGACAGCTTAAAGGGGATACAATGCAATCAAAATCCCCAACTAAACTCTGCAAGACTAAACTAAAACAGGGGAGACATAACCCCTTTGACTGAAGTCTAAGGGAGAAGAGAAAGGAAGGGAGGGGAAAAAATTACACCAACCCTAACGCCAGCAACAGCTAAACAAGGGAGGGGAGGATCACTACAAAACTATAAACTACTATATAAAAGAAAAAACTACTTACCTGAAGGTTTTTCCTGTGAAAATTTCCCTGAAAAATCACTTTGAGCCAGGAATCACATCCGTGTGTAAACATGGTAAATGAGATGGGGAGGGGGGTAGTATGTAGAAAGGGATTATGGGAGAGGGAGGAGCTCCAGCCTTGAATCTGTGAAGTGCTGGATTGGATCCAAGACTCAGTTGTGATGAATAATGAAATAGACATTAGATTCAATATTTTCTTCAAGAAAAAGGTGTGGCTATGGGGTCTGTTTGTGGGTCCCTATATGCTAATGGAGTGATGACTGAGTGGGAAAGAACATTTGTCCTCAACAGTACTTTCAAAAATTCATGGTGCTTCTACACAAGAAATCAGTAGTAAAGGGGCAGTTCGTGTGTGCAGCACGATAAAGTTGTTCACTGGCTTTAAAGGACAAGTGTAAAAGACTTAAGAGTATGTTAGAAGAGGAAATCCTGAGTTTTTTTATGGATAGCTCTATGAATGAAGTCGTATGTAAAAAGATAAATACTTTTTTCACTCCTATTTTAGTAGGTAAAGTGAATACAGAAGTCCTGGCCACCAGTCATGCTATTTCCAACTCACTGGGGGTTAAGTCCAAGCCAGACTATAAATGCAGCTTTACCACCACCTTTTCTTTGGATAATGATTGCATTAAGTGAGCTTTAAATAAAAACTGGGACATAGAGAATGACGGTGTTGCTTTAAAAGATAAACTTGGTGACAGGCCTCTGAATCCATAAAAAGACGAGAGAGAGGTTAACACAACCCATGGGGTGTCTCAGTGCGGGAGTTGCAATTATTGTAAGAACATATTCTGTGGTGATGAGTTTACTGTAAAGGGCGAACAGTTTAAAGTTAAAGGGAAATATAACTGCCAAACTAGAGGGGCTGTCTATTTAACTCTATGCCAGGTTTGCCTTGGCTTTTATGTGGGAAAAACCAACAGCATGCTAAAAGAAAGGATATATAAACACCTCTATGAGATTAGGAGAAAAAGTAATAAAACTCCCTATCTAAACACCTGACTGTCCACAGCATGATTTTAAATTTGTGGTGTTTGAATAAATGGCTATGAATCTGGGGGGGGGGGACCATGGGGAAAAAAGAATTGTATTAGCAATTACGTCTTAATGCAGTCAGTGCCCCAGGCCTGAATGAAGTCTCCTTGCTTACTTTGCTTTAATTAAAAGCATACATGCGACAGTAGCAGCAAAGCAGTAGTTCGAAAGTTTTTGAACATATTGATTTTATTACATTTCTTTTTTTTGTAATTTTTTTACATTTGATATTTATGAAAGAATTTCAGCTTTTTACAGAGCATTTTTACTTTAAGAAGACGAAAGCTCTTATCTGCATTGTTTATTAAAGAGCAGTGTTTTCTGCAGTGACCAATGTAGCATCTGTGTTTATTTTTGTTTGCTTTTTGCTTACTTTTACAACTTTCTAAATTTATAAGAGCAATACTTAAAACTGCACCTATTTTTGGGCCTTTTTCTCCTATTATTTTATGTCTTTGTCTAGATTTCATGCCCTAAGAGGTTGAGATGCATGCTGTCTACTGGTATGGACATCAATGCTTCCATGTGAGTACCCATGATGCTCTGCAGCCAGTTCTTAACTTGTGAAGGACACAAACACCAAACCAGATCAGAAAAATGGTCGAGACCATAGGCTCATAGGTTGGTACTGGGCTATCTGCCCGAAGGCATATATTAGCCCAGCCACGTTGTGCGGTATTCACCACCCCTTTAGTAGTTCCCTAGACCCTTGTACTAGCAGCCAGTACCCTTGGCCCCTACCTAGTAGTGCTGTTGGTGTGATCCCTGGTGTGAACTTTCTGTTACTCATCCACTCATCAAGGTTCCTCTTGAAGAGTGATAGTGAGGGGCTCTGTCTTATGTAGATCGGGACCCTGTTCCATAGTAAGGGAAGTCTCTGCGAAGAGAATCGATCCCTCCAGTATGTTCTATTCATTGTTGTGTTGAGGTTTATATCCTTAGAGCGTGTAGCTTGAGTAGATTTGGTTTTGCTAAGATGGAGCATGTTCAACAATTCTGGGTTGGACATGGCTCTGTACGTTAGACAGAGAGCGCCTCTGAGAAAGATCAAAGTTTTGAAACTTCAAAATTATAATAATAAAAAAACAACAAAAAACATTTTTTAAGTTTTTTTGGGGGGACGACCGCCTGCTAAATAAATATACCAACTCTGAGATTGCACTAGAGCAAAGAAAATGGTAAATTTCACATTCTGCACTGTACGGCGATGTCCGTTCAAATCGTTCGAAGTTTCAAAACTTTGATCATATGGTCTCGATCATTTGCAGTTCGAAGTTTTGAACCTCTGAACTTGTGAAGGGAATCATACACACACGCACACACATATATGGATGGATAAATGACAAAATAAATGAAAGCCAGCAGCCTTGCCTAGAAATTACACCAATGCATAAATTACTAAACAAACTTTCCCCCATTACACTAGTTATTAAAAAAAGGCAAACCAGAGACAGGAAACACTCAGTATCTGAGACTATTTTTTTAAAGATTAATTTAAAAATGTAATTAAAGGAAAAAGACAGATGGCAAGAAAAAAATCAATAACAAAGTTATCTATGATCTTCAAAAAGACAAAATGAAAGAGGAGGCAACAATCTTACGGAAAAGCTGACAAACAAAATACTCTCTATATATACATATATTTAAAAAAAAAAAAAAAAAAAAAACATTTTCTTTAAAACCGACCTCAGGAAAGTGAAGACTGTAAACTGGATGTGTAACTTTGGATTTGGTTTCTAGAAATGCTCTTTCTTTTCTCTGAATGCTTTGCTGAAGAGCTTGCCATTCCTGTAGATGACAAAATATACTTTTAAATTAAATGACATCTAAAAATTCTGCAATGAAAGACCACAAATTAAAAGGAAATAACTTCTGCTAAGGAAAGGTTTATATCAAACACTCTTGAAACTAACACCAGAATTTCTGCAATACTTTTTTTTCAATGGAAATTATTTAGAATTGTTTGCCAAGAGATACCCCACATTTGCTAGTTAGTGTCTCTCTCACACCTTCAGCAATTTTATGAGGCTTAATTGGAGTTTATGCTTCTTTTTTAAAACATAGCCTACCTTTGCCATAAAAGAAAAACATTGCTTAACAAATACACTTCTCTACCCAAGTAGATCTCTTACAACAAAATATATTGCAGTAACTTGACAGAGGTTACACAAGTATCCTTTTCAATTAAATCAGCTGCAACCAATACCTACCATTTTGCCTTTAAATGCTTAAGCAGTACTAAGAAAGGGGAAAAATAGCGGGCATCACTCTATACAATGGATATAATTTTGGTTAAGTGTCAGTTTTTTTCTTCTTTAGGGCCACTATAAAACATTTAGTAAGACTGACAGTAATTTGAAAAATGCTCCGTCACTGCACCACTACTGAAATTAACCTCAACTCTAGTTTTAATATTTAGTTTTTATTACTCAAAGTTAATTCCTAAGGGAATAAGCCTCTCTCCTTTGACTGCCTTACTGCCAGTGATGAAAGAATGGTTATAAGTGAAGAGATGAAGCCTCCCCTTCTCAGTTTCTTTCCTGGACAGGAGCTCACATACTAGAACAAATATGACCAGAAAATATCATAGTGCGAGGACACTTACCACAGAAGAAGGATCTTTAAGGAATATCAATACGCAAGTCACAAAACAAAGATAGTGTAAGTGGGAGTACCCCCCCCGACCCAAGTTGGACAAGTACCAGCAATAGCAGTGATGTTAAGTGGAAAGCAAATGCAAATGCTGTATACAAGACCAGGTCTTCTGAGTGAGAAACACTGCCTTGGGACAGTGCACGATGATAACAACCTTTAGCAAAATAAAAGTACAACTACCTCTACCAAACTTTTACTAACCACCAACATAGAAGAAAGCACACAGGCTACCTCCACAGACTATGGGCAGGTACCCTATTGCTACAATGATCAAACGTGAACAAACAAAAGCATATTTTTGTGAGCATGCTCATTGTAACAGTACACTTTTGAAGAGGTCACTGTAGCGGTAAATCAAAACATAACAGAAGATTCCCAAGTAGTTAAAGGATAGCCACAGAATGGGCATGCCTTTAGCCTGTGATTCTAACTTGTAATGCTTCCTATAAAATGGACAGTGACCATGACAGTTTCTAGCATACCTTCAGCTGAAACATTCTCAAAATATGATGCAGCAGCTCTAATTTACTGTGCCTTAACAAGATCTTCCAGTGCATTTTTATTTTTATCATAACCAAAGTTTAGCGTTACCACCAGTCCCACTTTGCGAGGGACAGTCCCTCTTTGGGCAGTTGTGTCCTGCAAAAATATTGTAGGAATGGCAACTGTCCTGAAATATTACGGCAAAATTATTTCCTATATTTTATGTAATAGCTGCATAAAACAGTTATTCTGTATCTGAAACACCTAAATGTTATAAGAAACGGAATAAGCAACTAAAATGCTACAAGAATAAGCTTTTATTTAGGCAAAAAAGTCAAGTTCTGTCCCTTGTACTGGCCATGGGTATGTTTTGGCCTGCAAAATCTGATGTTTGTACCACAATTGTCCCACTTTGGCCATCTGAAAAGGTGGTAACCCTACCAAAGTTAACAGAGTCTGGCCAGCGAGCTGTAGCTGGCACATCTAACACCTGGTTCCCATTCCTATGCAATGCCCTACCCAGTCCGTTCTTTAAAAACAGCGGTGATGCAATGCCCTACCCCCTCAGTTCTTTAAAAACAGCGGTGATAAAAATAATGAAGTGCACTTCTGCATTTCTCACTCGCAACCTCTAATACTTTGTGCCTGGAGGGCCACCACTCTTGCTACACTACTGCCGGTAAGATCCTTGAAGCCAACTTCAGGACTTTTTGATCTGAATGACTAAAATGTCTTTGTCCTGTGTGAAAAGTAAGAGAAGAGCTTTCCTCAGGAAAGTGATCCACATATGCCTGGACCAGAGTGGGACCCAGTAAGACTTCGGTCTTATCCAATACCATCTTTTGGAGCATCCTTGGTATAAGAGGCAAGGGCAGGAATATCCAAAGATCATTCACACGGAAGGGGTTAACTGAAGTCTTCCACTGCCAAAGCTTTCCTCTACATGAATCTGGAGCAAAAATGTTTGAAGCTGGTGATGTGATTTTCATCCGATGTTAATATGGCTATTTGTGGCAAGCCTCATTTACATATAATGGATTGGAGCACTTTTAGTTCCAGTATCCATTTTCAGCTTCTGATACTGGACTGGCTTAGCTTGTCTTATCACATTCTGGGCTGACAGTATATAGAAGACTTGGAAGTGCAGACCAAAATGGACTGCCAGTTCCCAACTCCCAGGGTTCTGGCATAAGCTTTGATTTGAAATATTTTGATACCAAGAGGAATGCTATCATTTATTTCACACCGACATTTGATCTAAAAGGTCCTACTTCGGCTGCCTTGCCTTCAAGATTGGTAGGTGCCATCCATCACACCCAAGGTCAGAAGCATCTAAGACCAGAGTCTACTCCTCTTTGGGATCATCAAAGGTCTGCCTGGGTCAAATTCCACCTATATGACCACCAGGTGAACACTTTTCTAATGGCATTGATGACAGGAATTATGTGACAGAGAATGCAATGTTCCTGTCAGATATTTCAGAGATACTTTTAGATCTTTCCATCTGCAGCCTAGCCAAGTGTACAGAATCAAGACTGATGCTGATATTTGACCCAGGGCCTGGAGTATTACACTGGCTGCTGTATGGAATGTCTGTGCCAGTCTGCAAACAGGAGTTTCAAATGGTGGGCCCTTTCCTTGGGGAGGTAAAGGTGCCACCATCTTTCCTGTATTTGGAAAGGTTCCCAGCAAAACATTTGAGCTCTCTGGAAACTGGTTCAACTTCAAAAGGCTCAAAGAGAAGTCTAAATCGGTTAGGCAATCTGTAGTTGTGGACAAAGATATGACCACTCCTTCCAACAGAGACTTGATCAGAAATCTAACTAGGTAGGCCAAGTACGGACTCCTTGTGTCCTCAGAAAGGCAAACATTAGTGTCTGTGGTAATGTGGTCTGGTGGAATGGAGGGAAACCAGGGAAGAGGGAGCACCCTTGACACAAAAGACTGCACATCTGGAGGGTTAACCATCTGACAGTGCACTGTACACACTCCAGTGACTCAAATGTCAGATAAAGTAATGACACAAGGGATAGCGCCTGACCTTAAGGTGCCAGATTTATTCTGCTGACAGAAGGCTAACACTTAATGGTGTGGGATTTACTTAACTCATCAAAAAGGCCTTGTGCTTCTGTCGATTACCTGTTAGAACTGTCAGAAAATTCAATGATTTACACAATTTTGGAGGGGTGACCAAAATTCCAGCAGGGCAGACATCTTTCAAGGACACCTGGGAGCCAATGCCCAGCCTAGACATCTCTCCAACTTGTTCTGAGGAAAGTGCGCACATGCTATCCAAATCCTCCTGCCTGCCTAATGGCAAAACCTCACTGACACTGATGTTTATGGACTCTTTCTCAGTGTATCTGACTGGAAATGTTTTTGGATACACCTTTTTTTGTGTTTTTCTAAGCTGAAGACTATTGGCAGAGGATTCACAAGGAGATGGCCCGAATTAAGGCCTCTAACTTCTGATCCAAGCAGGCCTTGGTTATTAAAATAGCACAATGCTCTACGCACCCCCCCCTCAAAAATGCATTACAAATGAAAGCCCTTTGGTGGAATCTGCCTACTTCATAGACACTTACTTGACTGCTTTTCCAGAAAGGTCACAGACTGAAAACTTAAGAAATACAAGTTTTAACAGTGTAATCAAGTAGTAACAGTCATAATCCAGCAATCAATATAATTCAAAAGATAACTTCTCAAAATGGGCACTTATTCTCTGGGAGTTGCATGGAATGGCCCTGATGAACATAACTGACAGACTGGTTCTTACTGTATTTACAAAAAAAAAAAAAAAAAAGAAGAACAGGGGAGTAGCTCTTCCTTTTAAGCCACATGTCGGCCAGGCATCTGGAATGGAGGAGGAGCGCCACACATAGTTCCTAAGTTCTTAAACAGTGTTCAGGCCAAAACACCACCAAGGAATACTGATTCCCTAAGATATGGCTCAAACTTTACCTGCCCAAGCATCTAATCTTTAAAAAAAAAAATCCATACTTTGTGCCTGTTGAATTTCAACCACTTTTTTTTTATTCCACAGATTAGGCATTTTAATTAAGTATGCTTTGAGTTTACAGTACATGTAAAATACATACTGTTGTGTCAAATGGTTTACATCTGTAAATTTCCATGTTAAACATGAACTGTAATACTGGATCATTAAAAAGCTTTGTATGTTAATATTAACTTTCTCCTTAGATATCTAAAATTTGATGATCTTAATGTAGTAGTCTATCCCTAAATCTTCATATTGTTTAACTTCAAATAGTAGAATGCCTTAACTATATATAGGAACTCTAGGTATCTTTTTACTGAAGTACATGATATTGGTCTCATTCATGACAGAACTTCATACCCATGTCTACAGACCAGTTGTCAGGACTTTCATATAGTTATTAAATAAAATAAAAACACGAGTAACATAAAGACGGCTGAAAGATTAATAATGGTAAGCTCTTTTACAGCTTCAGTGCTGCTTCTTCAGACCATTAAAACACGATAAAAACTCTTAAATACAAAAACTATTTCAAAAGCTCAAATCAAAATGCTTGATAAAATCACACGATCAACAAAAATACTTCGTAACTAAGATGCACTGTAACCACTTAATGACATAAAAGCTGAAAGAAAATGCCTATAAAGCAACAGGTCATCTCTGTAAATCCCTACATTTTAATACAAGTTTCAAACAATTTTTTTCATTCAACCCTTTATCTTTATCAGCTTCCAATTTAATTATCCAACATAATTCACTTTCTTCAGTAACATTATTAAAATCCCCCATTCTAATAGAAAAATCCAGCTTAACTATAACCATGAAAGGGAACGTGTGTGCCCCCTCCATACAGAGAAACATGTTTCGCAAGTGCATTTGTTTCATCTGAAAGTCTAATGCGCCTAATATGGTCTCTTATTCTTGCTTTGAGACTCCTGTTAGTCTTTCCTGCATAAAAAGGAAAGCATAATGTGCATTGTGCCAAGTAAACAATATCTCTGGTACTACAATCAGCAAATGAATTAAACACATATCTAGTGCCTAGCGCTGGATGTTGAAAACGACCATCACTATTTATAAAGGTGCAGAAATTACATGCACCACAAGGAAAGGTCCCCATTTTATTTAAAACCTTATATAATAGCGTTCTCTATTATGGCATAAAAGTTGTTTCAAATTCTTATTTTCATACCTATAACTAGGTCTCTCACCTACTAAATGTTTCAACTTATCTGTAGTTAATATATGCCAGTCATTTTGTACAACTTGATGAATTCTATGTCACTAGAATAAAATAAAGATATAGGAGCATTACCTCTGACTGCTTGATACAATACGTGGAGCTACATCAGTTGTCCCAGCTGAAAAGTAATGCTTTGCCAGACTACGGCCTCTTGCTAACTTCACCATATTTATATTGCCTATGCAAAAGCTCTTAAATCTTGCTGAGATCCTTGTGTCTTACTATTTAACCTAGACATCCTCATGCTTTGACCTTTAACTTTGACCTTTAACTATGCTGTTAAAAATATATTGGGGATGCATACTTTGCAAGACACTTTCTATGACACTCGGTCCTGTGTAAGCTTGTACTAAAATGTCCATTCTCATCCTTCATAATTTTTAACATCCAAGAATTCTAAATATTCATATGAAATTTAAAAAAATGTAGTAGCATGAATATAAGTAATGAACTCATCTGTTGTTTAGTTCCCTTCCACAACAGGAACACGTCATTGATGAAATGCTTATAAAAACAAATATAAGGGGCAAAGACATTGTCCCTCAACACATACTTGTGTTCCCAGTACACCAGAATGATGTTGGTGTAAGACGTACCCATAGCTATGCCTGTGCACTGCCAATAATGCTCACCAGTTGCGACAAAAAGTACAGTTGTGTACACTTACCATAAAAGTAGATGTTCGAGTGTATTCACTGTTGCAGTCATTACATTTGGGTAGTCTGCTGGCAGGCTGCCCTCAGTCGGCCTGATTGACAAAGTCTTGGATCCTGCATCGGTTGCTGTCCCTTCTTTCATGACGTCAGGTCATCAGGGGTCTAAAACATGCAGCCGATGCCATTACATCAGTTTTTCTTGACCCAGATGTCAGGTGACCCCCAAATGGGGAGCAAAAAATATATATAAATGTATACAATTTAAAACACAAAACATATACCTCCAAATAAAAGCAAATACACAAAAAAGGCTTTTAAGTATAACAAAAGAAAGGAGAGGCACAGTAAGAGAAAAACAAGGGGGCTGGAGGGTGGGTAACCAGGACTGCAACAGTGAATACACTCGAACATCTACATTTATGGTAAGTGTACACAACTGTACTATGTTCTTTGTGTTTCACTGTTGCAGTCATTACACTTGGGTAGAATCCCAAAGCTATGGTTGGGAGGATGGATTTATACAGCAGCTATAATGCCCTGCAAGACAGCAGTGGCAAAGCCAGCTCTGGATTTAGAGAAGAGAGGTAAATGGTAATGTTTGGTGAACGTATGACCTGAGCTCCAGGTAGCAGCTTCTAGAAAGTCTCTGGTAGTAACCCCTCTGAGAAAGGCTGCAGAAGTAGATGCAGCCCTGGAGGAATGAGATCTGATCCCCTTAGGGATAGGTTTACCATGGTGCATACAGCAGAAATGAATACAATGACTTACCCATTTGGAAATGATCTGCTTTGAAATAGCCTTTCCCTCTGCAGCAAATGCCACCAATAGTTCAGATTTTCTTAGAGATTTTGTACTGTTTAAGTAGAATCTATGTTGTTTGTGTACATCCAATGAATGCAGAATCCACTGACCCTTGTTCTGTGGATTGGGAAAGAAAGTTGGCAGATGAATGGTCTGATTAAGAGCCACATTGGGTACTACCTTAGGCATAAAGGATGGATTGGTCCCGAGAGCCACCCTGTCAGGATGAAAAATAATGTAAGGCACCACTGCCATAAGAGCCTGTAATTCGAAAATCCTTCTAGCTGAAGTGACTGCTAAAAGGAAAGCTGATTTCAGAGTTAGGTCCGCAGTAGCAGCTGGCTCAAAAGGAGGTATTGTGTGGTTTTCCAAAACAAAATTGAGGTCCCATGCAGGAGCTGATGCTCTCCTGGGAGGTCATAAATTTTTGGCTCCTCTGAGATACTGCTTTAGCAGAGGATGAGATAAGAGGGGAGGTTCTGTGTTGTAATGAGCTGAAATGGCAGAGGCATGGATTTTTATGGAAGAAAAAGATAGACCCTTGTAAAGCATCTCAGTTAAGTACTGCAGAATCCGAGGAATACTGAGCATTGCTGTGCTTATTCCTTGTGAATGGTTCAAGGCAGAGAATCTTTTCCATTTGTCAGCATAAGATTTTCTAGTACTAGGCCTTCTAACCTCCAAAATGACATCCACCACAGGTTTGCTGAGAAATGTCAAGGGTGAAATTAGTTGATTAACCACGCTGCAAGATTCAAAGTTTGGAGCTGAGTGTGCAGAATTTGGCAGTTCTGCTGAGACAGTAGCTAAGGTGTCTGAGGCAGGTGCCACGGAGGAAGGTGTGACACATGGCGCAGGAGTGGATACCAGTGTTGGCGAGTCCAGTCTGGAGCAATGAGAATCATTTTTGGTTTGCCCTGTCTGACTTTTAGTAGGACATTGGAGAGCAGAGGCAGAGGGGGAAAAGCTTAGACTGATAGGTTTTTCCAGCTGAATGATACAGCATCCACTTTCCAAGCTTGTTTGTGATGAATTCTTGTGCAGAATTTGTCCAACTGATAGTTCTGGGGTGAGGCAAAAAGATCTGTGTCTGGGCTCCCCCATTTGCGTGTCAACATGTTGAAAACTTGTGGTTCTAGTTTCTACTCCTGTGGGTCCATAAGATTTCTGCTTAGCTCATCTGCCAGAGTATTTAGATTTCCTGACAGGAACTGAGCTTGTAGTTGTATTTGGTAAGTCAAGGCCGTGTTCCACAATGCCATGGCTAGTCTGCAAAGAGGATAGGAATGTGTACCCCCCTGCTAGTTTATGTACCACATGACTGTGGTGTTGTCTGTCTTTATCAGTAGTTGTCCTGGATGAAGGTAGTCCTTGAAGGCTGTCAGGGCATTCTGTACAGCTAGCATCTCTTTCTGATTGATATGTAGGTGCATTTGATTTGGGCTCCATTTGCCCTGAATGCACTTCCCTGCCAGAGGAGCCCCCCCAAGCATAGTATGATGCATCTGTAGTTAGGGTTTGGGCGGCAGGGAGTGGAGTGAATGACAGTCCCTCGTTTTGGTGACAGGCTTCTGCCCACCATAGGAACTCTAGTTGCAGGCAAGGTATAATAGGAATCATTGTTTCCAGGCTGTGACAATGTTGACTCCATAAACTTTTTAAGTACCACTGAAGTTACCTCATATGGAATTAGAAGAATGCAGGAGGCCATGAAACCCAAGGCCTGCAGAGTTTGCCTTGCAGATAGCATGGTTTTTGTGGCCACCTGTTTGAAGTAAGTTATCAATTAAATTTGCTTTTCTGGGGTAAGGTAAGTCATCTGGGCAGTTGTATTCAAGCTTGCACCCAGGAATGTAATTTTTTGAGAGGGTACTAGTTGTGATTACTTTTCGCTTATGGTGTACCCTAGACAAGTTAGAACCCTTTTTTACAAATGCCACATGCTTTAGAAGAATGTCCTTGTTTTCTGCCTGAATTAGACAATCGTCCAGGTATGGATAAATTTGAATATTTCTTTGCCTGCAAAATGCGATTACTGGAGCCAGGCACTTTGTGAAGACCCTGGGCACAGTAGATAAGCCAAAGGACAGTGCAGAGAACTGGTAATGCAAGTAGCCTGCTTTGAAGTGGAGGCATTTTCTGCAAGATTCCCTGATTGGGATATGCAGGTAAGCCTCTTAAGTCTAGAGTTACCAACCAGGCATCTTTGCCTAGCATAGGTAACTGTTGAAGAGTCAGCATCTTGAATTTTGGAATCTCCAGAAATGTGTTTAGAGTGGATAAGTCCAGAACTGGATGCCATGATTTGTCTTTTCTGGGCACCAGGAAAAGTCTTGAATAGAAATCTTGTCCCTTTTCCTCTTCTGGTACTGGTTGGATAGCCCCCATGTTCATGAGGGACAGAACTTGTTCCTGGGCCTCTGCCCACTGATTTGGGGGCAGATCTGGCCATCCGTTTGGGATTGGCAACGTGTGGAAGTGAAATCTGTATCCCTGGGAAACTACATTTAAAACCCATTTGTCCTAGGTAATAAGTTGCCAGTTTCATGCATGAAGTGCTAGTTTCCCCCCCAAAGGGGGGAGCTAAGAGGTAAGTGCTTGGTGATTGCAGAGGGAAGTCATTGAGACTGTTTACCATAGGGAGGTGGCTTGTTGCTTCCAGATTTGGAGGTGGAGGCACCCCATTGTTTGTTCTAAAAGTTCCTTGTGACTGAAACCTGGAGCCTTTGGAATATCTTGATTTGACTTGAGCGGCTCTCGAGGGGACTGGAAAGGACCAGTTCTTAGTAGGCCAGTGCCTACTAAATCTTGGAGGTTGCACTTGTAAGAAATCTTTCACAGTTTGCATAGATTTAGCTTTATCTTACATCTTTTTTAACACTTCTTCAGACTTATTACCAAAGAGACGGTCCTGTTGTAAAGGAGCAGCCAACAATTTAGCTTTAACATGGTCAGGCAGAGTTTGCTATTTGAGTCAAGCATGCCTTCTTAGCACAGATCCAGTTACAGCAGCCCTGCAAGAGGCCTCCAAGGAATCAAAACCACATTGCAAAGTATGTTTTCCAACTTGTTCAGCTGAATGCAATAAATCCTGCAATTCTTTATTTTCCACACAGTCAGAGATTAACATAATTTTCTGTTTAAGTAGTCCCATGATATGCTGTTGATATTTAAGCATATGAAATTGACAGTTTAAAGCCCGGATTGCCAAGGTTGCAGACGTGTAAACCTTCTTACCCCATCTATCCAGCGCCCTGGAATCTCTATCAGAAGGGGTAGGATTTTTAGCAGTAGAGGCCTTAATGCCCTTGGGACCCTGAGAAATGGTTTCAGGATCAGCAGTAGGGTTTATGAAAAGGAATTTGTGGGAGTCAGGAACCCTGTAGTATCTGTCTGGCTTACTAGGAGCCAGAGGCAGAGAATGAGGAGTTGTACTAGATTCTGAAAAAACATCAACAATGTCTAGAACAGGAGGTATAGCCAAAGGCCTATGCTGAGGAAGAAGAAGAAAATCCCCAAGTCTCTTTTTAGATTCAGAGAAATCCTGCCTTTCCCAGTGGAAGTGTTCCCTTAAGTTATGTAAAGTTTCTCCAAAAGAGAAATCCTCAGGGGGAGAAAAAGAAGGGATGGAATCTTCTGCATCAGAGTCCTCATAAGTAGGTATAGATAAATCCTGTTCAGAAGAAGAAGAAGAAGAAGAAATAGAAACCTGATCTGAAGAGTCATAGTCAGTGCCTTTCCTAGGCTTCTTAGCAGGAGGGGGTTGGCTACCCCTGATCAAGGTAATTAAATCTTCAGCCATTTTGATCATTTGTTTTTTAGGCATTGGGGCCTGCACACGTGGCCCAAGCGTCAGTTTTTTTAGACATAGAAGTAGATTTTGGCTTTAGTTTTGAAGATGGCGCTGGTTTAATATACAAATCTGTAGGCCTGAAAACACCCTCAGAAGCTGGTGCCTGCACAGCAGCTCCGGACCCATCTAAGGTAGAGACATCCGTGGGTTCAATACTTAAGGCATCTCGCGGCATACCGGACTCCAAATGGGTCTCAGTAGAGGCCTGCGAATCAAAAGTAGCGGGTATCAGGGGCTGCGAAAGCGCCTCACTTAGTACCGGCGAACTAGCGACTGGCTTAGGAGAAGCGTCGTCAGTTTTGGACCTCGACTGTTTGTCTCTGTCTTTTTCTTTACGTTTTTTAGGTATTCCGGTAGTCTGATTGTTAACCGACGTCATTTCTGGATAGTTAAATCGTGAACCAAAATATTTAGAAGCAAAAATATATTGACGTTTAATAGTGCGTCGATTAAACCTAGCACAAAACTGACAGCAAGGTACGTTATGATCAGGGCCTAGGCAAGGAATACAGTATACATGAAAATCCTTATGAGGTATTTGCTTCCCACAAGTAATGCAATTATTAACTTTTACTGACATTGGTAAGGAGCAAGAAAAAGTTTCCCCAACGGGGTACTTAGCTTTTAGTTGAAGACTTCGGTACTGAAACTCGAAAATGAAAATTTCAGAGGTCGGCCGACTGGCACTTGCGAACTGCTTCTGCTTCGGGCACCGCGCGGCAAGAAAGACTGATGTAATGGTGTCGGCTGCATGTTTTATACCCCTGACAACCTGACGTCATGGAAGGGACAGCAACCGACGCAGGACTCCAGACTTTGTTAATCAGGCTGACTGAGGGCAACCTGCCAGCAGATTACCCAAATGTAATGACTGCAACAGTGAAACACGAAGAACATCATTATGTTCTAAAACTAGCTCAACAAATAAGCAAATCACATCCACCTCCCTATTGATCATTGCTCCATGACTATGCAAAAATTCATTCAAAAACTCCATCCTCGTATCATTGGGGTTAACTGCAAATAAAAAAAACAAATGTCTAAAGTAACCAATGACAGCAAGTGTCATGAAGGCATACAAATCAATTAAAAACAGTTTTGTGTTATGTAAAACAGTGCTGGTGTTTTTCAAGATAAACTTAACTCATGCTCAACATAAAGCAAAATGGGCTCTGTTACCCACCCATGCCCTGAAACTAAGCGGCGGGATAATCGCATTCTTGTGCATCTCAGGAGCCCATAAAATATAGGAACCAATGGAGTCTCTACCTTAGCCTGCTATTTTACTAGTGATACAAGAGGCCCCGTAAACATTTAAATGCATCTTGTCCTTTGTGCACATTCGATAATCATAAACACAATCCTTCCAGTTCATAATGATTTGGATATTATAAATTACTATATGCCTCAACCAGTTGTTAAAATTTACAGTCTTGGTACACAGACCATATTTGAGATGGTATGATTTCAGTTAACACCAATTCAACATTACAATGTTCCAATTATTCAATAACATCTCAAGTACTGAATTTTACATACAATTCAGTGCAGTGTTTTTAAAGTTATTAGTAAATGCATGTATGACATACGTCCCTTACTCTGGTTTCATACTAGTTAACCTATTCAGCAGATACATTACCTCTACTGACTTTAAACTGTGTGAAATAGAGACTAACATATTCTATCAACACCTCTTAGTTGACTGACAGCTAGCTTTAACAGAGAATCACTATCAAAATATTCAAATTTTCCACTAAATCACCTGTCTTCACCCAAAAAAATAAAATCACCTAAATTAGCTTCAGGAGTTGATTTTGTCTTAGTCTTATTCGTTTTACTATCACAAGTGTCTTTAGCCACCTCCCTCTGACATTTCTTTGCTTTTTTTTTTCTTGTAACATTCTGATCGGCTATAAAATGTCATTTTGTGAATTAGTACACCTTACACCATCCAGAAAATCAATGGTATTTACCATACTTTCATCAGCAGTTTTTTGTATTAAGACTAAGTACTTTCGATTTGGGTCTTACATTATCACTTTGTTTTGTGTCCTTTTCCATGATGCTCTATAACTATAACTTCTGGATAAAGTCCTGATTTAGAGTAATTTTCCACATTAACTGTCTTATATAATTATTGTTCTGCACAAATATCTCCCTCATAAGTATGCAAATGAGCTGTATAGCTGTCAATCATATTACTTCATCTGACATAAAAAGAAGTTATGTACTTACCATAACGTTCAGTTGGTGTTGTCCATTTTCTTCTTCCTCAACAGTTGGGTTCCTCAGATCAGATTTGGCCATTTTTTCCAGATCTTAGAATACCTGAACTCGCGAACTTCTCCCTTTACCCACAATACCCCTAACATACCTCAGACTTAGTTTTCTACCCAAAGATTTATACAGCAGTGGAAAAAAAAAAAATGGAGGTTCCTCCGGTACCCTTCAATCTCTCCAGGACAAGGAGGGGGTAAGGTGGGTGGGATGTTTAGAAAGAATGGAAATGGACAACACAAATGGAACGTTGCGGTGAGTACATAACTTCCTTTATTTGATTTTCTCATTTTCATTCGCTCTTCAACAGTTGGGACAGAGCCCCCAGCTACCTAAATCCCAGGAGGACTCTAAGCAAGGATATTCCGGACTACAGCTGAGCCAAAGGTTGCTCTTCCCCTAAAGACCAGATCCAATTTGTAATGAGGAATAAAGGTATAAGGAATAGCAAAGATGCAGCTGCACAACTATCATCCAAGGATGTTCTAGACAAAAAGGCTGACGAAGTCACCACATACCTTGTGGAATGGACTCTTGTAGGTTTTGATAAAGGCAAACCCACTTTCTCATATACAATCAGTTAACCATTTAGCCAAAGTCACTTTAGTTTCTGGTTTTCATAGTTTTAAATCAGAAAAGGAAACAATTGTTCAGATTTTCTCAAATCATTGGTTCTGTAAAGGTAGAAACTTAACTGTCTGTGAACATCCAAAAGATGTAATAAATGTTCTAATTTGTTTGAAAATTTAGAAAAGAAGACTGGGAGATTGATGACCTGATTAATATTAGATTCTGATGTCACCTTTGGTAAAAGGAAGGATTAGTTTGTAGTGAGACCCTTTCCTTGTGAAAAATTAATTAGGTTTAGAAGACCGTGCTTGTAGCCCAGACACTCTTCTGGCAGGTGTGATGGCAACTAGGAAAAAGTTTTCCAGGTCAAAAACTTCAGATCAGACTTAGCTGATGGTTTGAAGGGAGGGGGTTTAGTCAAGGCCAGAAGAATGATATTTAAAACCTGAGTAGGAGTAGGATCCTGAGTAAATAGGTTCCTCTGAGAGAGGCTTTACAAAGCTTGGATAAAATAAGGTAGAATTATTTACTCCTATATGAAAGTTGGAAATGGATGCCAATTGTACTCCAATAGTTGAGCAGCTAGCACTTTCACTGAAAATCGCAGCTAAAAAGTCAAAAAAACTTTGAAATTGGTGCTGAAAAAGGGTCTAAATTATTTCTATGCACCCTCTATTTCTGCATAGGATTTACCTTTTACAACAGTCTCCTCCTTTTGTTGCATCTTCACTAGTAGAGCTACCCAGGACATGTTTTTTCCACTCTCTGGCTCACTTTCATTTACTAACTCCAGCAATACATCATCCTACAAATCTTCCGACTGGAAGATTGAAACACATTCTTGCACTAACGCATCATCTCTGAAGAGATTCTCCTCCTTTTGTTGCATCTTCAATAGTAGAGCTACCCAGGACACATTTTTTTCCACTCTCTGGCTCGCTTTCATTTACTAACTCCAGCAATACATCCTCCTACAAATCTTCCGACTGGAAGATTGAAACACATTCTTGCACTAACGCATCATCTCTGAAGAGATTCTCCTGAAAGAACTCTTTTGAATCCCTTACTGCTACATTATCCTTTTGAGAAAGCTCGACCATTTTCTCTGCACCTTCATCAGCAGGCCTTGCCTGCCCTTTCTCGACCCCTTCCTCTGACAAATATCTCTGTAATATCCTTGTTGATAGAGGATTTGCCTTTTATTTTGCTCCCCATCACTCCACTCTCCTCACCCTCCATCTTCTTTCTGGTTTCTCTGAGCTGCCACTGTGCTCAGAATGGAAATGGGAAGTACAATGTGAAAAATGCCCCCTGCCCCCTCAATACACACACACACACACACACACACACACACACACACACACACAATTAGTCTTTGCGAAAGAGTAGGGGAAGTTCCCAGACGCCCTGGCCAAATTTACTCTAACAGTATAAATACCATCGCAGGTCTTCCTGAAAAAGGGCCATTAGCCCATAAGCAGAAGCACATAAGAATACAGTGTTGGCCAAATTAATACAAATCTGTGTTTTTATTGTTGTTTCGCCATATAACTCAATATGAGTATATGAAATGACAAACAATATAAATTCATGTTATATGAGAAAATGTTCTAATATTTTGTGAGTGACCCTTTGGCAATTATCAAGGATTTAACTTGTTGAGGCATAGAACGCACAAGTTTATGGCAATGTTCGGTCATAGAAGCTTTGCATGCCCAAGCCAAAATGAGTTCTGCAAACAGTTGCTGCTCGTTTGTTATGGTCTTTTTCTTCATCTCTGACTTCAGAATAGCCCACAAGTTCTCTGTTGGATTCATATCTGGGCTGTTACTCAGCCATGGTAATACTTCAATACCACTGAGCTCAAGGACGCTTGTCACTTGGTCACCTGTCGAACTTTGTGACATGTGGGCACTATCATGCATGAAGATGAAGTCCCCTGTCCTGGTAAATCCCTTCTTTGCCTAGTCACACAGCTGAGGGAGCAGACATTGCTGTAGTATGGTTCTCTACTGTTCCTGCTTCATATTTCCCTGAAAAATGTAGAGCCAACTTGTTCTGAAGACTCTCATAATGCTCCACACCATCACTTGAGTGGGGTGCTTGATGCACTTAATGATAAAATCATCCCTCACCTGCTCTCCAGATTGTCATCTGATACATTGCACTTGCTGATCTGAACAGTATTACGTTCTCATCTCTGAAAACAACCTGTTCCCAATTTTCTTCTGACAGTTTTGAAACTCTTTTGCCCAGTGCAGTCATTTTGTCTTCATTTGGTTGGACAATTTTGGTTTCTTCAGAGGTCTGCAAACTTGAAGCCCAGCATCCAGAAGTCTCCAAACAGTTCTGGAATTCACTGCAACACCCCGTTGTTCCAGCATCCTCTGCAGCTGTCTCCTGGATGCCTTGCGATTGTTACAGCATTCTCTGATCAGATACGAATCATCCCAAGGAGTTGTGGACCTTCTGCGATCATATCTGCCAGGACATCACGGCGACAAGCCTTCAACGGGATTCAGTTTCTTCTGAATTCAGCTGACAGACAGCTGGCTAACTCCGACCTTCTTGATGACTTCTGATCCAGGAACACCTTCTTTAAGCAGAATCTCAACTTTTGCATGCTTTCATGGCATTAAGTTAGCCAATTCACCCGTTTTTAAGACTATGGTGCCATGTCATTATGATGTAATTTCTCTTTAAGTAGGTAAGTAACATGTAGTAATTTCATGCTAAACAGCTTTTTCTTAAAGAATTAGCAAACTGGAATGATTTTGTGAATTTATATAAAAGCCAGCAAATGATTTTGTGAATTTCTGAAAAAGCCAGACAGAAAAAAATCACTAAAGAAACTAAGAAATTTCCATTATTTGCTGATATTTCTATTGATCAGGCCAACACTGTAGACGGCAACACTGAGGCAGGCAAACCAAGATTTTTCCAAGTCTTCCTCACTAAACAGAATGGTCTCTTTATGTAGCCATAGGAGTCAGTAGATTGTTTTGGAGCAGAAATGATAATGTAATGTAAAGTTTATTAAGTGTCAATCACAATTGTTTCATCAAAGTATGCTGTGTAGGTATAGATATCATTATGGAAGCGAAGCATTATATAACTGCTATTTCACTGTGCTTGTTATTACACAATTTGCGGAGGTGATGTTACCATGTTTTCACTAACAGCCAGTGCTGTGTAGACGCTAGTACAGTATCCTGGAGCACTAGAGTTGAGTCTGGCACTAAAAAATATCAGTGTGCACACTATGCATACTGTCTTACAGCTGCTCACAAATGAAATAGTAATTCCCAAGCCCATTAGTCTGCTCAATTTGCAAAATACTTATCCATACTGACTTAAAGAGCCACACTGTTATAGCCCTTCCAAGGGTTTCTGTAACACTTTAAGGTATCTTCAGCTACCCCAGAGGACATCATAGACCCAAACATCCTTGAAATGCAGTGCCTTGCACGGACACCACATGACAAGCTTAGGGGTGGAGAGAAGAACTTTGCTCTGCTTTTTTCTTCTACTGAAAAACGAAAACCTCAGTAGGAAAAAAAACACTTTAATACGACCAGCAAAGGTTTCGGATACAATCCTTTATCAATACTAACATACATAAGTTCTTGTTCTTTATATATAGGTCCAAAAAGGTCATATGACCGACAGCCAAAAGATCATATGACTTAGCCTTCACCTATACCAATACTTGATAAAAACAAAATAAAATATAAAATACATCTGTGTAAATGTATAAATATAAAAAATATAAAACATAGAAATACAATCATACATGTGTTAAACATATATACAAATGCTAAACATATATACATAGTATTAAAGTTGCATATCACAATCTAGACCTACTGAGCTTTACTAATACTGGTTTACGACTAACCATACTATTTAAACCAGGTGGGGAATCACTAGCCAACCTCAATATCCACCCATATTCTTTGATTTCCAAAGTGTTATTAATATCCCCACCTCTAGGGGAGGGTTTGACAAAATCAATGGCCCTAAATTTAAAAGTGTGTTGCTGTCCGCACTCCATAATATGTCTATATAAGGCATTCCTGTCTATGCATCTCCTAATCTCAGATTTGTGTTCTGTGATCCTTTCTTTAAACTTACGTGTAGTTTTACCTACGTAGAAGGAATCACAGGCTACACAGGTAGCCAAATATACCAAATGTGTTGTTATACAAGTTGCTGCTACGTGAAACCTAAACGTCATCCTGTTTACCAGATGTACGAATATATGAGTCTCCTCATCAATAATATCCTCGCAGCATGAACAATTATAGCATTTATATGTCCCAAAGCTACAAGAGATAGGTGTAATACTGCTAGTAGGGAAGTCTTTATAACACAATGTGCTCTTAAGAGTTCTCATATTCTTATAGGCAAAATAAGGTCTGTTGCCTAAAATTACTTTCAAATCGTTAGCGGCCATTAGGATTATTCAATTCTTAGATACAATTAGTTTAATAGAAGGAGTTCTCATACTGTAAGAAGTCACGTATCTGACTTCTGCTTTATTTAGGCTAGATGTATTGTTGTCCCTCATATTTGGAGCATTACGAAGAAAGATTGGCTCTAACACCATCTTCCTATCCTCCACTTTCCTTTTCTCATTTAACAGTAACTTATCATCATATAGTACAGTTTTGTACCTACCATAAATGTAGATGTCCGATAGGTATGCATCTGCAGTCATAACAAATGGGTTGTCCTGCCTCAGGCAGCCCTTCGGTCGACCGGATTCCAAAGTCTGGGTCTGGCCTCGGCTGATGTCGCACTTCACCCGACGTCATAGCTGCTGGGGTATAAAGGCATCAGCCGACGCCATTTTCCTCAGTGTTTCTTGCCCTAGATGCCAGGTGCCCTCTAGGAAGGCTAAATTTGGATAAATGCAGATAATTCCAAACAGAAAGCAAAATATATATACATATATACATACAAACAAATACACCATAATAGATTCCCCCAGCTAGCTAAAAGAGGGGTAAGTACCCTAGGAATACCACAGAGGGGAAGGAGGGTGGGTAATCCTGACTGCAGATGCATACCTATCGGACATCTACATTTATGGTAGGTACAAAACTGTACTATGTCCTTCAAGGATGCATCTGCAGTCATAACAAATGGGTAGAATACCATAGCCAAACTGGGGGAGGAGGCACTAAGATAATGATGGTGTAGTTAAGATCCCTTGTAAAACAGCAGTTGCAAAACCTGCTCGAGATCTGGAGTATAAAGGAAGATTATAATGCTTGGCAAATGTATGCATGGAGCTCCTAGTAGCAGCTTCTAAAATGTCTTTGGTAGCCACTCCTCGTAGGAAAGCTGTAGTGGTGGCTGTAGCTCTTGTGGAGTGAGGCCTGATATTTTCAGGAGTTGTCTTTCCATGAAATGAGTAGCAGAATCGAATGCAATTTCCTATCCATTTTGAGATAGTCTGTTTTGAAATTGCTTTTCCTTGCACTCCTGTTGCATATGCTACCAGAAGCTGGTCAGTTTTTCTGCTGGCCTTGGTTCTGTCCAGATAGTAGGGCAGTTGTCTGTGTACATCCAAGGTGTGTAGTAGTTTTTCCCCCCTGTTCTGTGGGTTGGGGAAGAATGTAGGTAAATGTATGGCTTGGTTCAAGGATACCCTGGATACCACCTTTGGCATAAAAGTAGGATTGGTTCTCAGAGACACTCTATCCTGATGGAAGATAAGGAAAGGCTGCACTGCCATTAATGCCTGTAACTCAGATACCCTTCTTGCTGAAGTGATTGCTAGCAGGAAGGCAGTTCTCCAAGATAAGAACTGTAAGTCTGCTGTTGCTGCTGGTTCCAAAGGGGGAAGTGTTAATTTTTCTAGCACAAAATTGAGATCCCATGCAGGCAAAGGTGGTTTCCTTGGAGGCTTTACATTTTTGATCCCTCTCAAAAATTGTCTGAGGAGAGGATGAGAGAAGACAGGAGGATCCATGTTGTACTCTGCTGAAATTGCTGATGCATGTATCTTAATGGAAGAATAGGACAGGCCATTGTGGAACAGTTCTGCTAAGTATTCCAGGATGTGTGCTAGGTTTGCTAGTGTGACATTTTCTCCCTTTTCTGCACTCCAAATGAGGAATCTTTTCCATTTGGTCAATATGTTTTCCTTGTGGAGGGTCTGCGAGCCTCCAGGATAATGTCCTTAACCCTCTGAGATAAATCAAGTTGGTCTTGTTTTATGCAATTTTCCAAGCAGTTAGCTGCAGTGTTTTTAAGTTTGGATGCAGGGTCTTGTAATTGTTCTGCGTTAGAAGTAAAGGACATAGAGGTAGATGCCATGAATGTGTCCGAGACATGCTTCTCAGTAGCGGGTACCAATGTTGCCTTGGCCAGTCTGGAGCTATCAGAATTACCTTTGGCTGTTCCTCTCTGATCTTCAGTAAAACTTTGTACATCAAAGGAAGAGGTGGAAAGGCATATACTGTCAGGTCCTTCCAGCTGAAAGAAAGGGAGTCCACCCTCCAGGCAAGTGGGTGGTATACTCTTGAGCAGAATTTCTTCAGTTGGTGGTTGAGTGGGGAGGCGAACAGGTCTATCTCTGGCAATCCCCATTTCTTTGTTATGGTTTTGAAAATATCTGGATGCAGCATCCATTCGTGAGCATCCGTGGTAGTCCTGCTTAAGCTGTCTGCTAGTGAATTCTCTTTTCCTGGTACAAATCTGGCCTGCAGTTGGATGTTGAGATTCAGGGCCAAGTTCCACAGATCCATTGCCGTCCGGCATAGAGGGTATGAATGTGTGCCTCCCTGTTTGTTGATGTACCACATGACTGTGGTATTGTCCGTCCTTATCAGCAGGTGTCCTTGCTGGATGAATGGTCTGAATGCCTCGATTGCATGTTTCACTGCCAGCATCTCCTTTAGATTTATGTGTAGATTCAGCTGGTCTTGTGACCATAGGCCTTGGATACACTTGTCTTCCATGTGTGCCCCCCAGCCTAGGTCTGAGGCGTCCGTGGTGATGGTCTGCCTTGGATGTGGTTTGTGGAAAGGCAATCCTCTGTTTATCTGACAGGCCTGAGCCCACCACAGGAATTCTTTTTTCAGACATGGAATGATTGGTATCTGGGCTTCTAGACTGTGTCTGTGTTGAGACCATACATTCCTTAGGTACCATTGTAACTTTCTCATATGCAGCCTGGCATGTGGGATCAATATTATGCAGGATGCCATGTAAGCCAGGGCCTACAGGACTTTCCTTGCAGTAAGCTGAGTTTGTCTTGTTAATGCCATGAAATAGACTGGTAGTTGCTTTTGTTTTTCCTCTGTGAGAAAAGCCATCTGAGTTATTGTGTCCAGTTCTGCACCCAAAAATGTTATCCTTTGGGATGGCACTAGTCTTGATTTTTGTATGTTGACTGTGTATCCCAAGGCTTGCAGCAGTTGTATGACATTGGCCAAATCCTTTATTAATTTTGTCGTGTTGTCCGCTTGTATTAGGCAGTCGTCCAGGTATGGGTAGATTTGAATTCCCTGAAGCCTGCAATGAGCAATTACTGATGCCAGGCATTTCGTGAATACTCTGGGCACAGTAGATAAGCCAAAGGGCAATGCTGAGAATTGATAATGCTCTGATCCTGCAAGAAATCTGAGGTGTCTTCTGCAATCTGGTCGTATAGGGACGTGCAGGTATGCCTCCTTGAGATCTAGTCACCAGCCAAGACTCCTTGCCCAACATGGGAAGAAGTTGCTGTAGGGTCAGCATTTTGAATTTTGGAACGATGAGGTGTGTGTTCAGTGCGGACAAATTGAGAATAGGCCTCCATTGATTTTCTTTTCTTGGTACAAGGAATAGTCTGGAGTAAAATCCTTGGCCTTGTTCCATAGATGGTACCTTTTCTATTGCTCTCATCCTTAGTAAACTGATGATTTGTTTTAGAGCCTCTGATTTCTGGCTTGGTGGAAGGTTTGGCATTCCTCTCTTTTTTGGTAGCGTGTGGAAGTGAAACCTGTAGCCCTTGTCTATTGTTTGTAAAGTCCATTTGTCTCCTGTAATACAATGCCAATTTATTGAGAATAAGGCTAGCTTTCCACCCAAGGGTGCTTCCAGTTGTTCCCTGGTATGCGGAATCAGAGCCAAGTCATTGTGTCTGTCCTGTAGAAGTGGTTGGAGTCGCAGCTGTGGCGGCACTTCTTTGGTTGGCAGGTTGCCACTGACGACCCCTGTAGGCACCCCTAGATTGACCTCTGCCTCTTGGGCGTCTATTTCTGCCTCTCTGTGCTCTGGAGGTGTCTGGAAAGGACCAATTCTTTGAAGGCCAATTTCTGCTAATCCTCGGAGGTTGGGCCTGCAAAAAATCCTTGACTGGACAGATTTTGCTTTTTCTTCCACTTTCTTTAGAACCTCCTGTGCAGGGAAGCCAAACAAACTTTGTTTCTCCATAGGGGCATCCAGGAGTTTAGACTTAACATGGTCTGGTAAGGATTGTTCTTTTAACCAGGCATGCCTTCGAATCACTGCTCCAGTCATAGCTGATCAAAATGAAGCCTCCAGTGCATCATAGCCACATTTTAAGAAATGATTACTGACCTGCTGAGAATTGTGTACCAAATCCTGAAGGGACTTACGGTCTAAAGGTTCAGGAGAGGCCAGCTTTTTATTCAGCTGATCTAACAAAAATTCCTGGTACTGTATCATGTGAATTTGACAGTTTAAAGCCCTGGCAGAAAGAGTAGCAGATGTATAAACCTTTTTACCCCATCTCTAATGCTCTAGATTCTCTTTCAGATGTTAGTGGGTTTTTGGCAGAGGCAGCTGCAACACCTTTAGGGCCCTGAGAAATGGTTTCTGGGTCTGCAGCATGAGCCTTATACAAGTGGCAGTGAGAATCCGGGACCCTGTAGTATCTGTCAGGCTTTGCAGGGGCCGGGGGAAGAGAATCAGGGGCAGTACTGGCATCATTGTATGCATCATCAACAACTGATAGTACAGGTGGAATGGCTAAAGGCCTATGCTGTGGTAAGTGTAAAAAAGTCCTTAGCCTTTTCCTAGAATCAGAGAAATCCTGACCCTACCATTGGAAGTGTTCCCTCACTGAGTGTAGGGTTTCCCCAAAAGAAAATTCTTCTGGAGGTGAGGCAGAAGGAATGGAGTCTTCTGCATCAGAATCCTCATAAGGTGAGTATGGGCCTTCCTGATGGTCCGATACATCTGAACCATCCGAGGAGTAGTCAGAGGACAGAGGTTCAGGGGTTCAGTCCTAGGCCTCTTTTCAGGAGGGGTTGTGAGGCCCTGTCTGGGTGAGGATGGGTTCCCCTGATCAGAGAATAAGGTCCTCAGCAAGGCTGAGAATCTGGGAACTTGAGGTAGGCCTGTGAGAGGGAGCTTTTGAAGGTAAGGCCTTGGAAAGTTTGGCTGCTTTAGCCCTGGAAAAGGCCTTGATAGACATAGAAGCAGGGGGTCTAGCTGCCCCACGTGCAGGAGTAGAGATGTCCAACGGAATAGTGTCAGACAACTCTTATGTGCCTGCTGCTTCAGCAGGAATTTCTGTAGCCGACTCAGCCATGGCCTGTGTGGCCTCGGTTATCGGAGGCATGCTTCGCCGAAGGGAGAACCGAGGTCTCGGTTTCAGCCGAAACCGAGACACTCGCTGTAGGCCTAACCGTGGTTTCAGCCGAAACCGCGGGCCATGAAAGTGTCGGTCCTTTTCTTTGCGTTTTAGCTAAATGTGTAGTCGGAGTCTCCGACGGCATTTTATATGCAAAAGTGGAGCCAAAAACTCTTCTGCAAACTCCGACCGACGCCTAAGAGTCCGGCGGTTGAAGGAAGCACAGGCTAAACAAGCTGATACGTCGTGGTCTGGGCCTAAGCAAGGAAGGCAGTAAGAGTGGAAATCCTTATGAGGTATTTGTTTCCCCCAAGTTAAACAATTATTTACTTTGTCTGACATCGGCTGAGGCAAGAAAGAGTCCCCAACGGGTACTTAGCTTTTAGAAGTCTTCGGTACGCTGAAATCTCTGGATCTGACCGACCGGCACTTGCAAACAGCTTCTGCTTCGGGCACCGCGCGGCAAGAAAGACTGGGGAAAATGGCGTAGGCTGATGCCTTTATACCCCAGCAGCTATGACGTCGGGTGAAGTGCGACATCAGCCGAGGCCAGACCCAGACTTTGGAACTGCCGATCAAGGGCTGCCTGAGGCAGGACAACCCATTTGTTATGACTGCAGATGCATCCTTGAAGGACATCCACTAAATACAAAATCTGCTAGCATATCATCCAGCTGTTTCTTAAAACAATACTCATCAGTATTAAATCTACTTAATCTGCATAGCTGAGACCTTACAGTGCTTCTAAAGATGTGTTGTGCATGCATACTACTTGCATGTGTATATCTCCCCGCGCACACATCTTTCCTATATAAACTTGTGTGTATAAAACTTCCCTCGATCGTCAGATTAATATCCAAGAAAGTAATATCAGTTTCTGAATAACACATTTTGAATTTTAAGAAAGAAGATGCTGAGTTTAAATATACCACAAACTCATTCAGATCTACCAGTGTACCTTCCCAAAACAAAAAAACAATCATCAACAAACCGTTGGAAGAACTTAATATTGTGTCTATATGGATTAGCATCACAAAACAGATATTTCCTTTCCCACTGATAAAGTACTAGATTGGCGTACGTATTAGCTACGGAGGTACCCATAGCTACCCCCGTTATCTGAAGGTACAGAGTGTCGTCAAAAAGAAAAACATTGTTCTTTAATATGACGTCCATAAGACTACATATATTTTCAATTTTTCTAAAATTAGGACTAGGACATGACACCAAAAACTCCCTTAGTAACTCAATACCAGCATCTATCGGGATAACTGTAAACAAAAACAATATCAAGTGTAACCAGATAATATTTTTTAACTGCCATATCTACCTTTCCCGTATTATACCAAGCCTTTAACTTTTCCACAAAATCTATGGTATCACGTAGAATAGAATCACACTCGGTAACGAATGGTTGGAGCTGTCCATGCAGATAAATAGATATGGGCTCAGTCACCCAACCAGCACCCGAGACAATAGGTCTCATAGGTGGATCACTTACAGACTTGTGGATTTTAGGGATGCCATACAGTTGTGGAGTAATGGGACAAGAAACAGTCAAATAATTAAATAAATCTATACTGATATCACAATGTAATTGTAGCTCATATATAACCATGTTTACATATGAAATACATTTTTTCACATCCATACTGGTAATGCATTTAAAAGCTCCAACATCTGAAAGCAAAAGCAACATAGCTGAAACGTATTTAGCCCTCTCCATGAGTACCACCACTCCCCCTTTGTCGGCTCGTTTAATAATAACATTTTGACTAAACTGTAATTCTTTAAATGCTTTAAACTCTTTTGAGAAACAGCTGGATGATATGCTAGCTGATTTTGTATTTAGTGGATATGATGATATGTTACTGTTAAATGAGAAAAGGAAAGTGTTGGAGGATAGGAAGATGGTGTTAGAGCCAATCTTTCTTCGTAATGCTCCAAATATGAGGGACAACAATACATCTAGCCTAAATAAAGCAGAAGTCAGATACGTGACTTCTTACAGTATGAGAACTCCTTCTATTAAACTAATTGTATCGAAGAATTGGATAATCCTAATGGCCTCTAACGATTTGAAAGTAATTTTAGGCAACAGACCTTATTTTGCCTATAAGTATATGAGAACTCTTAAGAGCACATTGTGTTATAAAGACTTCCCTACTAGCAGTATTACACCTATCTCTGGTAGCTTTGGGACATATAAATGCTATAATTGTTCATGCTGTGAGGATATTATTGATGAGGAGACTCATATATTCGTACATCCGGTAAACAGGATGACGTTTAGGTTTCACGTAGCAGCAACTTGTATAACAACACATTTGGTATATTTGGCTACCTGTGTAGCCTGTGATTCCTTCTACGTAGGTAAAACTACACGTAAGTTTAAAGAAAGGATCACAGAACACAAATCTGAGATTAGGAGATGCATAGACAGGAATGCCTTATATAGACATATTATGGAGTGCGGACAGCAACACACTTTTAAATTTAGGGACATTGATTTTGTCAAACCCTCCCCTAGAGGTGGGGATATTAATAACACTTTGGAAATCAAAGAATATGGGTGGAAATTGAGGTTGGCTAGTGATTCCCCACCTGGTTTAAATAGTATGGTTAGTCTTAAACCAGTATTAGTAAAGCTCAGTAGGTCTAGATTGTGATATGCAACTTTAATACTATGTATATATGTTTAGCATTTGTATATATGTTTAACACATGTATGATTGTATTTCTATGTTTTTATATTTTTTATATTTATACATTCACACAGAGATGTATTTTATATTTTATTTTGTTTTTATCAAGTATTGGTATAGGTGAAGGCTAAGTCATGTGATCTTTCGGCTGTCGGTCATATGACCTTTTTGGACCTATATATAAAGAACAAGAACTTATGTATGTTAGTATTGATAAAGGATTGTATCCGAAAGCTTTGCTGGTCGTATTAAAGTGTTTTTTTCCTACTGAGGTTTTCGTTTTTGTGGATTTTGGAAGTTAGCATCTGTGTTCTTTGGACATTTTTCTTCTACTGGCCACAGTTACGACCATGGCATAAATGGGTACTCCTTAAATCCAATGTGGTCAATCTTTAGGTGGTATGAGGATCCTGTCTGTTCTCTTAGGAATAGACTCAGCTGTGCCTGGTTCCTTCCACACCTGTTGAGAGACTAAATCTATGAGCTCATCAGTGGGTGGAGTCACCCAATATGTAGACGGGTCAGACCCAAAGGCCTCCAGAAACACTGATTCCTTTTGGGAAGGGTTATTAGGGAACCAACTACCCTTTTCTTTAAGGAGTTCTAAGATGTCTCCAAATGAGACCTCGAGTGGTGGTCTGGGGGACCCTTCCCATCATGTAAATCACAGTCCTGAGTGACAGACTCTTGCTGAGAGTCTAAGTGTCTATTTCTGCACTTTCTCTTCTGAGAGACCTCCTCTTTGGGGTGCTCCAGAGTATTGGAAGAGATAATACCCTGCTGGGTGGCCTAGAGACTGTTTTGAGCTGTTTGTCCCAGTGGAATGGAAGACTGCGGCTCTAGATGCAAAATCAAATGAGATTGGGACGTCACAACCAATGTGTTCAGAGCTGTCTGAACTCTAGGTATAGAGAATGCTCTGAGGTACTCGGGGCCAGACAGCTCAGAGACACCATCGGAGTCAAATATGCTAATATCTTTGGATTCAAGGAAGACGACTCCCAGGCTTTCTGATCTGACAGCTCTGAAACCACAGCACAGACTGGAGAAGGAGCTATGAACAGGGGTGTGGCCCTAAGGAGGGTCTCCAGACCCGATGGGGGTCACAGCCAAAAGGATTCCCATTTGAATTTGCATCCTGAGGAACTTCATCATCCTATCCACATCTGCCTCTGATAGGATCCTGGAAGACTGAAAGGAGGAAGCAGTGGATGAAGGTCGTGAGTGATGATGGGAAGACTGCTCCAGAAAGAGTGATGGACATTTAGATGTGACTGGCTCCAATATTAAAGGAGAACGGATTCAAGGAGATTTTTGAGATCTTAACTTTGGATCCAATACATTCAGATCCAACTTTTTTGCTTGTTTAACTGATTTAGAGGATGGAGCTGAGGTCGAAGCCTAAGGGCATTCCAGGGATCTCTCATGAGTTTCTTTGGAAATAGAATCTCCCTTTTTCTCTCATCTTTGGGCAGTTTCAGCCCCAGCAGCCATAGAGGAAGATTTAGAGAGAAATAAACCCCTGAGGATTAATATGTTTTTCCTATCAGGATGAGGAAGTTGAATACCTTACAAATATCACACTGTCCAAATGTCTAGGACCTAAACAAACACACTCAGTGTGTGTGTCTGAATTTGGTATTTTGTGGCCCACATTTCTTAAAGCCAACAGGCTTATCAAACATTTTGAAAGACAATTTTAAACTACAATACATAAGAATAGCAAAGTTTTATTTTTTTTTTAAATAAAGGAAGGCTAGAGAAAGAGGGAAAGGATCAGCAACAATGAAGTACAAGAAAAGAAGGGAAAATACCAGCAGTGGTACTAAGTACGAGGAGAAAACACAGCTAAATTTTGGGATAAAGGGTTAAAGGGAGGAAAGCATAACAACTAAGCAAAAGGCAACAAAGAAGTTAAACTCATTGACTTGAGAGAGTTAAATGAAAGGGGAACTGGATTCAAAACTAGAGTGTTCGCAATCTATGTCTGATTGCTAATGCGGCAAACAAGATCTGAGGTATGTTAGGTTGGTGGGGCACTGTGGGTAAAGGGAGAAGCTCAGGAGTTCAAGTATTCTACGATTTGGAAGAAGTGGCCAAGTCAGAACAGAGGATCAGATCTGAACCCAACAGTTGAGGAATGAATGAAAATTGCATCAGTTTACTTTATACACTTTCTATTGTACATCCCCCCACTTTTACTATAAATACCCTCACAAAGAGATCCCAAATTATTATTTGTAGTCTTTTTATAATTATTTTTATTCTTTGTTGACACTGCTCTTTTGTTTTTTTTTTACTTTTCCACATTTGACAGTGAAGTTTTATGCAAAGTACTTCGGACTAAAACATAGCTATTTTTTTGTATTAATGAACACTATTTTACTTGGTAATTACCTTTTAACTGTACTGCAAATATCTTCTAGCCATTCATTAATAAATACAGATACAGAAACAAATGCTTTATCAATATGGCATGAACAGTTATATTCTACATCTAATTTTTTTAGTTTCAGCAATGTCTCAATTCTTTCAAAGTAATACAATTCAAGCACACATTTTCAATGTAACAAATACATACCATAAGTAACACATTGTTATGCAGTTATTTTTACAAGATCCTCACACATAAGTAATAATTCCTTATTAATACTGTTACATCATTTTTACCATAAACACTATCAATAATATTCTTGTATGAAATAAACCCCCCATTAAACTAGTTTACTTCAAACTCGGATCTTATGATACTTCTTATTCTAGGCTAGGGAAATTTCTTACGAATACCAATACCTAACTGCATACTCTATAAAGCAAATACTGATTCTGAATCAAAAAGCAATACTAATAATTTGAAATTGTCTAATTACAAACCATTACAAGCATATACAACAAAGTACCTACAATTATAACCAGAGTGACATCATATTATCTTAAACACATGTGTATCAGATATAAATACCCTTCAAGTCTTAATTCCCTAGTCAATCAATAAATACTGCAAAAACATCTCTGCATATTCTCCTCAGTACGAGGGCGAAAACAGCTTCTCTACTCGCAACCACTAGTAGAGCCAAACCCTTAAATACTTAATAAATATTGCAGATTGGTTACAGAACTGGACAGTGTACTCTCACACACACACACACACACACACACACACACACACACACACACACACACACACACACACACACACACACACAAAAATAGTACTGTGTTGTCAGTATCTTTAAAAAAATTAAACCTGCTCCGATGTCCTTAAAAGGACAGGAGGTATAGAATAAAGAAAAATCCAACACACAATGTTGTCTTTAGTAAAGTGAATAAAATGTTCACTCGTAGAGCCAAACCTCTAAATAGTTAAGTCACTTTTACTTATCTCATTCAGGAGTAATGTACACTTGTCACTGTTCCTGATTTTGCCTCAATTTGTACTCTTGTCCTCATATAAAGTTTGACTTGCTGGTAAATCATTCAGGATTACAGTCAGTCAATAAATCCAGACATCAGAATTTCATACTACTTGTCCAAATATGCATGTTGATGCAAAATGTGTTATTTTACTTAAAACATGTTCCTGATTTTGATCTTTTATTCTGATGTGTGTGGCTTTGCCCAGAATTATTGAGCAAATATGCTGAGAGTTATAGTACCTGGTGCTCTGCCAGTATTTATAAAACTTCTTGAAAAAGAAAACCATCCCTGAAGATTGGAAGCATTTCTTCTTAAAAATCCAAGGTAAACACTGAAATTGGTCATTCTGGGCTGCTGATCTCTAGCACTTACCTTGCTCATGTCAATTCACTGATTATAAGCTTTATCCTAATAGAATCATATCACAGCCCTTTTCTGGATAAGGAGCATAATCAGAAAATTATATTTTTCTCATTTTCCCGCAAACAGCAGCAGTTTTTGTGGGGCCTCCATACAGTCAAAGATGATTAACGGGCTTCTGCAGCCACGCGTATTGTAGGTTGCATAAAGCTGGCTATGATGTTAGTTTTAGTGGACAGAATGTCCACCAGCAGGATTTAACTAAATCAAGGGCAATATTATCAGCGATAAAACATTTAATGAAATTATGAAGTCTTTACTTGACAAAACAGTGTTACTATAACCAGAGAGATCGCTGAATTTTAAATGAGATATAAGCAAGAGTTATTATTACCCACCTGGTTTATTAAGTAAACAAGATTGCTGTATTAGCCTTTGTTGGTTTGACAAACATGATACAAAACATCAAAAGAAGACAACTTGCTGGTTGGGGATCTCCAGCAACTGAAGGGTTCGCCGGTGCCTAAAGCTGGCTATAGATATTTCAATGACAACTTCTGTTATGAAAGAAAACCGGTCTCTGTAGGAGAAACTAGAAAAGGAGGAGAAGCCATGAGGGCTTGTAATTCAAGGCTCCTTTTGTTGAGTCAGGGCTACCAGCAAAAATGTTTTCCAAGTTAGAATTTTAGCGAAGAGGCGGTTCAAAAAGAAAAAATCAACTTTTCTAAAACTTAATTCAGATCCCAAGGAGGAGGAATATAATTTCTTAGCCGCATGATGTGAGGGATGGTTTATGGGAACTGTCTTGACTTCAAATCATGCAGAAAGTGGTAAATCAATTGGTAAAGAGGCAGACATTGCTGACAAATGGGCTTTAACAGAACAGTATGCAGCCCAGAAATGAACAGCTTATATAGATATTAAATAGTGGTAGGAATACCCATTTGATAACGGTACTCTTTCTTTATAAAAAATATTTTCTGCTTGGAATCCTAAGATATTCTAGTACCAGATTTTTAGCCTCCTGTAATACCTGTAGCATGACTTCAGCAAACAGGTTTCTATATGGCATCAAAATCCTCTCATTCAAACTGTCAAGTTTAGGGTTTATTAGTTTAAGTGAATGAGATAACCCTTCTGATGCTAGAGTTAATCCTACCCGAGGGTCTTGTGGTGTTCACCTGGTAAGATGAAATAAAAGGGAGAACCAGTATTGTCTGGGCCTTAAGGGGGTCCCCAGTAACACCTTTGGGTTGCCTTTCCTGACTTTGACTAGAACATTTGGGATCACGGATAAAAGAGGAACTGCATAAAGGAATTTCACTTTTAAAGAGACTGACATGGTGTCCATTTTCCAAGCCTGGTGGCATGGTTCTCTGGGGTAGAACAATCTGAGATGCCTGTTTGGATTAGAAGCAAACAAGTCTATTTCTTGGGTTCCACACTGGTGGACAATTTGGAGGAAGCCCTGTCTGATCAACATCCCTTTGTGGGGGTCTGCCTTGGATCTGCTCAAATAATCACAGTTCATCTCTGATACAATGTAAAGAGATTGAAGGTAGAGGAAGTACTGAACACTGATATCCCCAGGATGTCATTGCTAATTTGTAGAGATGGTAAGATTTGGGTCCTCCTTGTTTGTTGATGCATCGCATAACCGCATAACTGTGGAGCTGTCTGCAAGAATTAGAGAGAGTTCCTAGACACCAAAGGTGATGACATAGATTAAAGAAACAGGATCAGGGCTTTCATTTCTTTGATGTTTATGTCACATATCTGAAGTCTTATAAACTTTGTGAAGGAGTGAGTGAAACAGAGAGGGCCAGTCTGGGATTTAAAGAAATCTGGCTGATTCAAAGAAATTCCTTCTTCACAAAGGGGAAAACGGGAATTAGGAAGTTCACTGGGTGGCAGTGCTATGCCCAGACTGATTCAAGTTGTCACTGAATCTTACTCTTATGTAATCTGAAAAATGTATTATCTTTATAGTTGAATCCATGTATCCAAGGGCTCTCAGTATCTCTTGCAGAGGTCAAATCATGACACTGAAAGTAAGAAGTCAGAAACTACATTTTTTTCCAGAGGCAGAGAGAGTCATGAAGAAGATTGTGACTAAGTGACATCACAGGAATATAAAATTCTGAGAAGGTTGAAGGACAGATTTTTTTCCAGTTTAGGGTACAACCTACATGAAGAAAAAGATCCACTGTAAACCTGAGATCTTAAAGTAGCTTGTCTTTGATTGTGGCTTGAAGAAAACTGTTTAAATAAGGGTATATGCAAATACCCTGAAACCTGCAGAAAGCTATTACAGAAGCCAGGTACTTTGTAAATATCTCTGAGGCTAAGAAAGTTCAAATGCCAAACCACAGAATTGAAAATGAACTTATGAAGCACAAATCTAAAGCATTTTCTGTGGTCTAGGTGAATACGAATATGAAAATAAACATCCCTCAAAAGTCCAAAGTAACCATAAAGGCGAGTAAGAGGATTAATGGAAGGAGAGACTAGAGGGGAAAGCATCTTGTGCTTTTGTACAGATAAGCTGTTGAGGACTGATAAGTCCAGAATGGACCTCTAAGAGCCCTACTTTCCTGGAGTCTTGAATAAAATCTCTTTCCTTTCTGGATAGAGGGGACAAACTGTATGCTTCACTGATGATGCAGACCTCTGACTGGGAGCAGTTACCATGGGGTGTCTTCCCTTAGAAATGCCCCACCACCTCTCCAGGAAGGAAGCATTCATGGTTGCTATGGCCTCTGTTTGGGGAAGAACAAATGGACGGACAGCTGAAACATGACCCAAAGTTAGCTACCAAGAGATGTGCCAGCGACAGTTGCTGGTGAGATGAATCAAAAAGGACACTGTTTAGATGTGCAGGGACCACTGAACTGACAATGTCTACTGCAGAACTTTCATAAAGAACTTTGCCAGAGAGACAAGACAGACTGCAGCAGCCATTAGGCAAAAAAGACATAACATTAGGTAAGCAGGTGGCCTCCAAGAACGCAAGATTTGACTGGCATGAATCCACAAAGAGACTCTTGAAAAAGATAGTCTAGAAATTTGATTGGTGTGTTTAGATGGCAGCCTATAAACTCTAGAGCTTACACAGGTTCTACGCTGGACTTCTCAAAACTGACTGCTATACGCATGAAAAGACACAGCTGGAGCAGTCACTTATCAATTTAGGGATGCCCTTGAAGATGTCGTAAGGAGCCATTCATCCAGGTATGGGAAGACCCATAATCCTGCAGCCTTAGCCAATCTACTACCACTGCACCCAGGGGAATCATGGTGAGGCCAAATGGCAGTGCTTAAAACTGGTAGTGACTGGCTCCTAGCCTGAAGCACAGGAACCTCCTTCAGTGCCTCTCTATTTTGATATGATAGAAGGCAACTTTGAGGTCTGATGACCACATTCATTCATACTCCATCAAAAGAGGTAGTATGGACTGCACAGTCACCATCCAGAACTTGGTCCATTTGACACAAATTTGTTTGGGTCCAAAGTGGGTCCAAGGTCCTTGTTCTTCAGCACCAAAAAGAATCTTGACTAGACCCTGGATCCTATCTGGTCTACTGGGAACTGTTGGACAACTTGTTTCAAGAGTAGCTTTTAAATCTTTACTACAGCCTCCTCTTCTTTGATGGAGTGGCATATCTGGAAGGCATTACTATCTTACATCTGTAGTGGCCTTGAAAGAGAACTGCGTAGCCTCTGGAAATGAGACTCAACATTAAGAAACCTGATATGACAATAGCTCAGACTTCTGGGTGGAGAGAAGTGCTCCTTGACTGCCCCCAGAGTGCAGCAGTCACGCAAATTTTCAGGAATGATAAAAATGCTTGCTGGAAGAGGGTCTCTTGAAGCCCAGGTTCTGCAAGTCACCTCTGCCTCTAGGGCAGTATCCATTAAAGTTACTCCCTCTACCTTGGGGTGTACCTTTAAGCTGGACTGCCTTGGGAAAACTGCAATTTTCAAAACAAACCTCTTTCTCCCATTCTCCGATTCCTAGAAAAGGTCCTCTTCAGGGTGGAGAAACGCACTCAAATGGCAGATGTTGTCTTGTCCTCTTGCTTATTTCAAATCAAAGTATCTTTAACTTTTGAACCAAATAAGGTGGTCTATTCAAAAAGGAAGTTTGAAAAGGATGCCTTGAAGCAGTCCGCGAAGTTACAGAGGTGCATTCAGGCATGGTGGCAAATAGCTATGCTGATGCCTGCTGCGTGAATTGCACCACTTGCTGCATTTAAGATGAGGAGCATGGATACGTTTGAGATGGACTGCACAGTGGCCAATTGGGTCTCCAAGGTCTTACAACACTACCAAGGGTTGAGCTGCCACTGATTTACAAACTTAAGTCCCTCTGAAACCTAGTCAAATGTGCCATGTAATTCAGCACATGAAGGGCAAACGTAGTTGATGGGTTACACTCACTTCCCAAAACAGTAGTGGCAGTGACTCCCTGTTTGGGGGATGGACAATAGCAATCTCTTCTTGTGGCTGCACTGACAACAATGCATCCACTAAGGGACCTTTGCTCCAAAAGGACACTTTCATTATGGGGACCAACATCTTTTCTGGTTTGAGGAGAACAAGCTTCATCATACTGGGTTCTCTCCAAGCCCTCTGAGACACCAGGTTGAAGAGCACTTCTGGAGTGGCACCACCCAAGAAAAAGGATGGGCCCATGCCAAAGGCTTCATAGAAAGACCAATTCCTCCTGGGAAGGGGCTTTGGCAGTATAGACCCATGTTGCCTCGGTTTACCTACATAACAGCAAAACACAGTGGTGCGATTGCTCATATGAGCGAATCGTAGAGTACAGTTTTGTACCTACCATAAATGTAGATGTTCGAGTGCTAATACAGCTGCAGTCATAACAGATGGGTTCTCCTGCCGTCAGGCGGGTCCTCGGTCGGCCGAATTCCAAAGTCTAGGTCCGGCGTCGGTTGTCGTCGCTTTCTTTCCTGACGTCAGTGCGACAGGGGTATATAAGACACAGCCGACGCCATTTTCTTCAGTCTTTCTTGCCCCAGATGTCAGGTGCTCCCATAAGGAAGGCAATATATATAAAAAAAATATATATATGTATATATATATATATATAATATATAATCAGGCATTGTAATATAATCAAAAACCAGTAGTTGCAAGCAAATACATCATAGAAGGATAACCCAATCAAGATGTAAGATAAGGTGTTAGCTACTAGATCTGTACCCAGAGGGGAAGGTGGGAGGGAAAACTGGACTGCAGCTGTATCAGCACTCGAACATCTACATTTATGGTAGGTACAAAACTGTACTATGTTCATCGTGCATACAGCTGCAGTCATAACAGATGGGTAGAATCCCAAAGCTACGCACAGGGTGGTAGGCACTAGGTGGAACTGGGAGGAGCCAGAATGCCCTGCAACACAGCAGTGGCAAAGCCTGCTCTAGTTTTGGAGTATAAAGGTAGGTGGTAGTGTTTAGTGAAGGTATGCACAGAACTCCAAGTGGCTGCCTCCAAAATATCTTTGGTAGTGACTCCTCTGAGGAAGGCTGCAGAGGTGGCCCTTGTGGAGTGGGATCTGATGCCTGCAGGTACAGATTTACCATGAAAGGAGTAACAAAACCGTATGCAGTGGCCTATCCATTTTGAAATTGTCTGTTTGGAAATTGGCTTCCCTTGAGCTCCTACAGCATAGGACACAAACAGTTGTTCTGATTTCCTGAAAGGCTTTGTTCTGTCCAAATAGTAACGTAGCTGTCTATGGATGTCTAAGGAATGTAGCAGCCTTTCCCCTTTGTTTTGAGGATTGGGGTAAAAGGTAGGTAAGTGTATAGCCTGATTTAAAGCTACCCTGGATACTACCTTAGGCATAAATGACGGGTTGGTTCATAGGGAAACCCTGTCCTGATGGAAGATGAGAAAGGGCTGCACAGCCATGAGGGCTTGTAGTTCTGAAACCCTACGAGCTGAGGTAATGGCCAGAAGGAAAGCTGTTTTCCAGGACAAATATTGCAAATCTGTTGAGGCAGCTGGTTCAAAGGGAGGCAATGTTAATTTTTCTACAATGTAATTAAGATCCCAGGCTGGAATTGGTTGTTTCCTTGGAGGTCTTATATTCTTAGCCCCTCTGAGGAACTGTCTTAAGAGTGGGTGAGAGAATAAGGGTGGATCAGTGTTGTATTCTGCAGAAATGGCTGAGGCATGGATTTTGATGGAGGAAAATGAAAGTCCACTGTTCAACAGCTCAGCTAGATACTGTAATATCTGAGGCAAATTCAGTTTTCTAGGATCCTGGCCTTTTTTCTCATTCCAAGCGCAAAACAGTTTCCATTTTGCGGAGTAAGCCTTTCTAGTAGATGGCCTTCTGGCCTCCAAAATGACATCCTGCACCTCCTTGGATAGTAGGGTCTGTTGTAGTGTTAAGGAATTTTCCATGCAGCCAGATTGAGTGTTTTCAGCTGACTGTGAAGAGTTTTGTAGCTGTGCTGAGTCAGTAGAAGAGGCATTAGAGGTAGGGTCCAGGGAGGAGAATGTGTTAGGCTCCTCAGGAGTGGGTACCAGTGTTGTCTTGGCCAGTCTGGAGCAATCGGTATCATCTTCAGTCTGTCTGCTCTTGCTTTCAAGAGCACCTTGGGCAGAAGAGGCAATGGTGGGAAGGCGTAAACTGTCCGTGCTGCCCAACTGAAAGAAAGGGCGTCCACTCTCCAGGCCTTTGGGTGGAATGTCCTTGAGCAGAATTCTGTCAATTGATGATTCCTGTGGGAGGCAAAGAGATCTATGTCTGGCCTTCCCCACGCTTGGATTATATTTGTAAACACTTGAGGATGCAACTTCCATTCGTGCGGGTCTGTCATATTTCTGCTTAGATTGTCTGCCAGTGAGTTTTCCAAACCTGGCAGGTACTGTGCTTGAAGTTCGATTTGCCATTCCAGAGCCAAGTTCCAAAGTGACATGGCCAGCCTGCACAGGGGTATGAATGTGTTCCTCCTTGTTTGTTTATGTACCACATTACTGTGGTGTTGTCTGTTCTCATCAATAATTGCCCTGGATGCAGGAGGTCCTTGAAAGCTGTAATTGCATTTATCACTGCTAGCATTTCCTTTTGATTGATGTGAAGGTGCTTTTCCTTTTGGGACCATTTGCCCTGAATGCACCTGTCTGTCATGTGTGCTCCCCAGGCGTAGTCTGAGGCGTCTGTTGTGATGACTTGATTTGCTTGAGGCTTGCAGAATGGTAGACCTGTGTTTGTTTGGCATGCTTGGGTCCACCATAGAAATTCCTTTTGCAAACATGGGATTAGTGGTATTATTGTTTCCAAACTGTGGCTGTGTTGAGACCATAGGTTTTTTAGGTACCATTGAAGTTTCCTCATATGCAACTTTGCACACGGGATTAGAAGAATGCAAGATGCCATGAAGCCCAGAGCCTGCAGGATTTTCCTTGCAGTTAGCCTGGTACAATTTGCTAGTATTTTGAAGTACTGAGTTAGTTGCCCCTGTTTTCTGGCGTAAGATAGGCCATCTGGGTGTTTGTGTCCAAGTTGGCACCCAGGAAAATTATTTTCTGAGATGGTGTTAGCCTGGATTTCTCTTTGTTCACTGTGTATCCCAGAGAATTCAATAACCGTGTTACATAAGCCAGATGTTCCAGAAGTATGTGTTTGCTGTCCGCTTGGATCAGGCAGTCGTCCAAATAAGGGTAAATTTGTATCCCTTGAAGTCTGCAGTAGGCAATTACTGATGCCAGGCATTTCGTGAATACTCTGGGCGCAGTAGATAAGCCAAAGGGCAATGCAGAGAATTGAACGTGGATTGAACCTGCAAGAAATCTGAGGTATCTTCTGCAGCTTTGTCCGATTGGGACATGCAGGTATGCCTCCTTGAGGTCCAATGTTACCAGCCAAGACTCCTTGCCCAGCATGGGAAGAAGCTGCTGTAAGGTGAGCATCTTGAATTTTGGTACGAGTAGAAATGTGTTTAGGATGGATAAGTCCAAACTGGGTCTCCAATCGGTTCCCTTCCTTGGTACCAGGAATAGTCTGGAATAAAAACCTTGACCCTGTTCGTGAGTAGGTACCTCTTTAATAGCTTTCATGCCCATGAGCTTTGAAATTTGAATTGTAGCCTCTGCCCTTTGATTGTGTGGCAGGTTCGGCATGCCTCTCATTTTTGGAAGAGTGTGAAAATGAAATCTGTAGCCTCTGTTTATAATGTCCAGGATCCATTTGTCTGTTGTGATATCCCAATTTTTTGAAAATAATGTCAGCTTTCCTCCCAAGGGAGCTGCCAGCTGAGACTTACTTGGCATGCAAAGGGGAAAGTCATTGGGTTTGTTTCCTGTATTGCTGTGCACTGTCTTCGCCACCTCTTGGTGCTGGAGTTTGCCATTGTCTGCCTCTATATGATCCTTGAGATTGTCCTCTGCCCCTTGTGCGCCTGTATCTACCTCTTTGGGGCTTGTCCGTGGCTGGAAAGGACCAGTTTTTTAAGGCCAATTTCTGCTAAAACGTGGTGGTTGTACCTATAGAAAAGCTTTGACTGTTTGCATAGATTTAGCTTTTTCTTCCATTTTCCGTAGCATCTCCTCAGCATTAGTACCAAATAATACATCCTTTTGTAAAGGAGCATCTAGTAATTTAGCTTTAACATGATCAGGCAAGGTTTGTTCCCTAAGCCAGGCATGTCTACGAATGACTGATCCTGTAACAGCAGCTCTACTTGAGGCCTCTAGAGCATCATAGCCACATTGTAAGGTGTGCTTACCCACTTGTTCTGCACTATGCATCATATCCTGCAACTCCTTCAAATCTGGTTGTTCAAGTTGTGACATTTTACTCCTTAATTGAGATAACAAAAAAGTACAGTTTTGTACCTACCATAAATGTAGATGTCCGATAGGTATGCATCTGCAGTCATAACATACGGGTTGTCCTGCCTCAGGCAGCCCTTCGGTCGGCCGGATTCCAAAGTCTGGGTCTGGCCTCGGCTGATGTTGCACTTTCCCCGACATCAGAGCGTCTGGGGTATAAAAGCATCAGCCGACGCCATTTTCCTCAGTTTTTCTTGCCCCAGATGCCAGGTGCCCTCTAGGAAGGCTAAATTTGGATAAAAATGCCAAAAAATTCCAAACATAATGCGAAAATATATACATATATATAAATGTACCAAACAAATACACCATAACAGATTCCCCCAGCTAGCTAATGGAGGGGTAAGCACCCTAGGAATACCACAGAGGGGAAGGAGGGAGGATAAACCTGACTGCAGATGCATACCTATCGGACATCTACATTTATGGTAGGTACAAAACTGTACTATGTCCTTCAAGGCTGCATCTGCAGTCATAACATATGGGTAGAATACCATAGCCAATTTGGGGGGTGGAGGTACTAAGAAAATGATGGTGTAGTTAAAATACCCTGCAGGACTGCAGTTGCAAAACCTGCTCTGGATCTGGAGTATAAAGGTAAATTGTAATGCTTGGCAAATGTATGCACGGAGCTCCATGTAGCAGCTTCTAAAATGTTCTTGGTAGCCACCCCTCTTAGGAAGGCTGTAGTGGTGGCTGTGGCTCTCGTGGAATGAGGCCTAATATTCACAGAACAGTCTTTCCATGAAAGGAGTAGCGAATGCAATTTCCTATCCACTTTGAAATTGTCTGTTTGGAAATTGCTTTTCCTTGTGCCCCAGCAGCATATGCTACAAACAGTTGGTCAGTCTTTCTGTAACTTTTGGTTCTGTCCAAATAGTAGCGTAATTGTCTGTGTATATCCAGAGTGTGTAGAAGTTTCTCCCCTCTATTTTGTGGATTTGGGAAGAATGTAGGCAAGTGAATTGCTTGGTTCAAAGATACCCTAGATATCACCTTTGGCATAAAAGTAGGACTGGTTCTTAATGAAACTCTGTCTTGATGGAAAATAAGAAATGGCTGCACTGCCATTAAAGCTTGTAACTCAGATACTCTTCTTGCTGAAGTTATGGCCAGAAGGAATGCAGTTTTCCAAGAGAGAAACTGCGGATCTGCCGATGCTGCTGGTTCAAAGGGAGGAAGTGTTAGTTTTTCCAGCACAAAGTTAAGGTCCCAAGTAGGTAAAGGTGGTCTCCTTGGAGGTTTGATGTTTTTGATTCCTCTGAGAAATTGTCTTAAGAGAGGATGCGAAAAGACAGGTGGATCTACATTGTATTCTGCTGAAATTGCTGAGGCGTGTATCTTAATGGAAGAATAAGACAGGCCATTGTGGAACAATTCTGCTAAGTATTCCAGTATATGTACCATGCTCATCACTGTCACATCTAGGCCTTTTGTTGTGTTCCAAATGAGAAATCTTTTCCATTTTGCCGAGTATGCCTTCCTTGTGGAGGGACGGCGAGCTTCCATAATAATGTCCCTTACCCTCTGGGATAAGTTGTTCCGAGTAGGAGTTATGGTATTCTCCAAGCAGTTAGTTACAAGGTTTTTAGGTTGGGATGCAGGATCTTGAAATTGTTCTGCGTCAGAAGAAGTGGCCATAGGGGGAGAGGCCACAGTTTCGTCTGTGATAAGCTCTTCAACAGTGGGTACCAGTGCTGCCTTGGCCAGTCTGGAGCTATCAAAATTACTCTTGGCTGTTCTGCCCTGATCTTCAGTAAAACCTTGGACATTAATGGGAGTGGCGGTAAAGTATAAACTGTTAGACCTTTCTAGCTGAAAGAAAGAGAGTCCACCTTCGATGCTTGTGGGTGGTATGTTCTTGAGCAAAAAATTCTCAGTTGACGATTGTGGGGTGAGGCGAACAGGTCGATCTCCGGCCTTCCCCATGCTTGTGTTATGAGTAAGAAGATGTCTGGGTGCAGCATCCATTCGTGTGCATCCATGGTAGTTCTGCTTAAGCTGTCTGCTAGAGTATTGTCTTTCCCTGGCACGAACTGGGACTGTAGTTGTATATTGAGATTCAAGCAAAGTTCCCATAGATTCATAGCCAGTCTGCATAGAGGGTAGGAATGCATGCCTCCTTGCTTGTTTATGTACCACATAACTGTGGTGTTGTCTGTCCTTATTAGCAGGTGACCCTGTTGAAGGAAAGGTTTGAAAGCCTCGATTGCTTGTATCACAGCCAGCATCTCTTTTTGGTTTATGTGCATGCGTAACTGTCCTTGAGACCATAGGCCTTGGATACATTTGTCCTCCATGTGTGCTCCCCAACCTCGGTCTGAAGCGTCCGTGGTGATGGTTTGGTTTGTTTTTGGTTTGTTGAAAGGCAACCCTCTGTTGGACTGGCAGGCTTGAGCCCACCACAGAAATTCCTGTTGAAGGCAAGGAATGAGTTGAATCAAAGCTTCTAAGCTGTGACTATGCTGAGTCCATACACTCCTTAGTTACCATTGCAATTTTCTCATATGCAGCCTGGCTTGTGGAATTAGAATTATGCAAGATGCCATGTAACCAAGGGCCTGCAGGATTTTCCTTGCAGTCAGCTGAGTTTGTCTTGTCAGATTCTTGAAGTAATCTGGAAGTTGTTTTTGTTTTTCTTCTGTGAGGAAGGCCATTTGGGTGGTTGTGTCCAGATCTGCCCCCAAAAAGGTTATTCTTTGGGATGGAACAAGTCTTGATTTTTGGATGTTGACTGTGTATCCCAAGGCCTGCAATAGTTTGATGGCATAGCTCAAGTCCTTTAACAAATTTTCCTTGTTGTCCGCTTGTATCAGGCAGTCGTCCAGATATGGGCAGATTTGAATCCCCTGAAGTCTGCAGTGTGCAATTACTGATGCCAGGCATTTCGTGAATACTCTGGGTGCAGTAGATAAGCCAAATGGCAATGCTGAGAATTGATAATGCTCTGATCCTGCAAGAAATCTGAGGTGTCTTCTGCAACTTTGTCGAATAGGGACATGCAGGTATGCCTCCTTGAGATCTAGAGTCACCAGCCAAGACTCCTTGCCCAGCATGGGAAGAAGCTGCTGTAGGGTCAGCATCTTGAATTTTGGCACAATGAGGTAAGTATTCAGTGTGGACAGGTCGAGAATAGGCCTCCATTGATTTTCTTTTCTTGGAACAAGGAATAATCTGGAGTAAAATCCTTGTCCTTGTTCTGAAAGAGGTACCTTTTCTATGGCTTTCATTTGTATTAATTTGGTGATTTGCTTCAAAGCCTCTGCCCTTTGATTTGGTGGCAGGTCTGGCATTCCTTGTCTTTTTGGCAATGTGTGGAAATGGAACCTGTATCCTTGGTCTATAATTTGCAGTGTCCATAAGTCCCTTGTAATGTAATGCCAATTTTTTTAAAAATAAAGAAAGCTTTCTGCCCAATGGTGCTTCTAATTGAGCCCTGGTCGGCGGAGTCAAAATTAAGTCATTGAGTCTGTCCTGGAGTAGCAGTAGTTGTTGTTGTTCCTGTTCTGACTCTCTGGTTGGGAGGCTGCCACTGACGGCCTCTGTAGGAGCCTCTGGCTTGCCCTCTACCTCTGGCACACCTGTTCCTGCCTCTCTGGGATCTGTCTGAGTCCGGAAAGGACCAATTCTTAGTAGACCAATTTCTGCTGAATCTCGGTGGCTGTACCTGCAGAAAATCCTTGACTGTTTGCACAGATTTTGCCTTTTCTTCAAACTTCTTTAAGACCTCCTGAGCCGTGGAACCAAATAATTTTTGTTTTTCCATTGGAGCATCCAGGAGCTTAGCTTTAACATGGTCTGGTAGAGATTGTTCCTTCAACCAGGCATGCCTTCGTATAACTGCCCCTGTCATGGCTGACCTACATGAAGCTTCCAGTGCATCATAACCACACTGCAAAAAAAAAGGTTGCTAACCTGCTGTGAGTTATGTACCAGATCCTGAAGTGATTTACGGTCAAGAGGTTCAGAGGAGGAAAGCTTTTTATACAATTCATCTAACAAATACTCTTGGTACTGAATCATATGAAATTGACAATTCAATGCCCTCATGGAAAGAGTTGCAGAAGTATAAACTTTCTTTCCCCATCTCTCTAAAGCTCTAGACTCCCTTTCAGAGGGAAGAGGATTTTTAGCAGTGGCAGCTACAACCCCTTTAGGGCCCTGGGAGATAGTTTCTGGGTCTGCAGAGTGGGCCTTGTACAGGTGTAGATGAGAATCCGGGACCCTGTAGTACCTATCAGGTTTGGCAGGAGCCGGAGGGAGAGAATCAGGGGCTGTACTAGCATCAGAATACACATCATCAATAACATTCAAAACAGGAGGTATAGCTAAAGGCCTATGCTGAGGTAAATGTAAAAAGGTCCTTAATCTCTTTCTGAAATCAGAAAATTACTGGCCCTGCCATTGAAAATGTTCTCTCATAGAGTGCAGTGTCTCACCAAAAGAAAACTCTTCAGGAGGGGAGGCCGAAGGAATAGATTCTTCAGCATCAGAATCCTCGTAGGCCGAACAAGCCTCCTGCTGGTGCTCTGACAACACAGATTCATCAGTAGACTCATCTGAAGAATGGGGGTCAGAGGGCTCAACCCTATGCCTTTTGTCTGGTGGTGGAAGAGAGCCCCTGTCCGGGTGAGGTTGAGAACCTCTAATTAAAGAAATGAGATCCTCTGCAAGGCTGAGAATCTGAGTGCCAGTAGAAGGCCTCGGAGAGGTAGTCTTGGGAGGGAAAGCTTTGGCAAGTTTGGCAGCTTTAGCCCTAGAGAAGGCCTTAATGGATATGGATGCAGGGGGTCTGGCTGCACCACGTGCAGGAGTAGACTTGTCTAAAGGAATGGTGTCGGACATGTCCTGGACACCGGTTTCCGTAGGTAGTTCAATAACCGACTCGGCCGGAGCCTCCGTGGCCGAGGTAGTCGGTTGAATGAATTCGGTAGTAGGAAGCACCGAGGACTCTGTTTCAGCCGAAACCGAGACACTCGCGGTAGGCCTGACCGTGGTTTCAGCCGAAACCGTGGGCCGCGAGGGTCGGTCCTTCTCCTTCCGTTTTTTAACCACATGCGAAGTCGGGAGTATCCGACGGCATCTTATATGCAAAATTAGCCCCAAAAAATTCCTCTGCAAACTCCGACCGACGTCTAAGAGTTCGTCGGTTGAAGGAAGCACAGGCAGAGCAAGCCGAGACGTCGTGGTCTGGGCCTAAGCAAGGGAGGCAGTAAGAGTGGAAATCCTTATGAGGTATTTGTTTCCCACAAGTTAAACAATTATTTACTTTATCTAACATCGGCTGAGGCAAGAAAGAGTCCCCAACGGGGTACTTAGCTTTTTCGAAGTCTTCGTTAGCTGAATCACAGGAGCTGGCCGACCGGCACTTGCGAACTGCTTCTGCTTCGGGCACCACGTGGCAAGAAAGACGGAGGAAAATGGCGTCGGCTGATGCTTTTATACCCCACACGCTCTGACGTCGGGGAAAGTGCGACATCAGCCGAGGCCAGACCCAGACTTTGGAATTCGGCCGACCGAAGGGCTGCCTGAGGCAGGACAACTCGTATGTTATGACTGCAGATGCATCCTTGAAGGACATCTGCTGATATTTAAGCATATGGAACTGACAATTTAAGGCCCTCATGGCTAGGGTGGCCGAGGTATATACCATTTTTCCCCACCTTTCTAAGGATCTAGACTCTCTTTCGGAAGGTAATGGATTCTTAGCAGTAGAGGCCTTCATTCCCTTGGGGCCTTGAGAAATGGTTTCAGGGTCAGCATTATGGCTTTTGTAAAGAAATTGGTGTGAGTTAGGAACTCTGTAGTACCTATCAGGCTTGACTGGGGCAGGAGGCAGGGAATCCGGATTAAGGCAAGCCTCCGAGTAAACATCATCAAGTATGTCCAAGACAGGAGGAATTGCCAGAGGTCTGTGCTGAGGTAGCAAAAGAAACCCCCTAAGTCTTTTCTTGGAATCTGAAAAATCTTGGCCTTCCCAATGGAAGTGTTCCCTCAAGGTATGCAAGGTTTCCCCGAAAGAAAAATCCTCTGGGGGAGATACAGAAGGAATGGACTGCTCTGCATCAGAATCTTCAAAAGGGGGGTACAAGTGTTCCTCTTCATCAGAATGTTCTGAAATAAAGGAGCCCTGGTCAGAAGAGGGAGAATCTTCCTCCACTCTGGTTCTCTTGTCCGGAGGGGGTTGGGAACCCCTGATAAGAGTAATTAAATCCTCAGCCATTTTGAGCATCTGCTTTTTAGACATGGGACCTGGAGATGGGCCCTGTGCAACAGGCCTCTTGGGATGCATGGCTGGTTTGGACTTAGTAAAGGCCTTTATGGAAAATGAAGATGAGGGTCTGAAGACACCATGGGTGGAAGTGGACCTGTCCACATTAAGAGGCTCAACACTCACAGTGGCTTCGGTAGCTGTAGTCAGGGTATGGGCCGAGGCACCTGCGGTCTCGGTTACAGAAGACACCGCCAGAGAAGTGTCGTCGGTAGTCAGGGGCTGCGTAGGCGCCTCGCTGAGAACCGAACCACGTGTAGTCGGTTTTGGATGTGGTGTCGGTGGAGACCGTGGACCTCGCGTGTCGTTCTTTGTCCTTGCATTTTTTGGACAAAACGGTAGTCGGAGTTTCCGACGACATTTTATAATCAAAAGCTTTACCAAAAAGGTGCTGGGCGAACTCCGCCCGACGCTTAATAGTGCGTTTATTGAAAGTAGCACAAAAGCGACAGCCGAGCGCCGTGGTCTGGGCCTAAACAAGGTATACAGAGGGAATGGAAATCCTTATGCGGTATTTGCTTCCCACAAGAAATACAATTGTTAACTTTGTCTGACATCGGTCTGAGGCAAGAAAAGTTTCCCCAACGGGGTACTTAGCTTTAAAGAAGACTTCGGTTTCCAAATTTTCGTAATTTCAGGAGCTGGCCGACCGGCACTTGCAAACTGCTTCTGCTTCGGGAACCGCGCGGCAAAAAAGACTGAAGAAAATGGCGTTGGCTGTGTCTTATATACCCCTGTCACACTTGATGTCAGGAAAGAAAGCGACGACAACCGACGCCGGACCTAGACTTGGGAATTCGGCCGACCGAGGACCCGCCTGACGGCAGGAGAACCCATCTGTTATGACTGCAGCTGTATGCACGATGAACATCCATGAAACTTGAAACAGCGACAGTTGTAAATGTTCGAAAAATCAGCAAATCGAAAAGCTGATTTTCGAACATGGTCGAAAAAAATTAGATAAAAGTGTAATGCAGGGGGCAACCCCCACTTTATTATTTTAACTCTGAGATCATACTACAGTGGGGGAAAGGAACCATTTTCCGATCCCCACTACAGTGCAAACTGCCCCAGAATGTCGAATGTGCAATGAACGAAACTCACTGTGCATTCGCTCAATGCACATTCGAACCTTTTTCCGTTCGGCGTTTGCAAACTTTGCAAACTGCCTTTCGGAACATTGCTGTTCGCCCTTGTGCAATACGCATATGTAAAGGTAAACCGTTGCCTCATTAGTTCTATAAAGTCCCCTTCACTGACATCAGAGTCCTTGGTGAGAGATTCTTCAGGAGAGTCAGAGTGCTTCCTCTTCCACTGTCTCTTCCTTTGCACTGTCTGGGAGAAAGACCGTAGGGGACAAGGAAGCAGCAGGGTAGCTACAAAACTGGGGCTATTCGAAGCCTGTTGGTGCAGGATGTCCAAGGACAGAGACCCTGGAAGGATGACAGGATAGGGATAGTTCTGATACTGAAACAGAGGCACTTCTCTTAGCATCTGACAAAAATCCTCTCTACATCGATCACTGAAGCAGAGGCCATCTGACCAGAAAGACAGCTCACCCTATACGAGGATCCAAGAAAAGCCACTGTTCCAATTACTGTCTCAGCTAAGTCTAAAGTTGAGACTGGAGCCAAGCTGTCCACAGTTGAAGCACCCAAGAGGTGGGACAGATAACCCTGAGTTAACCTTGACCCTGGACCTTTGGCTCTGACCTCATGGCTCTGGGATGTGCTTGGCCAGAGTCCAATGCATAGTCAGAAGTCAGTAGCGAGGCCAAACAGCTGTCAGCACCAAAGAAGGGGTGCCATGGGCTAGTGCTGGAACCACAGTAACTGGCATTCTGAGAAGGGATAGAAGAGGAGCAACAAAATGTGGGACTGTGAAAAGAGGTTTCCCCCACCCACGGGTGAAGGGATGTTCCCCAGGTCCATCTGGGGCTTGAAAGGCTCACATGAGCTGAGCCAGGTTGGATTCTTTGATGCTCGTGGAAGCCCTAATAGGCCATGAAGAAGTCATGGAAGGAGGATTACTGCATCAAAGCATGGGTTGCGCCACCTAATAGATCAAAAATGGAGAAGCCTTTACCCGATGGGTTGTAGGGAAAATGCCAGCTCTGGGGTGATGATCACAAATGGATCACAAATGGATCCAACTGAATTCCAAAAGGAAAAAGCAATTTATAAATTGAAAGTCTGTTTTGTGACAGAAGGATATGAAGGCCTCCAGGTCTTCTCCACCCTCAGCTACTTATCTGGATCTGGAATTAGTGCCATACCAGTACCAACATTACTTACTCAGACTTTTGATCTGACCAAGTCACCACATGTGGACGTTCCAAGTCAGCTTTTATCTGCAGCACTGAATTCCAGTTGGATCCATTCTCCATAGATGCAGGACAGCAGAGGAATAAAAGACTTCCGGACTGCCTGCAGAAAGGAGCAGTCAGGCAGCCCTTTAGGAATGGTGGATTTGCGTATTGGAAAAGGGCTCACAGCAATGGAAGCACTGTTTTGTTAAAAGTAGACCAAAGACCTAGTATCTAAGAGGAGAGGCCATCTACACTGTTCAAGAAATCGGACAGAAAGAAAGATGTCCATCAGCAGTCAAAATTTCGTCTCCCTTTCTGGCTCAGGTCCCTCAATAATCACCGAGTCCTCACCCTGTCCTGGGTCACTCTACTGTCCCATTCATTCTTCCAAAGGTGAGATTACTATGACCTATTTATTCCCTTAGGGGAAAGAAGTGAGAATGCTGGGAGTGGTGCCACAATTCATGTGGGAGACCAGCTTTTTGCTGTATGTCCCTATATTTTTCCCAATAACTGCCTGTAAACAACCAAGGGGTAGACATGCATGATCTGAAAAGAGGGGTATCACTCACGTCATCAAATGACAAAACTCCCAAATGCTCCACATCATCTAGTAACAAGTACTTCTCATTATTCCCCCAGTCTAAAACAGAGACTTTACCATGGAGTGTGCACTCAAGGCATCCAAAACTTTCCCTTTGACAGAGGGGAACAGGGAGTGTCAATCCCCCCACTACCCCAATCCCATCTATCTGGGTTGCAGTTGCTTCCTCTCTCATTCTTACAAGATATAGTGATCCTGTGGACAGAGTTTTTAAGGCAAAGAGGAAACACAAGTAGGTTGCCAGGGGTTTCTTCCATCTCACACATGCATGCAATCACACCTACAATTTACAGTCCCCACTACATCTATTGCATGTCTTTAGAATGTGGGAGAAAACCCAGTTGAACACAAGGAGGACATGCAGACTCCACACAATAGTTGCTAGCTCATTATTTAACACATACTTCATCAGTAATCCTTACGATGAACACTTATGAATACAAGCAGAATGTGCAAACATGATGGATTTTCCAGTACTATTAGTCTGGCATATAGAAACGCTACTCCAGAATTTCATACATGATCACACATTTTGTACTCTATTTTAAAAATGGGCTGATAACATAAACTAGCTATTGTCATCAATCTGATCAAAACTCTTCAGTCTCCCACACTGCACTGCATTAAACTAAACGTTGCCACTATGTTAGATCTTGCTAATAAATGGTTGCACAAAGTTCTACTATCTGGTTAACGGTGTACTTCTAATTGTGTAACCAACAACTCAACCTACTGCTTCATCATCTTTGTTGTCCTTCTCGAGTACTTCTTTATCTGTATCTGCATCACTTCCATCCTCCTTTTCACTTTGGGAATCTTTAATGTTATCATCTTCTTCAGAGTCACTCCCTTTATCTGAAATATCCTCATCGTCTTTAATGGCCACTTCCTGAAAAAGATTTCAAAAGCAAATATGTAAAGCCTATTTTAAAACGATTATGAATGCAATTCTGGGTAACAGCAGCGTATAAAGTCATTTTAGATAACTACACAGTTTTCTAATACAAGCGTTCATAATGAGGAATCATGATTGTGACTTTGTGGGAATGTGGGAAAAATTCTTGGCTAGGCTTATAAGGGCCTCTCGGCCAATAGCCAAGTATCATCCTATGAACCTATGATAAAAGCCAAATCAAAACTGAACTTGCTTATGTAGACTAAAGCTCACAAGATTATTTAATATGAAAGTATCAAAGTCTGCGTTTTTATTGCAAACAAAATTTTTATCAACATTATTTTAACTAAAAAAGTTAAAACACAAATAGCTAAATCAGACTGTCACAGCTGACCCACCAAGTATACCATTCCAAAATGCAGTTTCCCATCAAGCAGTTACAAAAAAGTATACTGAATCAAGATAACATGCTATGCAGTAACATAAAACAAACACCAAGCAAATGCTGCAGTTATAAAAACATCACATAAACAATGTGTGCTCATCAGGATCAGCAGGGGACAGTCCACAGACTCTTACATATGCAGACTGCAGAAGAATGACAGTATGGAAAGTACAGTTGTGTACACTTACCATAAATGTAGATGTTCAAGTGTATTCACTGTTGCAGTCATCACATTTGGGTTATGTGCTTGCAGTAGCCCGCAGTCGGCCTGATTATCAAAGTCTTGGGTCCTGCGTCAGTTGCTGTCTCAACTTCCATGACGTCAGGTAGTCAGGGGTATAAAGCATGCAGCCGACGCATTACATCAGTTTTTCTTGCCCCAGATGTCAGGTGCCCCCATAATGGGAAGCAATTATATATACAAAGTTACACCTCCAACAAAAAAGCAAATACACCAAAAAGCTTTAAGCACAGTAAACAAGAATAGAGGTATAGCCAATAGAAGTCAGGGGGCTGGAGGGAGGGTAACTAGGACTGCAACAGTGAATACACTCAAACATCTACATTTATGTTAAGTGTACACTACTGTACTATGTTCTTCATGTTTCACTGTTGCAGTCATCACATTTGGGTAGATTCACAAAGCCAAGGATGGGAGGAGGAAATTAGACAGCATTAGGACCAGCTATAAGGCCCTGCAAGACTGCAGTGACAAAGCCAGCTCTGGATTTACAGAAAATTGGCAAATGGTACTGCTTGGTGAAGATATGTACAGAACTCCAGGTAGCAGCTTCTAGGATGTCGCTAGTACGGACACCTCTGAGAAAGGCTGTAGCTGGAGAAGCAGCCCTGGTTGAATGTGGTCTTATCCCCTGTGGGATAGGTTTTCCATGGTGCTTATAGCAGAAATGAATGCAATGGCCTATCCATTTAGAAATGGTTTGCTTTGAAATGGCCTTCCCCTCTGCCCCTGCAGCAAATGCAACCAGCAGCTGTTCAGATTTCATGAGAGGTTTAGTCCTGTCCAAGTAAAATCTAGAGTGTAGTATTCATTCCCCTTTGTTCTGTGGATTAGAAAAGAAGGTTGGCAAATGAATGGACTGGGCCACACTGGATACCACCTTGGTCATGAAGGAGGGACTGGTCCTGAGGGACACCCTGTCCACAAGAAAGATGATGAAAGGCTCCACTGCCATGAGGGCCTATAATTCAGACACCCTTCTTGCTGAAGTGATGGCTAAAAGAAAGGCTGTTTTCCAAGAAAGGAATTTCAACTCTGCATTTGCAGCTGGCTCAAAAGGAGGTACAGTGAGTTTTTCCAATACAAAGTTAAGGGTCCCAGGCTGGAGTAGGGGCTTGCCTGGGTGGTCTTAAGCTTTTGACCCCTCTGAAGAATTGCTTCAGCAGTGGATGAGAGAAGAGGGGTGGTTCTGTGTTGTAATGAGCTGAAATGGCTGAGGCATGAATTTTGATGGAGGAAAAGGAAAGGCCCTTGTGAAGCATCTCAGTTAAGTATTGAAGAATATGAGGTAAATTGGGCACTGCTCTGGCCACCCCCTGAGTTTGGTTCAAGGAACAGAATCTTTTCCATTTTTCAGCATAGGATTTTCTAGTACTAGGCCTCCTTGCCTCCAAGATGACATCCAACACTTACTTACTGAGGGATGGTAACAGAGAGATCAGGTAATTAGCCATGCCGCCAGGTTCAGGGTTTGAAGCTGTGGGTGCAGAATCTGGCCCTCCTGCTGGGAAAGCAGGCAGGGGTCTGAGGCAGGTGCCATGGTGCCAGCAGTGACACACTGCGCAAAAGCGGGTACCCACTGTTGGAGTGGCCAGTCCGGTGCAATCAGTACCGTCCTTGGTTTGTCCTGTTTCATCTTTAGTAATACATTGGAGGGGAGAGGCATAAACTGAAAGGTTTTTCCAGGTGAAGGACAGGGCATCCACTTTCTAAGCTTGTTTGTGGGGAGTCCTTGTGCAGAATTTGTCAAGTTGGTAGTTCTGGGGGGAAGCAAACAGGTCTATCTCTGGGCTCCCCCATTTGTTTCTCAACATGTTGAATATCTTTGGTTCCAGTTTCCATTTGAGTGGATCCATGAAATTTCTGCTTAGTTCATCTGCCAGTGTATTTAGCTTTCCTGGCAGGAATTGAGCCTGTAGGTGCACTTGGTAGCTCAAGGCGGTCTTCCACAGAGCCATGGCTAGTCTGCAGGTATGAGTGGGTTCCCCCCTGCTTGTTTATGTACCACATAACAGTGGTGTTGCCCATCTTTACTATTAATTGTCCTGGAAGAATGTGGTCCTTGAAGGCTGTCAGAGCATTCTGTACAGCTAACATTTCTTTTTGATTGATATGCAGGTGCATTTGATTTGGGTTCCATTTGCCCTGAATGCACTTCCCTGCTAAGTGAGCCCCCCCCCGCCCCATGCATAGTCTGATGTGGCTGTTGTTAGGGTTTGGGCAGCAGGGGGTAGAGTGAATGGCAGTCCCTTGTTTTGGTGGCAGGCCTCTGCCAATCAAAGAAACTTTTATCTGTACACAAGTATGATAGGAATCACTGCTTCTAGATCCTGAGAATGTTGACACCATAGGCTTTTTAGATACCTTTGTAGTTTCCTCATATGCAGTCTTGCATATGGAATTAGGAGAATGCAGGAGGCCATGAACCCCATGGCTTGCAGCATTTTCCTTGCACATAGCTGGGTCTTTGTGGCCAGCAGTTTGAAGTAGGCTGTCAAATCAACTTGTTTCTCTGGTGTGAGGAAAGCCATCTGGGAAGTTGTGTTCAAGCTTGCTCCCAGGAATACAATTTGTTGGCAGGGTACAAGATGTGATTTCTTTTCGTTTATGGTGTATTCCAGAGAAGTTAGCAATTTCTGTACAAATGTCAGATGATTCAATAGTACGTCCTGGCTTTCTGCCTGAATTAGACAATCGTCCAGGTATGGGTTTATTTGACTATTTCTTTGCCTGCAAACTGCAAAGACTGGAGCTAGGCACTTTGTGAATACCCTGGGCGCAGTAGATAAGCCAAAGGGCAGTGCAGAGAACTGATAATGCATGTAGCCTTCTTTGAAGAGTGGGTATCTTTTGTAAGATTCCCTTATTGGGATGTGCAGGTAGGCTTCCTTTACATCCAGTGTTGCCAACCAGGCATCCTTGCCTAGCATAGGAAGCAGCTGGTGAAGAGTTAGCATCTTAAATTTTGGGATCACCAAAAATGTATTTAGGATAGAAAGGTCCAGGATAGGTCACCAGGAGTTGTCTTTTCTGGGCACCAGGAAAAGTCTTGAGTAGAAACCTTGTCCCTTTTCCACTTCTGGGACAGGATGAATAGCCCTGATACATAAGAGAGAGAGAGAACTTGCTTTTGAGCCTCTGCCCACTGATTTGGGGGTAGATCTGGCAAACTGTTTCGGGTTGGTAAGGAATGGAAGTGGAATCTGTATCCTTGGGAAACTATATTTAAAACCCATTTGTCCTGAGTAATGAGTTCCCAATTTTTTGCCTGCAGGGCAATCTTTCTCCCTAAAGGAACAGTCAGTTGTGCAGGGCTTGGAAGTTTTAAAGTTAAGTCATTGAGACAGTTTACCATAGGGGGAGTCTTACTACTCCCTGCTTGGGAAGTGGGAGCCCCCCATTGCTTAGTCCTGTGAGTACCTTGGGAATGAAGCCTGGGTGTTCTGCTGGGTCTGGGTTTGGACTGAGAAGGCCTGGAAGAGGCAGGAGAGGACCAATTCTTAGAGGGCCAATGCCTACTAAATCTGGGAGGCTGTACTTGCAGGAAATCTTTAACAGTTTGCATAGATTTAGCTTTTTCCTCCAACTTTTTAAGTACTACTTCTGCTTTGTTGCCAAACAGGCGGTCTTGGTTTAAGGCAGCATCCAGCAATTTAGCTTTAACATGATCTGACAAAGACTGCTCCTTCAGCCAAGCATATCTTCTAAGTACAGACCCAGTGACAGCAGCCCTGCAAGATGCCTCTAATGAATCAAAACCACATTGCAAAGTATGTTTTCCAACTTGTTCAGGAGAATGCATTAAATCCTGTAAATCTATTTTCAGCACAGTCAGGAATCAACATCATTTTCTGTTTAAGCAATCCAATAATATGCTGCTGATACTTAAACATATGAAACTGGCAGTTTAAGGCCCTAATGGCCAAGGTTGCAGAAGTGTATACCTTCTTACCCCATCTATCCAGCACCCTGGAATCTCTATCAGAAGGGGTAGGATTTTTAGTAGTAGTAGCCTTAATGCCCTTGGGTCCCTGTGAAATGGTCTCAGGATCCGCAGTAGGATTTTTAAAGAAGAACTTTTGACAGTCAGGAAAGTAGAGTTGTGTACACTTACCACAAATGTAGATGTTCGATTGTATTCACTGTTGCAGTCATTACATTTGGGTAATCTGCTGGCAGGTTGCCCTCAGTCGGCCTGATTAACAAAGTCTTGGGTCCTGTGTCGGTTGCTGTCCCTTCTTCCATGATGTCAAGTCGTCAGGGGTATAAAACATGCAGCCGACGCCATTACATCAGTTTTTCTTGCCCCAGATGTCAGGTGCCCCCCACATGGGGAGCAAAATATATGTATGTATACAATTTAAAACACAAAAAATACACCTCCAAACAAAAAGCAAATACACCGAAAAGGCTGTTAAGCATAGTGAAAGAAAGGAGAGGTATAGTAAGAGAAAAAAAACAGGGGGCTGGAGGGTGGGTAACCAGGACTGCAACAGTGAATACACTCGAACATCTACATTTATGGTAAGTGTACACAACTGCACTATGTTCTTCGTGTTTCACTGTTGCAGTCATTACATTTGGGTAGAATCCCAAAGCTATGGTTGGGAGGATGGATTTATACAGCATTAGGAGCAGCTATAAGGCCCTGCAGGACAGCAGTGGCAAAGCCAGCTCTGGATTTAGAGAAGAGAGGTAAATGGTAATGTTTGGTGAACGTATGAACTGAGCTGTAGGTAGCGGCTTCTAGAATGTCTCTGGTAGGAAGCCCTCTGAGAAAGGCTGCAGAAGTAGATGCAGCCCTGGTGGAATGAGATCTGATCCCCTTGGAGACAGGTTTACCATGGTGCATATAGCAGAAACGAATACAATGGCTTACCCATTTGGAAATAGTCTGCTTTGAAATAGCTTTACCCTCTGCCCCCGCAGCAAATGCCACCAATAGTTGTTCAGATTTTCTTAGAGATTTTGTCCTGTTTAAGTAGAATCTTAGTTGTCTGTGTACATCCAATGAATGCAGAATCCGCTGACCCTTGTTCTGTGGATTGGGAAAGAAAGTTGGCAGATGAATGGTCTGATTAAGAGCCACATTGGATACCACCTTAGGCATAAAGGATGGATTGGTCCTGAGAGCCACCCTGTCAGGATGAAAAATAATGTAAGGCACCACTGCCATAAGAGCCTGTAATTCGAAAATCCTTCTAGCTGAAGTGACTGCTAAAAGGAAAGCTGATTTCCGAGTTAGGTCCGCAGTAGCAGCTGGCTCAAAAGGAGGTAGAGTGAGGTTTTCCAAAACAAAATTGAGGTCCCATGCAGGAGCTGATGCTCTCCTGGGAGGTCTTAAATTTTTGGCCCCTCTGAGATATTGTTTTAGCAGATGAGATAAGAGGGGAGGTTCTGTGTTGTAATGAGCTGAAATGGCAGAGGCATGGATTTTTATGGAAGAAAAAGATAGACCCTTGTAAAGCATCTCAGTTAAGTACTGCAGAATCCGAGGAATACTGAGCATTGCTGTGCTTATTCCTTGTGATTGGTTCAAGGCAGAGAATCTTTTCCATTTGTCAGCATAAGATTTTCTAGTACTAGGCCTTCTAACCTCCAAAATGACATCCACCACAGGTTTGCTGAGAGATGTCAAGGGTGAAATTAGTTGATTAACCACGCTGCAAGATTCAAAGTTTGGAGCGGAGTGTGCAGAATTTGGCAGTTCTGCTGAGACAGTAGCTAAGGTGTCTGAGGCAGGTGCCACGGAGGAAGGTGTGACACATGGCGCAGGAGTGGATACCAGTGTTGGCGAGGCCAGTCTGGAGCAATGAGAATCATTTTTGGTTTGTCCTGTCGGACTTTTAGTAGGACATTGGAGAGCAGAGGCAGAGGGGGGAAAAGCTTAGACTGATAGGTTTTTCCAGCTGAATGATACAGCATCCACTTTCCAAGCTTGTTTGTGATGAATTCTTGTGCAGAATTTGTCCAACTGATAGTTCTGGGGTGAGGCAAAAAGATCTACGTCCTGGCTCCCCATTTGCGTGTCAACATGTTGAAAATTTGTGGTTCCAGTTTCCATTTGTAAGCATAGTATGATGCGTCTGTAGTCAGGGTTTGGGTGGCAGGGGGTGGAGTGAATGACAGTCCCTTGTTTTGGTGACAGGCCTCTGCCCACCGTAGAAACTCTAGTTGCAGGCAAGGTATGATAGGAATCATTGTTTCCAGGCTGTGACAATGTTGACTCCATAAGCTCTTTAGGTACCAATGAAGTTTCTTCATATGGAATTAGAAAAATGCAGGAGGCCATGAACCCCAAGGCCTGCAGAATTTGTCTTGCAGATAGCTGGGTTTTTGTGGCCACCTGTTTGAAGTAAGTCATCAATTGAATTTGCTTTTCTGGCATAAGGTAAGTCATCTGGGCAGTTGTATTCAAGCTTGCACCCAGGAATGTATTTTTTTGAGAGGGTACCAGTTGTGATTTATTTTCGTTTATGGTGTACCCTAGACAAGTTAGAACCCTTTTTACAAATGCCAGATGTTTTAGAAGAGTGTCCTTGTTTTCTGCCTGAATTAGACAATCATCAAGCTATGGATAAATTTGAATATTTCTTTGCCTGCAAAATGCAATTACTGGTGCCAGGCACTTTTTTGAAGACCCTGAGTGCAGTAGATAAGCCAAAGGGCAGTGCAGAGAACTGCTAATGCAAGTAGCCTGCTTTGAAGCGGAGGTATCTTCTGCAAGATTCCCTGATTGGGATATGCAGGTAAGCCTCTTTTAAGTCTAGAGTTACCAACCAGGCATCTATGCCTAGCATAGGTAGTAACTGCTGAAGAGTCAGCATCTTGAATTTTGGAATGTCCAGACATGTATTTAGAATGGATAAGTCCAGAATTGGACGCCATGATTTGTCTTTTCTGGGTACCAGGAAAAGTCTTGAATAGAAACTTTGTCCCTTTTCCTTTTCTGGTTGAATAGCCCCCATATTCATGAGGGACATAACTTGTTTCTGGGCCTCTGCCCACTGATTTGGAGGCAGATCTGGCCATCCGTTTGGGATTGGCAATGTGTGGAAATGAAATATGTATCCCTGGGATACTACATTTAAAACCTATTTGCTCTGGGTAATCAGTTGCCAGTTTCGTGCATGAAGTGCCAGTTTTCCCCCCAAAGGGGTGGCCAAAAGATAAGTGCTTGGTGACTGCAGTGGAAAGTCATTGAGACTGTTTACCGTAGGGAGGTGCCTTGTTGCCTCCAGATTTGGAGGTGGAGGCACCCCATTGCTTTCTTCTAAAGGTTCCTTGCGACTGAAATCTGCAGCCTTTGGAATGTCTAGATTTGACCCGAGTGGCTCTCGTGGGTACTGGAAAGGACCAGTTCTTAGTAGGCCAGTGCCTACTAAATCTGGGTGGCTGCACTTGTAAGAAATCTTTCACAGTTTGCATAGATTTAGCTTTATCTTCCATCTTTTTCAAAACTTCTTCAGCCTCATTACCAAAGAGACTGTCCTCTTGTAAAGGAGCATCCAATAATTTTGCTTTACATGGTCAGGCAGACTTTGCTCCTTGAGCCAAGCATGCCTTCTTATCACAGATCCAGTTACAGCAGCCCTGCAAGAGGCCTCCAAGGAATCAAAACCAGGTTGCAAAGTATGTTTTCCAACTTGTTCAGCTGAATGTAATAAATCCTGCAACTCTATTTTCCACACAGTCAGAAATCAACATAATTTTTTGTTTAAGTAAACCCATGACATGCTGTTGATACTTAAGCATATGAAATTGACAGTTTAAAGCCCTGATTGCCAAGGCTGCAGAAGTGTAAACCTTCTTACCCCATCTATCCAGTGCCCTGGAATCTCTGTCAGAAGGGGTAAGATTTTTAGCAGTAGAGGCCTTAACGCCCTTAGGACCCTGAGAAATGGTTTTTGAAAAGGAATTTGTGGGAGTCAGGAACCCTGTAGTATCTGTCTGGCTTATTAGCAGCCAGAGGCAGGGAATCAGGAGTCATACTGTATTCAGAGAAAACATCATCAACAATGTCTAGAACACAAGGTATAGCCAAAGGCCGATACTGAGGAAGAAGAAGAAAATCCCAAAGTCTCTTTTTAGATTCAGAGAAATCCTGACTCTCCCAGTGGAAGTGTTCCTTTAAGGTATGCAAAGTTTCTCCAAAAGAGAAATCCTCAGGGGGAGAAGCAGAAGGGATGGTCTTCTGCATCAGAGTCCTCAAAAGTGGTTATAGATAAATCCTGACCAGAAGAGGAATCAGAAGAAATGGAAACCTGATCTGAAGATTCATAGTCAGTGCCTTGCCTAGGCCTCTTAGGATCAGGGGGATGGGTACCCCTGATCAAGGTAATTAAATCTTCAGCCATTTTGATAATTTTTTTTTAGGCATTGGTGCCTGTACACATGACCCAAGCGTCAGTTTTTTAGACATAGTAGTTTTTGGTCTTAGTTTTGAAGATGGCTTCGGTTTAATATACAAATCTTTAGGCCTGAAAACACCCTCAGAAGCTGGTGCCTGCTCAGCGGCTCCGGACCCATCTAAGGTAGAGACATCCGCGGGTTCAAAACTTAAAGAATCCCGTGGCATACTGGACTTTGAATGGGTCTCAGTAGAGGCCTGCGAATCAAAAGTAGTGGGCATCAGAGGCTGCGAATGCGCCACACTGAGTATCGGTGAACCGGCTACTGGCTTAGGAGAAGCATAGTCATTTATTTTGGACCTCGGTCTGTCTCTGTCTTTTTCTTTGCATTTTTTAGGTATTCCGGTAGTCAGATTGCTAACCTATGACATTTCTGGACAGTTAAATCTTGAGCCAAAATATTTAGAAGCAAAAATATACCGACGTTTAATCGTGCATTGATTAAATGTAGCACAAAACCGACAGCAAGGCATGTTGTGGTCAGGGCCTAGGCAAGGAATACAGTACAAATGAAAATCCTTATGAGGTATTTGCTTCCTGCAGGTAATGCAATTATTAACTTTTACTGACATCAGTAAAGAGCAAGAAAAAGTTTCCCCACCTGGGTACTTAGCTTTTAGTTGAAGACTTTGGTTCTAAAACTCAAAAATGAAAATTTCAGGAGTCGGCCGACCGGCACTTGCGAACTGCTTCTGCTTCGGTCACCACGTGACAAGAAAGACTGATGTAATGGTGTCGGCTGCATGTTATATACCCCTGATGACCTGACGTCATGGAAGAAGGGACAGCAACCGATGCAGGTCCCAAGACTTTGTTAATCAGGCCGACTGAGGCCAACCTGCCAGCAGATTACCCAAATGTAATGACAAACAGTGAAACACAAAGAAAGTACAGTTTTGTACCTACCATAAATGTAGATGTTCGAGTGCTCATACAGCTGCAGTCATAACAGATGGGTTATCCTGCCGTCAGGTGGGTCCTCGGTCGGCCAAATTCCAAAGTCTAGGTCTGGCGTCGGTTGTCGTCGCTTCTTCCCTGATGTCAGTGCGGCAGGGGTATAAAAGAGGCAGCCGACGCAATTTTCTTCAGTTTTTCTTGCCCCAGATGTCAGGTGCCCCCAGAAGGAAGGCAAACATAATGTTATGCAAAAATGCAATGTTGATAAATCAAAAACAGTAGTTGCAAGCAAATACACCATAAAAGAATACCCCAAAAAGGTTACATGAAAAGTGTTTCTCATAAGGCCTGTCCTAAGAGGGGATGGAGGGAGAGAAACCTGGACTGCAGCTGTATGAGCACTCGAGCATCTACATTTATGGTAGGTACAAAACTGTACTATGTTCATCGTGCATACAGCTGCAGTCATAACAGATGGGTAGAATCCCAAAGCTAAGTAAGGGTGGTAGGCACTAAGTGGAACTAGGAGGGGCTAGGATGCCCTGCAGGACTGCAGTGGCAAAGCCCGCTCTAGATTTTGAGTATAGTGGGAGGTGATAGTGCTTGGAGAAAGTGTGCGCTGAACTCCAGGTGGCTGCTTCCAAAATGTCCTTGGTAGGGACCCCCCTGAGGAAGGCTGCAGAGGTAGCTGTGGCTCTGGTGGAGTGGGATCTGATGCATGCAGGCACAGTTTTTCCATGAAAAGAGTAACAAAAGCGTATAGGTTCATAGGTTTATACTACGCTTTCTGCCCTAAGGCATTTATAAGCCTAGCCCAAATTTTTGTGGCTTACGCCACCCCTTATATGAAAAAATACTGTGCCCATTAGTTTGTTGTGCCTCTGTCCAGCAGTGACACAGAGATGATTCCCGGGGTAAACCTACGATCTCCCATCCACAGGTCTAGATTTCTCTTGAACAGAGTCAGCGAGGTGCTCTGCCTCACATGGACCGGGATTTTATTCCACAGCATAGGGAGTCTGAGTGATAAATCTATCCCTCCAGCACGTCCTATTTATATCCGTGCTAAGGTTTAAGTCGCTTGCTCTAGTGGTTTTGGTGGATTTGGATTTTTTGAGGTGGAGCATGTCCATTAATTCCGGGTTGGACATGGCCTTGTATGTCAGGCACATGTCACCTCTGAGCAGACGGTATGCGACTGAATAGAGCTGGAGTTTCTTCAATCTGGCAGCATATGACAGATTTTGGAGTCCCTTTATCCTTTTGGTGAGGAACGTTTGGGGTCTCTCCAATTGCTGCAGATGTCGGGTGAGATACATCCCAAATGGGGCATTGTACTCGATCATTGGTCTGATAAGTGAAGCGTACAGGGAACAATGACCTCACTAGATCTGGATGTGAATCCCTTCATGATCAGGTGGGCAATGTAGAAGGTCTTTCTAACCACTTTAGCAACGCGAGTGTCAAAAGAAAGGCCACTGTCAACCTGGGTCCCCAGGTCCCTGATAACCTCTTCTGTGCTTAGTGGATTGCCACCTATATGGTAGCTTGGGATTACCTTGTTTTTCCCGAAGGGTATGACTATACATTTTTTGGCGTTTAACTTCAGGCCATGGCTCTGGCACCAGCTATCTGTTTCTGTGAGTCCCTTCTGAAGGATATCCGTGTCCAATGCACTTTCCACTATGGCACCCAGTTTGCAGTAGTCTGCAAACTTTGTCAGCCAAAGTCCTCCCATGTTGGCCTGTACTTCTGAGAAGTAGATGCCAAACAATAGGGGGCCAAAGACCGAGCCCTGTGGGACACCACTTGTGACCGGCTTGGAGTCTGACATAGCACCAGCAACTCTAACCCTGTGGGTTCTGTCCTTAAGCCAGTTTGCAACCCATCTTGTGACATATGGGTTTACATTTAAGCTGGTAGTTTTTTTACAATACCGAGTGGGGTATTGTGTCGAAAGCCTTTGCAAGGTCAAGGTAGGCTGTATGGACTGCCTTTCCCTCATCAATGGCCTTGGTGACTGTTTCGAAGAAGTCTACCAAGTTCAAAAGGCATGATCTTCCCTTGACAAAGCCAAACTGGGTCGGGTCCAATGTCTGCAAGTCCCCTATATCTTTGTTTATGAGCTCCATTATGATCCTCTACATAGCTTTGCAGACTAGACTTGTTAAGCTTATGGGGCAGTAATTACCAGGGTCCGTAGAGGCGCCGCCTTTGTGGAGTGGGACCACAGTTGCCGTATGCCACTCCTTGGGCACCTATCCTGTGGTAAGGCTGAGATTAAACAGCTGCCTTATGTGCGGGTTTAATTCCTCATTTAGCTCGTGTAGCACACAGCCAGTATGCAGTGGGCTATCCATTTTGAAATTGTCTGTTTGGAAATAGCCTTTCCTTGAGCACCTGCAGCATAGGACACAAAGAGTTGCTCAGATTTTCTGAATGGCTTTGTCCTGTCTAAATAGTATCGAAGTTGTCTGTGAATGTCCAAGGAATGTAGTAGTCTTTCCCCTTTGTTTTGTGGATTAGGATAAAAGGTAGGTAAGTGGAAAGTCTGATTCAAAGCTACACTGGATACTACCTTTGGCATAAAGGTAGGATTGGTTCGTAAGGAAACTCTGTCCTGATGGAAAATGATGAATGGTTGCACAGCCATGAGGGCCTGTAGTTCCGAAACCCTGCGTGCTGAGGTGATAGCCAGAAGAAAGGCTGTTTTCCATGACAAGTACTGTAACTCTGTTGAAGAAGCTGGCTCGAAGGGAGGAAGGGTCAGCTTTTCCAATATGAAGTTGAGGTCTCAAGCAGGGACTGGTGGTTTCCTTGGGGGTTTTATATTCTTTGCCCCTCTGAGGAACTGCCTTAAGAGAGGATGAGAGAATAAAGGAGGATCTGTGTTGTATTGTGCAGAAATGGCTGAAGCATGGATCTTGATGGAGAAGGAACATCTCAGCTAGGTACTGTAAAATTTGAGGTATATTTATTACCCAAGGATTCTGTCCCTTTTCTTGATTCCAGGCACAAAATCGTTTCCATTTGGCAGAGTAGGCCTTTCTAGTAGAAGGTCTTCTGGCCTCCAAGATGACATCCTGCACCTCCTGGGAGAGGAGAAACTGTTGGGAAATCAAGGAATTCTCCATGCAGCTAGATTTAGAGTTTTGAGATGGCTGTGAAGGGTTTTGTAGTTGTGCTGGGACAACAGAAGAGGGACTAGAGGTAGGATCCATGGTGGGGAATGTGTCAGGCTCTTCAGGAGCAGATACCAATGTTGTCTTGGCCAGTCTGGAGCTATGAGAATCATTTTCGGCCTCTCTGCTCCGGCTTTTAATAGAACTTTGGGCAGCAGAGGAAGAGGCGGGAAGGCATAGACTGTCAATGTTGCCCAATTGAAGGAAAGTGCGTCCACTTTCCAGGCCTGTGGATGAGAGGTCCTTGAACAAAATTTTTTCAACTGGCAATTTCTGTGGGAAGCAAAGAGATCTAGGTCTGGCTGTCCCCATGCCAGAGTTATCTTTGTGAAAACTTGAGGATGCAACTTCCATTCGTGTGGATCTGCCATATTTCTGCTTAGGTTGTCTGCCAGTGTGTTTTCCTTCCCTGGCAGGAATTGTGCCTGTAGTTGAATTTGCAATTCCAGTGCTGTGCTCCATAGGGTCATGGCTTGTCTGCACAGGGGGTATGAATGAGTTCCCCCCGGTTTGTTTATGTACCACATCACTGTGGTGTTGTCTGTCCTTATCAATAGCTGGCCTGGATGCAGTAGGTCTTTGAAGGTCATAATAGCCTTTTGCACGGCTAGCATTTCCTTTTGGTTGATGTGAAGGTGCTTCTCTTTTCGGGTCCATTTTCCCTGGATGCACTGATCTGTTGTGTGCTCCCCAGGCGTAGTCTGGAGCGTCTGTTGGGATGATTTGAGTTGCTTGAGGTACACAGAAAGGAAGACCTGTGTTTCTTTGGCAAGCTTGAGCCCACCACATAAATTCCTTTTGAAGGCATGGAATGAGTGGTATAATTGCTTCCAAGCTGTGGCTGTGTTGAGACCATAAGTTTTTTAGGTACCATTGAAGTTTCCTCATATGGAGCTTTGCACATGGGATTAGTAGGATGCAAGATGCCATGAATCCCAGAGCCTGCAGGACTTTCCTTGCAGTTAGCCTGGTGTAAGTTGCCATTTTCTGAAGTATTGAGACAGTTGCCCTTGCTTGTCTGGCGTGAGGTAGGCCATCTGGGTGGTTGTATCCAAGCTGGCACCCAGGAAAATTATTTGTTGAGAGGGTATTAGTTTTGATTTCTTTTTGTTGACTGTGTATCCCAGGAAGTTCAACAGTTTTATTACAAATGCCAAGTGCTGCAGTAGTATGTCCTTGCCGTCCGCTTGGATCAGGCAGTCGTCCAGATATGGGTAGATTTGTATCCCTTGTAGTCTGCAGAAGGCGATTACTGATGCCAGGCATTTCGTAAACACTCTGGGCGCAGTATATAAGCCAAAGGGCAATGCAGAGAATTGGTAATGGGTTGAACCTGCAAGAAATTTGAGGTATCTTCTGCAATCTTGTCTGATAGGGACATGCAGGTATGCCTCCTTGAGGTCCAATGTTACCAGCCAAGACTTCTTGCCCAGCATGGGAAGAAGCTGCTGTAATGTGAGCATCTTGAATTTTGGAACCTGTAGATATGTGTTTAGGATGGATAGGTCTAAGATAGGTCTCCAATCTTTGTCTTTCCTTGGTACCAGGAATAGTCTGGAATAAAACCCTTGACCTTGTTCTTTTGCAGGTACCTCTTGAATTGCTTATATGTCCATGAGAGCTGAAATTTGTTTTTGTGCCTCTGCCCTTTGATTTTGTGGCAGGTTTGGCATGCCTCTCATTTTTGGAAGGATGTGAAAGTGGAACCTGTAGCCTCTGTCTATAATGTCCAGAATCCATTTGTCTTTTGTAACAATATGCCACATTTTTGAGAATAATGTCAGTTTTCCACCCAAAGGTGCTGCCATTAAAGCTTTGCTTGGCAGGTGTAGGGGGAAGTCATTGTGTCTGTTTTCTAAAAGACTGTGATCTATCTTCTCCACCTCTTGGGGTTGGTGCTTGCCACTGTCTGTCACTGAAAGATCCTTGAGGTTGCCCTCTATCCCTTGGACGCCTGTATCTGCCCCTTTGAGGTCTGTCCGTGGCTGGAAAGGACCAATTTTTTGAAGGCTAGTTTCTGATGAAACGTGGAGGCTGTACCTGCAGGAAATCTTTCACTGTTTGCATTGATTTCGCTTTTTCCTCCATTTTCTTTAGCACCTCCTCAGCTTTAACACCAAACAATACATCTTTTTGAAGAGGTGCATCTAATAATTTAGCTTTGACATGATCTGGTAAGGTTTGCTCTTTGAGCCAAGCATGCCTACGTATAACAGACCCCGTAACAGCAGCTCTACATGAGGCCTCTAAAGCATCAACACCACTCTGCAAGGTATGTTTACCCACTTGCTCTGCACCATGCAACAAATCCTGCAACTCTCTTAAATCTGGTTGTTCTGGTTGTGTCATCTTGCTTTTCAGCTGAGATATCAAAAACTGTTGATACTTTAACATATGGAACTGACAGTTTATTGCCCTCATGGTTAAAGTGGCCGAGGTGTACACCTTTTTCCCCCACCTTTCTAAAGCTCTGGAATCTCTCTCTGAAGGTAATGGGTTTTTAGCAGTAGAGGCCTTAATTCCCTTGGGATCCTGTGAAATTGTTTCTGGGTCAGCAGTATGGCTTTTATATAGGAACTGGTGAGAATCAGGAACCCGGTAATACCTGTCTGGTTTAACAGGAGCTGGAGGCAAAGAATCTGGATTAAGGCTGGCTTCTGTGTACATATCATCCAATATATCTAAAACAGGAGGGATAGCCAGAGGCCTATGCTGGGGGAGCAGAAGAAATTCCCTGAGCCTTTTCTTGGAATCTGAGTAATCTTGGCCTTCCCAGTGAAAGTGTTCCCTCAGTGTATGCAGGGTTTCCCCAAAAGAGAAGTCCTCATGGGGGGAGACCGAGGGAATAGACTCCTCTGCATCAGAGTCTTCGAATGGAGAATAGGCATAATCCTGGGCCTCAGACAGTTCTGCGGTAATAGAAGCTTGATCTGAGGAATGGGAGTCTTCCTCTAATCTGGGCCTTTTGTCAGAGGAGGGTTGAGAACCCCTGATAAGAGTAATCAAATCCTCAGCCATTTTAAGCATGTGTTTTTTAGGCATGGTGCCTTGAGAGGGAGTCTGAGGAACCTGTTTTTTGGTTTTCATGGCTGCTTTAGATTTCGTGAAGGCTTTAATAGAGGAGGAGGAAGGCCTGAAGACCCCTTGAGAAATGGCAGGCCTGTCTAAATTCTGAGTTTACCCACCAGGAGTGGCGTCGGTATGTGAAGTAGGAATGGGGGCAGAGGAGCCTGCGAACTTGGGTACTGAAGACACCGGTAATGCATTGTCATCGGTACTCAGGGGCTGCGTAGGTGCCTCGCTGAGTACCGGAGAACCGGCAGTCGGCCTTAGCATGGTTTCAGTAGGTGGTGCGGACCTCGTATGTCGGTCCTTATCTTTGCGTTTTTTGCTCAAAACTGGAGTCGAAGTATCCGACGACATAATATAATTAAATTTTTTGCCAAAAAAGTGAAGGCCAAACTCTGCCCAACGCTTAATAGTGCGCTTGTTGAATCTAGCACAAAAACGGCAGGCCGAGACGTCGTGGTCTGGGCCTAAGCAAGGTATACAGAAAGAGTGGAAATCCTTATGCGGTATTTGCTTCCCACATGAAATGCAATTATTAACTTTGTCTGACATCGGTCTGAGGCAAGAAATGTTTCCCCAACGAGGTACTTAGCTTTCAAAAGACTTCAGCTGAAATACTTTCGTAAATCTCAGGAGCTGGCCGACCGGCACTTGCGAACTGCTTCTGTTTCGGGCACCATGCGGCAAGATAGACTGAAGAAAATGGCGTCGGCTGCCTCTTTTATACCCCTGCCGCACTGACATCAGGGAAGAAGCGACGACAACCGTCGCCGAACCTAGACTTTGGAATTCGGCCGACCGAGGACCCGCCTGACGGCAGGATAACCCATCTGTTATGACTGCAGCTGTATGCATCATGAACATCATCCCTGTAGAGCTGGGAGCAGGAAGTAGAGAGTCAGGGGCCAAGCTAGATTCCGAGAAGGCATCATCAACAATGTACAGTACAGGGGGGCCTGTGCTGGGGCAGGAGTAGGAAATCCCTAAGCCTCTTTTTAGAGTCAGAGTAATCCTGGCTTTCCCAGCGAAAATGCTCCCTAAGAGTAGGCAAGGTTTCACCAAAACAGGAATCCTCTTGAGGGGAAGCAGAGGGAACAGAGTCCTCTGCATCAGAATCCTCATAGGTAGATAAGGGTAAATCCTGGTCATCAGAGGAAACAGAAATTTCAGAGTCCTGATCAGAAGAATCATAAGGGAACTCGGTCCTAGGCCTCTTAGAGGGGGGGGGGGAAGGGTGGCTTCCCCTAATTAGAGTAATAAGGTCTTCAGCCATTCTTATCATTTGTTTTTTTTTTTTTTTTTAAGCATATTGGCCTGACCAAACAGTCTGGGCGACGGTTTTCTAGGCATGGATAGAGTTTTATGCCTTGAAGAAGAAGATGGTGTCAGTTTAATATGCAAGTCAGTAGGCCTGAATACACCCTCAGAAGCCAGTGCCTGCACAGAAGCTCCGGACCCATCGAAGGTAGAGACATCTGCAGGTTCCACAGTTGAAGAAGCATCTCGCGGCATACCGGACTCAGAATGGGTCTCAGTAGAGGCTTGCGAATCTGAAGTAGCGGGTATCAGGGGCTGCAAAAGCGCCTCACTGAGTACCGGCGAACTGGCGACTAGCTTAGCAGAAGCACTGTCAGCAGCTTTGGACCTATGCGGTCTGTCTCTGTCTTTATCTTTGTGTTTTTTCAGAATGTCGGTAGTCGGGTGGCTTACGGAAGCCATTCCTGGATAATTGAACGGAGTACCAAAATAATTAGAAGCGCAAATAAACAGACGAACAGTTCGTTGTTTAAATAAGGCACAAAACCGACAGCGAGGTACTTCGTGGTCTGGGCCTAAGCAAGGAATGCAGTACGAATGAAAATCTTTATGAGGTATTTGCTTTCCACAAGAAATACAATTATTAACTTTTACTGACATCGGTTTAGAGAAAGAAAATGTTTCTCCAAAGGGGTACTTAGCTTAGTTGAAGACTTCGGTTCTGAAACTCGAAAATGAAAATTTTAGGAGTAGGCCGACCGGTACTTGTGAACTGCTTCTGCTTCGGGCACCGCATGGCAAGAAAGACTGATGTAATGGCATTGGCTGTATGCTTCACACCCCTGACTACCTGACGTCATGGAAGTTGAGACAGCAACTGACGCAGGACCCAAGACATTGATAATCAGGCTGACTGAGGGCTACTGCAAGCAAATAATCCAAATGTGATGACTGCAATAGTGAAACACGAAGAACATCTGCAGCTTACTGAAATTACGCAATCTGACAAATGACAGAAAAAAAGGTGGAAGATAGGGAACAGACATTCTGAAATTACAGTTACATTAGCAAGTATGGTATTAAAACAGTTGCATAAGTCTTAAAACTATCTCCATCACACAGTAATGGGAAGGGCCATAGCTATTCCTTAAAACAGTGACAGAAAAGGAGCTTAAAAAGTCTGCGGAAAAAATCAGACATACAGCAATATCTTCCATAACCACCTTCATCACCATTACCATAGGCAAATCTGAGCAAGAAGCTCTACAAGTGGAAGAAGATGGCTACAGGGCTTACCTTGTTTAATGAGCAATTACTACTTGTCTTCTAGTTTTGATACTACATGCAAGGAAACATGTCTGTAGCATTCATATTGTGAATTTCTGGATTTTAAAAAGGAAGGTAGTCAGAAGAGCATAAAGAAAAAAAGAAGTTATGTTCTTGCCATAACATTCCATCTGTGTTGTTCATTTTCATTCTTCCTCAACCACTGGGTTCAGATCAGACTCGGCAGTTACTAAATTTTGTGGCCACCAAAAACTCTCAACCTCCTCTTTAGCTTAGAAGCGAAGAAAGAGAAATGATGGGCTTTGGTAGGTGGGAACTTAAGGAAAAATGAAAATGGACAACACAGATGGAATGTTATGGTGAGTACATGACTTTACCTGATGATGTCAATTTTCATTCATTTCTCAACCACTGGGACAGAGTCCCCAACTGCCTAAATTCCTGGGTGGACTTAAGGAAGGATGTTCCTGAGCACATTTGAGCCAAAAGTTGCTCTACCCCTAGAGACCAAATCCAATATGTAATGAGTGATAAAGGTATGAGGATTTGTCCAGATTGCAGCTGTGCATACATCATCCATGGAAGCTTTAGAAAAAAAAAATACTGTGGAAGTTGCCACAGATCTTGCTGAATGTGTTTGTATAGGTTTTGGTAAGGTTATTCCCAGCTTGTTGGAAATAAACATTATACAGTCAGCCATTTGGCTAAAGTGACCTTTGTAACTGGTTTGCCCAATTTTGAATCTGCAAAGGATACAAACAATTGGTATTTTTTTTCTGATTTCTTTCATTCTATGTAAATAAAAACATAATTGTTAACATCCAATAAATATAACATGTATTCACCATTGTTTGAAAATTTAGGAAAGAAAACCAGTAATTAATCGACTGATTGATATTGAATTCTGATATCACCTTAGGAAGGAAAGAAGTGTTTGTATGTAATATCACTCTGTCCTTATGCAAAATCAGGTAAGGAGGTTTAGATGATAAAGCTTGATGTTCTAAGATTCTTCTCAGAAGTAATGGCCACTAGAAAAATACTTTTCCAGGTCAAGAATTTAAGTTCACATTAAGCTGTTGGTTCTAATGGGAACTGAATTAAGGTTTGTACCACCAAATTTAAATCCCATAGTGGAGTAGGATCTTTGTAAAGTGGTCTGAGCAGGAGGGTGCCCCTTAAAAAGGCTTTACAAAGTTTAGATGAAATTAAGAATTGTCAAATCCAGTGTGAAAATTATAAATTGTTGCTAACTGGACTTTGATTGTTAAGGAGCTAGCTCCCTCATTAAAAACTGTTGCCAAAAATTCTAGGTCACTTTGTACTGGAGCTAAAAAAACGGTCAATGTGTTTTTGCTGTGCCCAAAAGGTAAACCTTTTCCATTTGTTCTGTAAAGTTTCCTGTGGAAGCCTTATGGGAAGAAAAAAGTATGTGGTGAACAGGGTAAGACAGCATCGGTTGTCTGGCTATCAAGGGAATTGGAGAAACCATGCTGCTAGCCTCAGGTTTGAAATATCCAGATGTGTCACACTTGCCGGGTGAGACAAGAGGTCTGGAACTGGATCCAGAATCAGAGGTGGGTACAGTTGGTGAGGCCAAAGGAAGGGGAAAGCAAATCTGTCAAGACCAGTAACATGCAATGAGGATAACCTTGCTCTTCACCTGGGCAGTGCACAGAGAAGACTGGAGGGGGGGGGCAATCATGGATAAGAGCATCTCTCGGTGATTGCCCCTGTGGGGGTTCAGGACAAAGAAGCTGCTGCACTTTTTGTTTACAGGAGATGCAAAAAGATATCAGTGAGGCTGGCCTCACTGACTGAAAATCATACCTGTCACTTTGTTGGTGAGAGACCATTCGTGAGGTAGAGAAATGGACCTGCTCAGTTTGTCTGCTGTAATGTTGGACTTCCCTGGAATGTACATTGCTATTACAGAGAGGTTAGATGAGACGGCCACTGCCAAACCCTGAGGGCTTCTCGAAACAAGTTGTAAAGCCTGGTTCCCCTTTGTTTGTTGATGTACCAAGCTACTGACATTTTGTCACTTTTGAATCTCAACTATCCAGAAAGGGAGTGTGTCTTGGAATGCCTGCAATGCTAACAGCACTGCTCTCATTTCCTGAGCATTGATATGCGCGCTTTGGCCTCTTCGGGGCACCAAATGCCTTGGACTGTCATTTCCAGGAAGTGCCCCCCACCACCACCAAATCTGGGATGAGTCAGTTGTCACTACAGCCTTGGGTTGAGGGAGAATGAAGGGGCAAACTTGTAAAAGTTGATCTGATTGAATCCACCACCAAAGGTTTTTCTTGCATGTACTGGTTATTTTTATCTGTGCTGACATGGGTGGTAAAGAATTGACCACTGCATTGACAGTATCCACTGAAGAATTTTCATATGAAATCTTGCAAGGTGAACTAGAATTATGGCTGAAATTGTGGTACTGAAGATTATTTTCTTGACCTGGAATCTGACAATTAGTACTCCAGAGAATGGAAGGAAAGCAGTCATTGATTCCTTACTGAACACTGCTCACTGCTTCTATAAACTCCAGAATCTGACATGGTTCCAAATGATACTTCTTGCAGTTTATGATGATCTCCAAGTTGGACCAAGTCTGGAGCACCTGATCCTGGTGCTTGTCGTAGTAGAAGCCTGGTCGGGGCAGTAATGAGCCAATGGTGTAAATATGGAAATACCCGGAATCCCTGTAGTCTCAAGTGAGCTGCTACCAATGCCATGCATTTGGTAAACACCCTGGGGGCTGTGGTGAGGCCAAAGGGCAGTGCCTTGAACTGATACTGCCTGGCTCCCAGCTGGAAGTGTAGATATCTTCTGGATTGTCTGTTCACTTTTATATGATAGCACGCATCCTGAAGGTCTGTTGAGCACATCCAATCGTTCTTGTTCAAAAAGGGCAGAATGGACTGAACTGTGACCGTCTGAAACTTTGTGTGTTGAACTGACTTAAGATACTGGGATCCAAAATTGGTCTCAAGTCCCCTGTTTTTTGGTACTAAAAAGAATCTTGAGTAAGTTCTGGATCCTATTTGGTCTGATAGGACTTCTTGAATGACTCTTTTCTAGCAGCTTTTGAATTTCTACTGCTGCCAACTTCCTCTGTCTGGGTGGTACATTGGGAAGTTTGTATAGAGATGGAGGTGGAAGGGAAAAGGGAATTATGTAACCTCTGGATATAATCTTCTGTACCCAAGTATCTTTCGTGATTTCAAGCCAGGCTCTCTGGTACAGAGATAAGTGACCCAGACTCCCTCCAGAGTGAGACAATCGGGCCTCCTTTCAGGAGCGCTGATAGGGTCTCTATCAGAAAAAGAATCTCTGGACACCTGGTTCTGTGGGCCTCCTCTGCCTCGAGGGGTGGCATCTTCCATTTGAGTTCCCCCTCCAACCCTGGAGAACTTTCTCCACATGGATCTTGGAAAAGACCCTGTGACTTCCTGAACCACAACTTTTGACCACCTTGCTGATTCCTTGAAAAGTTCCTTTAAGGAGTCGAAAAATGTACGTCCACTGCAGAGAGGGTCCTTCCATTCTTCTCGCACCTGGAGACAGTGTCCCTCACTTTCACATCAGAAAACTACCATCAAAAGGAGCATTGAACAAAGAGGACTTAAAGGGCTCCGCAAAATCACACAAGCGCATCCAGACATGCCTCCTTATGAACATACCTGAACCCGCCAACCCTGAGGTATGTTCAGTTGCATGCAAGATGAGCCTCATGTATGAGTTAGAAATCAAGAGGATGGACAACTGCTATGTCATAGAAGACTGAGCCTCAGCAGTGGTGGTTCCTGAAAAAGAATTTAATGGTTCCTTTATCAAACCCCTTTAAAGTCTTGTAAAAGGAGCTAGGTAGTTCAGTGATCTGAGAGCAAATATTGCTGAAGGAAATACACACTTCCCAAATTTGTTCCTTGCCCTAGACTCCCTGTTAGAGGGATGGATGGAGGAACTCTGTTCTGCGAGGTCCTTTTTAGTGGGTGCTGCCAAAACCATGGCATCGAGGGGCACTCCCTTGCTCCAAAATTCCCTAACTTATCAGTGGCGCCAGAATCCAATCTGGTCTCTTAGGGATTGGATCAAGTGCGTTCAGTTCTTCCCCACCCACCGAGAGACCAAATCGGTGAGCTAGTTGGTGGGTGGAGTCACTCAAGAGGTAGACAGGCTGACCCAAAAGCCTCTAGGAACACTAACCCCTCAAAGGAAGAGTTTTAGATTGACTACTCACCTCTTTGCTTTATGATTTCAAGGATGTTCTCCAAAGCAGATGTCTTCAGGTAATGATCTTGGGGACCCTCACTCTTCATTGAAATCAGTGTCTTTGGTGATAGATTCCTGAGGGGAATCCAAGTACCTCCTCTTGCACTTCTTCCTCCTAGGGACCTCTTTGGTGGGATGTTCTGGAGAGGTATCGTAAGAAATGATAATACCCTGCTGGGTATCCTGGCAACTTTGGGTAGGCTGTCTCTCTGAACCAGGATAATAAGGCTTACACCATGCAAAGACATGTGGGATCAAGAGGGATGATTCAAGGGGGGAAGACGAGCCCATCCTGCAGGAGCAGAAAACACCCTTTCCACTACCTCAAAGACAGACTGGTCTGGGGAGAAGGAAGCCGATGGAGCTGTGAAGCCAAGCTTCTGACCGCTTGGCTCCCCCTACCCTGAAGGCAACCTATCCAAGGCAGAGCCGAGCTATCCAGTGCAGAAGTTCAGAGGGGCAGAGACCGCTCCAAAAACTTTAGTCTCGACTAACATCTCGGACCTGACAGGGACACCTCGGCTCAGAGTTGGCCAGATCCAATACAGTAGGAACCGGAGCACTCAGAGTAAGCCTTAGATTTGAACAGACAAATATCTTCAGATCCAAAGTTAGTGGCCCTGGAAGACTCGGATCAAAGGCAACCAAAGCGACTGGTTGGATTGAAGGAATCAAAAAGGGTGGTGTAGTGCTTATGAGGGGTTTCTGAGCCAATGGGGTAGAAGCCAAAATAACTCCCATCTGTATTCTTCCTCATCATCCTGTCCACATATGCCTCAGTGAGACTCCTGGAAGGAGGAGAAGATGCCAGTGAAGGGTATTTTGAGCATCAATGTATATATCCAGGAAGGGAGAAGGTACGCGTGATGGTACCGGATTCAGGGAAGGGAAGTATGTAATCCTTGGTAACAGCTTCAGATTTGAGAAGGTCAGACACGATGAAGCTGACCTACTGTCAGATGCTGAAGCAGGAGTAGCTTTTGGATCTGATTTTTTGACCTTTTTCTTTAGTGGTTTAATGGTGGGATCCCAAGGTGGTGTAGAGGGTCCAGAAGGCTTGCAAGACGCTTTTGCCTTATGTTTAGGGAGGGGTTTTGCCCCACATAAGACTTCTGATCAGCCAAGGCCCTAGGATTAAATGGCTGACAAATTTTGCACTCAATATTGAGGTGCAGAGGGCCTAAACAATATATGCATAACTCCTGAGAATCAGAAAGTGGAACTTTATGTATGCATTCCGAACATTTTTTAAAACACAAAGGGGCTCTCTCAGGCATTATTCCTACACCAATAAAAGAAGAAAAGAAAGATTTTTTTAAAGGCATAAAATACCAGCAATGGTAAAAAGACTAACCTAAAATAAAAAGATATAGAGGATTGAAATACAAGCAGTGGTTAAGATAGGTACACTCAAAAGTGTAGAAAGGGAGGTACAAAGAATAAAGAACGTAATACCGTGTTATAGAAGAAAATTCACTGATCTGAATTCAAAATGCTATTTTACCTCGAGAGCCAAAGGCAACCATGTCTTCACCCGGCAAATGAGATCTGAGGAATGTTAGGGTTGGTGCACTACGGGAAAGGGAGGAGCTCAAGAGTTTTTGGTGGCCACGAGCCTTACCAATGGCTGAGTTGGATATAAAGATCAGATTCAAACCCAATGAATGAAAACTGACAACATCAGATCATTAACTATGTCTGCTTAATGATCAATCAAAAATATACTCTCTGAATAAAGTAAAGTATAATGCTATGGTGCTGCATAGCTGAACAGCAGTTGTTTGGACAAAAACTATTCAAGCACTGTGCCACACAACAGCAGTACAAGATCAAATATCCCACAAATCCTTATCTACAGGAAAGGGACATGAAATTGACAATAACAAGTCAAAAGGCAGTGGTACAAAGACAAAAGAAAAAAACTTACATTTCCAATAGTGCCATTAGCCTGCTTCTGACCAGGCTGTTTCTGCTGCACTTGTGATGGCTGAATGGCTCCTTTCTTTTTCACTGGCTTCTTTTTCTTTGACTTAAAGGGTTTTTTAGATCCTTTGCTTTTCTGCTGCCATCCTTTGTTCTTGCCTTTGCCCATGTCACCTTGCTGTAACTGTAATTAAGAAAAGACAATACTATAATTCCACATCTAATTTCTCATGCATGTGTGTGTGTGTGTGTGTGTGTATACACATACAGACACACATGTATATATATATATATATATATATATATATATATATATACACACACACACACACACACACACACACACACACACACACACACGCAGTATACACCCATATATTAATTCTAGCTTTTGTAAACTTCCAACTTAACACATTCAAAACTCACAGAAGAAAGCAAGCTTGCATTTTGTAACAAGAGAGAAGCTGAGTCAAAAGCTGAAACAAGGCTATATTGTATAAATTAAGTCTCAGTCTGGGAGCCCTTACGTTTGCACACTGAAATTACACTGCTGAAATTGCAGCTCTGATCCAGTATGTCCCCACAAGCTTAAACAATTAGCATATGGGCCACTGAAGTAAATGGCCTGGATAATGCTGATAAGGCACTCAAATCAGGATTATGGAGAAACACTTACCTTCACTGGGTAAACGGTAATGCATTCTAAAAAGGGCACTCAAACAGAATTACTGAGAAAAACACTTAACTTTAACCCAGTAAACAGTAATACATTCTAAGAGCACCAGTGTGAAATACTAATATTTATTCTTCACAATCTTCTACTTCAGAGCTCAATGGGTTAGATTCACAATTTGCTCTAGTGTAGAGTGACGTGTAACTGAATAAACTCAGAGTATGCCAAGAAAGCTCATTATGTCATCCACTAGTTCAAAAAACATTAGAGGATCTTCCCTGATAGGTCCAACAGTTAGTTTTATCGTTTCCATCAGTTAGTGTCTTAATCTTTTTCTGAAGATTGGAAAATTAGGATTGTATACATGTGATGCTAGTGAACTCTGTCATGCATCCACAGTTCATCAGTGTGCACTTGAATTACACTTTTTCCCCAACAGCGTTTCTATTTCTATGGCTGCTACTTTCCTCTAACTGGATGGAATGTTGGGATTTTTTTTTTTTTTAGTCTGTTGGGGAGGTAGAAGAAAAAACGGCATGTAATAACTTCTGGATATTATTCTGTGCATCCAAGTATCTTTGGTAATGGCTGCCCAAGCTTCTTGGTCCAGAGATAAGTGCCCCCTACTGCCTCCAAACCTCAGCATTTGGGCAACCCTTCAGAGGTGCTGAAAGGGCTTCTCAGAAAAAGGACCTCTCAATACTTGATGGTGCGGCCCACCTCTGCCATGGGAGTGATGTCTTCCATTAGAATTCCATCCCCTGCTGCACAGGGTGTATGCATCTGTCTCCATACGAGTCCTGGAGAAACCCTTGCATCTAGCGGACTCTAATCTTTCTACCACCTCTCTGGTTTCCAGGAAAAAGTCCTTTGACAGGTAGAAAAATGTATTCCTATGGCAGATAATGCCTTCCAAAACTCTTGGCTCCTGGAGTGAATTTCCTTCACCTCGGGTCCAAACAAGGTGGACATACCAAAGGAAGCACTGACAAATGATGCCTTGAAAGGCTCTGCAAAATCACAAAGGTGCATCCAGGCACTCCTCCTTACAGCAATTCCTGAACCTACGGCTCTAGGAAGGAGGTTCCCTTGGAGGCATGAGTAATCAGCCTCATGTAGGCATTCAACAGGGACTGGAGGGTGGCCATCTACAAAGAAAACATCTTCTTGTCCTCCGCAGACAAACACTGAGATGGTATTGGAAAACTCCTTGATCATTTCCATCTGAAATCTTGCAATGTGTGCCATATATTTCAGTGACCTGAAGGTGAAGATCGCTGAAGCCTAAACATGCTTCCCAAATCTGTCCAGCATCCTGGACTCTGTTTGGGGAATGGGCAGAACGCTCCGCTGCTATCACCACATCCTTACGTATAATGAGGTACTTACCTGGTCTCTTGGGGATAGACTCAGTGACATCAAGATCCTGCAAAGCCCAGTGGTAAATGAGTACTACTGTCTCATCCAACGGGGGACTACCCAGGACATAGCTGAGCTGCCTCCAAAAGCCTCGAGAAGCACTGGCTTCCTTCTTTTGGGAGTGGGTGCGAGAAGACCAACCACCTTTTTGTCTCAAAAGTTCAAAGATTTCACCAAAAGAGACATTCTCAAGGGGCAATCTGGGGGACTACTGCCCTTCATCAAAGTCAGTGTCTTCCACTAAAGACTCCTGTACCGAGTCAAGGCCTCTCTTTTCCTTTTATGCTTCCAAAAGGGCTCTCCAGTGGGAGCTTCCATGGAGGACTTCGAAGTACCTGCAGAGTCATGAATGTGGACGGTTTCCAGGTTTGACCAGATTGGCTGTCCAGATGGGACAGGATGAAGAGACTCCAGATCCAAAGTAGACAGCTGGGGAGGGGGTAAACCTGACAGGGGCAAGGATGTCTTGCCCACAGAGGTGGAAAAAGTACAGTTGTGTAAAATCTTACCATAACAGTAGATGTCCTTCCCTTCACTGTTGCAGTATTCTTTACAATAGGAATCCCCTGCAAAGGGTGGCTTGAAACCAGTATACCAAAGCCTTTTGCTTGTAAAGGGTATGCTGTACATCACACGTATGCTCCTGGTACAAACTGGGAGCCATAATAGAATCACCTAATGATGTAGACATTCTACAAAAGGGCCTCTCACAGACACAGATGCTTGGTGTCAGTCACTGCCTCAATCTCAATGCTAAGAAATGCACCGTCATTCCCATTTGGAAAAACTCGGTACCCATGAACTACCACATAGGCGGTAGCTCACTAAACAACAAAAGTGTGACATTAGGACACAGGTAGACAGTAGTCTCTCCTTTGATAACCACATTGCCACAGTAGTCCGGAAATCCTTCAACGTGGCACACCTAAACACAAATGGGTTCTCCTCTACAAAAAAGGAGGTGATTGTTCCTCTCTACTCATCCCTCAGACCCATTATAGAATACAATGCCCCATTTGGCATGCATCTCACAAGACACCTACAAGTGGAAAGGCCACAGGAAATACCTCACTAAGAGGATTACTGGCCTCAAACAGATGCCATAAGCAGACCGTCTTAAACTCCAGCTCTACTCCATCACATATCGCCTACTCAGAGGCAATCTCTGCCTAACATACAAAGCTATGTCAAACCCAGAACTGTTGGACATGCTGCACTTAAAGAAATCCCAATCGGACCTAAACCTTATCACCACAATAAACAGAACATGCTGGAGGGATAGATTCCTGTCCCAGAGACTTCCCATACTCTTGAACAAACTACCCATTCATGTCAAGCAAAGCTCCTCATTGGCCCTCTAAGAAAAATCTTGACTGGATGGGAGATAGAAAATTCACCCTGGGGATCACTTCTGCAGCACTGCTCGACAGGGACACAGGAAAATAATTTTCTTGGGTGGTGAAAACCAGGGAACCTTTTTGGCTACGCTTATATATGCCCCAGGGCCAATAGCCTAGTACCTACCTATAGCGTAGGGCTTGAAGTGATGTCCAGATGTACCATCCTCAGAACTGAAAAGCCCCAGTAGGAATGAGAGTCCAAGGATAAAAGTAGGTAACAAGCACATCCAAAAGGAAAACGGACAAGGGGGAGGAGGGAGTGAATACTGTAACAGTGAAGATAAGGACATACTGTTATGGTAAGATTTTACACAACTGCACTATGTTCTTCCACATTACTGTTGCAATATTCTTTACAACAGGGAGAGTGCAAATGGTCAGGAAGAAGACTGGGAGGAGGAAGGGCCAACAGAGCCCTCTAGAAAGCCATGCAGAATGGCCCTGGGAAAGCCAGCTCTGGCCCTAGAAATTGCATTTAACTTGTACTGCTTAGTAAAGCTATGCATAGAAGTCTATTTTGGTGCCTCAAGAATAGAATTATTATCCAAACCCTTGAATAAAACACCAGAGGAAGCCACAGCCCTAGTGGAATGAGCCTTAACAGAAGAAGGAAGGCTCTTCCCATGAAAAGAATAGCAAAAAGAAATAGCTTTAGGTATCCAAGAAGAAATGGTTTTCTTAACAGTGAAAACTAAAGACAGAGGCTGAAAAGAAACAAAAGCTGTTCAAATTTACAAAAAGCTTTAGTCTTATCCAAATAATATTGGAGCCGTCTATGCAAATCCAAGGTGTGCAAACCTTCTCACTAGCAGACTGCGGAGAAGGGGAAAAGTGGGCAAATGAATAGACTGATTAAGAGCAACTCATTCACCACCTTGGGCATAAAAGAAGGATTAGTACGAAGGGACACCCTGTCCTTATGGAAAACTAAAAGAGCTGGAACAGCCATAAGGGCGTGCAGCTCAGACACCCATCTGGCAGAATTAAGGGCCAAAAAAAGGATAGTGTTCCAAGAACAATGCTGTAAGGAAGCTGAAGCAGCAGGCTCAAAAGCAGCTTGAGTCAATCTTTCTAAAACAACATTAAGGTTCCAAGGAGAGACAGGCTTCCTGAGAGGCCTAATATGAAGGACGCCTTTAAGAAACTGACTGCAAATCTAGAGGTAAAAAGGAGAGTAAAAGGCAGACAGACAGACAGATGATAGGTGGGGGTCTTAATAGAAGAATATACCAACCCAGCATTGAGAAATTCACACAAATAAGAGAGAACCAAGGCAGCATCCAGAGTAAGTGTATCCAGGTCACGAGAAAGAAACCAAACAGAAAACTTCTTCCATTTGGACAAGTAAGATTCCCTAGTAGCGAGTTTCCTGGCCTCCTGTTGGACCCAAAGCACGTGCTCAGAAAAAGGGTGTCTGTAGGAAATCAAAACCCTATCACCCACAATGTCAGCTGAAGAGTAGACAGGTGGGGATATATGAAAAATCCCTTGTCTTGTGTTGGTAGGCCCATCATGCGAGGTAAATTGTGATGATTATCCTTGGCAAGATGTAGAAGAGGGAATCAGTGCTGTCTGGGCCAAAAGTTAATCACCAGCAAGATTTTGGGAGCATCCTGTTTCATCTTGAATGGGACTTTTGGAATGACAGAAGGAGAGGGAAGGCACAAGGAAACATCTCCTTCCAAGAAAAAGAGAGGGTGCCCAGCTTCCAAGCCAGAGAACGTGGGACTGTAGCACAAAATAGAGGAAGTTGTCTATTTAGATGGGAGGAAAAAGTACAGTTTTGTACCTACCATAAATGTAGATGTTCGAGTGCTCATACAGCTGCAGTCATTACAGATGGGTTTAACCTGCCATCAGGCGGGTCCTCGATCGGCCGAATTCCAAAGTCTAGGTCCAGCGTCAGTTGTCGTCGCTTCTTCCCTGATGTCAGTGCGGCAGGGGTATAAAAGAGGCAGCCGACGCCATTTTCTTCAGTTTTTCTTGCCCCAGATGTCAGGTGCCCCCAGAAGGAAGGCAAAACATAATATTATGCAAACATGCAATGTAGATAAATCAAAAAACAGTAGTTGCAAGCAAATACACTATAAAAGAATACCCCAAACAGGTTGTATGATAAAGGTGTTTGTCATAAGTCCTGTCCTAAGAGGGGGTGGAGGGGGGGGTAACCTGGACTGCAGCTGTATGAGCACTCGAACATCTACATTTATGGTAGGTACAAAACTGTACTATGTTCATCGAGCATACAGCTGCAGTCATTACAGATGGGTAGAATCCCAAAGCTAAGTAAGGGTGGTAGGCACTAAGTGGAACTAGGAAGGGCGAGGATACCCTGCAGGACTGCTGTGGCAAAGCCCGCTCTAGATTTTGAGTATACTGGAAGGTGGTAGTGCTTGGAGAAAGTGTGCACTGAACTCCAAGTAGCTGCTTCCAAAATGTCCTTGGTAGGGACCCCCCTGAGGAAAGCTGCAGAGGTAGCTGCGGCCCTGGTGGAGTGGGATCTGATGTATGCAGGCACAGATTTTCCATGAAATGAATAACAAAAACGTATGCAGTGGGCTATCCATTTTGAAATTGTCTGTTTGGAAATAGCCTTTACTTGAGCACCTGTAGCAGAGGACACAAAGAGCTGCACAGATTTCCTGAATGGCTTTGTTCTGTCCAAGTAATAACGAAGTTGTCTGTGAATGTCCAAGGAATGTAGTAGTCTCTCCCCTTTGTTCTGTGGATTTGGATAAAAGGTAGGTAAGTGGATAGTCTGATTCAAAGCTACACTGGATACTACACCTTTGGCATGAAGGTAGGGTTGGTACGTAAGGAAACTCTGTCTTGATGGAAAATGATGAATGGTTGCACAGCCATGAGGGCCTGTAGTTCCAAAACCCTGCGTGCTGAGGTGATAGCCAGAAGGAAGGCTGTTTTCCATGACAAGTATTGTAGCTCTGTTGAAGAAGCCGGTTCAAAGGGAGGCAGGGTCAACTTTTCCAATACGAAGTTGAGGTCCCAAGCTGGGACTGGTGGTTTCCTTGGGGGATTTATATTTTTGCCCCTCTGAGGAACTGCCTTAATAGAGGATGTGAGAATAAAGGAGGGTCTGTGTTGTATTGTGCATAAATGGCTGAAGCGTGGATCTTGATGGAGGAGAAGGAAAGGCCACTGTTTAACATCTCAGCTAGGTACTGTAAAATTTGAGGTATATTTATTACCCAAGGATTCTGGCCCTTTTCTTGATTCCAGGAACAAAATCGTTTCCATTTGGCGGAGTAGGCTTTTCTAGTAGAAGGTCTTCTGGCCTCCAAGATGACATCCTGCACCTCCTTGGAGAGGAGAGTCTGTTGGGAAATGGGAGGGTAGCCTAATGGTTAAGGTGTTTGCCTTACAAACACAAGGTGCAGGGTTTGAGTCTCACAAGGGATAATTGGCTAGGCTTAAAATGGCTCGCAAGGGCAGTTAGCCTAGTACTAACCTATGATTACCTATGATGAAGGTATTCTCCATGCAGCTAGATTTAGAGTTTTGAGCTGGCTGTGAAGGGTTTTGTAGTTGTGCTGGGACAACAGAAGGAGGACTAGAGGTAGGATCCATGGTGGGGAGTGTGTCAGGCTCTTAAGGAGCGGATACCAGTGTTGTCGTGGCCAGTCTGGAGCAATGAGAATCATTTGTGGCCTCTCTGCTCTGGCTTTTAATAGAACTTTGGTCAGTAGAGGAAGAGGCGGAAAGGCATGGACTGTCAATGATGTCCAACTGAAAGAGAGTGCATCCACTTTCCAGGCCTGTGGATGATAGGTCCTTGAACAAAATTTTTTCAACTGGTAATTTCCGTGGGTAGCAAATAGATCTATGTCTGGCTGTCCCCATGCCGGAGTTCTTTTTGAGAAAACTTGAGGATGCAACTTCCATTCATGTGGATCTGTCATATTTCTGTTTAAGTTGTCCGCCAGTGTGTTTTCTTTCCCTGGCAGGAATTGTGCCTGTAGTTGAATTTGCAATTCCAGTGCTGTGTTCCACAGGGTCATGGCCTGCCTGCACCATGTATGAATGAGTTCCCCCGTTTGTTTATGGACCACATGACTGTGGTGTTGTCTGTCCTTATCAATAGCTGGCCTGGATGCAGTATGTCTTTGAAGGTCATAAGAGCATTTTGCATGGCTAGCATCTCCTTTTGGTTGATGTGTAGGTGCTTCTCTTTTTGGGACCATTTTCCCTGAATGCACTGATCTGCCATGTGTGCTCCCCAGGCGTAGTCTGAGGCGTCCGTTGTGATGATTTGAGTTGCTGGAGGTACGCAGAAAGGAAGACCTGTGTTTCTTTGGCATGCTTGAGCCCACCACAAAACTTCCTTTTGAAGGCATGGAATGAGTGGTATAATTGTTTCCAAGCTGTGGCTGTGTTGAGACCATAAGTTTTTTAGGTACCATTGTAGTTTCCTCATATGCAGCTTTGCACATGGTATTAGTAGGATGCAAGATGCCATGAATCCCAGAGCCTGCAGGACTTTTCTTGCAGTTAGTCTGGTGAAAGTTGCCATTTTGTTGAAGTATTGAGACAGTTGCCCTTGTTTGTCTGGCGTGAGGTAGGCCATATGGGTGGTTGTATTTAAGTTGGCACCCAGGAAAATTATCTGTTGAGAAGGATTTAGTTTTGATTTCTTTTTGTTCACTGTGTATCCCAGGTAGTTTAACAGTTTTATTACAAACGCCAGATGCTGCAATAGAATGTCCTTTTCTGTCTGCTTGGATCAGGCAGTCGTCCAGATATGGGTAGATTTGTATTCCTTGTTTGTCTGCAGAAGGCAATTACTGATGCCAGGCATTTCCTAAACACTCTGGGCGCAGTAGATAAGCCAAAGGGCAATGCAGAGAGTTTGTAATGGGTTGAACCTGCAAGAAAACTGAGGTATATTCTGCAATCTTGTCTGATAGGGACATGCAGGTATGCCTCCTTGAGGTCCAATGTTACCAGCCAAGACTCCTTGTCCAGCATGGGAAGAAGCTGCTGTAATGTGAGCATCTTGAATTTTGGAACCTGTAGATATGTGTTTAGGATGGATAGGTCTAAGATAGGTCTCCAATCTTTGTCTTTCCTTGGTACCAGGAATAGTCTGGAATAAAAACCTTGACCTTGTTCTTTTGCAGGTACCTCTTGAATCGCTTTCATATCCATGAGAGCGGAAATTTGTCTTTGTGCCTCTGCCCCTTTGATTTTGTGGCAGGTTTGGCATGCCTCTCATTTTTGGAAGGGTGTGAAAGTGGAACCTGTAGCCTCTTGTCTATAATGTCCAGAATCCATTTGTCTTTTGTAACAATATGCCAGATTTTTGAAAATAATGCCAGTTTTCCGCCCAAAGGTGCTGCCATTAAAGCTTTGTTTGGCAGGCATAGGGGGAAGTCATTGTGTCTGTTTTCTAAATGACTGTGATCTATCTTCTCCACCTCTTAGGGTTGGTGCTTGCCATTGTCTTGCTCTGTAAGATCCTTGAGGTTGTCCTCTACCCCTTGGGTGTCTGTATCTGCCCCTTTGAGGTCTGTCCGTGGCTGGAAAGGACCAATTTTTTGAAGGCCAGTTTCTGCTGAAGCGTGGAGGTTGTACCTGCAAGAAATCGTTCACTATTGGCACAGATTTCGCTTTTTTCCTCCATTTTCTTTAGTACCTCCTCAGCTTTAACACCAAACGATACATCTTTTTGAAGTGGTGCATCTAATAACTTTGCTTTGACATGATCTGGTAAGGTTTGCTCTTTGAGCCACACGTCTACGTATAACAGACCCCGTGACAGCAGCTCTACATGAGGCCTCTAAAGCATCAAAACCACACTGCAAGGGTATGTTTACCCACTTGCTCTGTTCCATGCACCAAATCCTGCAACTCTTTCAAATCTGGTTGTTCTGTTTGTGTCATTTTGCTTTTCAACTGAGATAACAAAAACTGTTGGTACTTTAACATATGGAATTGACAGTTTAATGCCCTCATGGTTAAAGTGGCAGATGTATACACCTTTTTCCCCAACCTTTCTAATGGTCTGGAATCTCTCTCTGAAGGTAAAGGGTTTTTAGCAGTAGCGGCCTTTATTCCCTTGGGACCCCTGTGAAATAGTTTCTGGGTCAGCAGTATGGCTTTTATAAAGGAACTGGTGAGAATCAGGAACCCGGTAATACCTGTCTGGTTTAACAGGGGCTGGAGGTAAAGAATCTGGATTAAGGCTGGCTTCTGCGTACACATCATCCAAAATATCTAAACAGGAGGGATAGCCAGGGGCCTATGCTGGGGGAGCAGTAGAAATTCCCTGAGCCTTTTCTTGGAATCTGAGTAATCTTGGCCTTCCCAGTGGAAGTGTTCCCTCAATGTATGCAGGGTTTCCCCAAAAGAGTAGTCCTCAGGGGAGGAGACTGAGGGAATAGACTCCTCAGCATCAGAGTCTTCGAAAGGGGGAATAGGCATAATCCTGGTCCTCAGAATGGTCTGAGGTAATAGAAGCCTGGTCTGAGGAAGGGAAGTCTTCCTCCAATCTGGATCTTTAGTCAGAGGGGGGTTGAGAACCCCTGATGAGAGTGATCAAATCCTCAGCCATTTTAAGCATCTGCTTTTTAGGCATGGGGCCTTGAGAGGAGGTCTGAGGACCCTGTTTTTTAGTTTTCATGGCAGCTTTAGATTTAGTGAAGGATTTAATAGAGAAGGTGGAAGGCCTGAAGACGCCTTCAGAAATGGCAGGCCTGACTACATTTTCAGTTTCCCCGCCAAGAGTGGCGTCGGTATCTGCAGTGGGAATGGAGACCGAGGAGCCTGCGACCTCGGGTACTGAAGTCACTGGTAAAATAGTTTCATCGGTATTCAGGGGCTGCGTAGGCGCCTCGCTGAGAACCGGTAGTCGGCCTTAGTGTGGTCTCAGTACTTGGTGCAGACCTCGGATGTCGGTCTTTATCTTTGCGTCTTTTGCTTAAAACTGGTGTCGGTGTATCTGACGACATGATATAATTAAATTTTTTGCCAAAATAATGAAGGGCGAACTCCGCCCGGCACTTAATAGTGCGCTTGTTGAACCTGGCACAAAAACAGCAGGCCGAGACGTCGTGGTCTGGGCCTAAGCAAGGTATACAGAAGGAGTGGAAATCCTTATGCGGTATTTGCTTCCCACAAGAAATGCAATTATTAACTTTGTCTGACATCGGTCTGAGGCAAGAAAAGTTTCCCCAATGGGGTACTTAGCTTTAAAGAAGACTTCGGCTGAAATACTTTCGTAAATCTCAGGAGCTGGCCGACCGGCACTTGCGAACTGCTTCTGCTTCGGGCATCGCACGGTAAGACTGAAGAAAATGGCGTCGGCTGCCTCTTTCATACCCCTGCCGCACTGACGTCAGGGAAGAAGCGACGACAACCGACGCCGGACCTAGACTTTGGAATTCGGCCGACCGTGGACCCGCCAGATGGCAGGATAACCCATCTGTAATGACTGCAGCTGTATGCACGATGAACATCAGATCTACTTGGAGTACCAACAATGTCCTGAAATGCATCCCTGTGAAGCATCCACTTGTGAGATAGTGTTATGTTCTTGCTCAGAGAATCTGCAACTATGTTCTGATCTGTCGGAATGTAAACTGCCTGAAGGGTCACCTGTTACTGGATAGCCAACTCCCAAATTTGAAGGGCTAAACTGCATAGTCGATAAGACCTTGTCCCACCCTTGCTTGACATACCACATCACTGTGGTATTGCCTGCGAGAATCTTGAGGGGCCCTGAAAGAAAAAGGGAATGAAAAGCACAAGGGGGCAGCAAAAGAGCTCTCATCTCTGACACCGATGTGGTCTTTCTTTTGTCGAAGCGACTAAAGGCCCTGTACCTTCGGATAGCCAAAGGAGTCTCCCCCCCATCCCACATTCAAGGCATCTGTGAAAAGTTCCTGAGAGGGGACTGGAGGTTGAAAAGGAAGTCCTACATTGAGGGGACAACTGATGAATCACCACTGAACTTCCAGCTTGAGGCATGGAAGAGGAGGAACCAGAAAATCTAAAGGATGAGAAAGTTGAAGCCAAACTGACTTTAGAAACCACTGCAACTTTCTCATGTGGAGCTTGGCTAAAGGCAGCATAGGAATGTTGGAAGCCATGTACCCCAGGGCACTCAGAAATTCTCTGGCTGTGACTAAAGGCAAAGGAAGAAGTGGTTGAAAGAAAGCAATGAGAGGTAAGGCCTTGGGAGGTGGCAGGGATGCCAGCATTGGAACAGTCTGGATGCTGCAACACAGAAAAACATGATCCCGAGGTGGTGTCAGGAATGACTTTTGGAAATTTACTGTAAACCCCAGGCTTTGCAAGACAGAAATGGTGAAGTGTAGATGCAGAAGTAAGAACTCTTGACAGGAGGCTCAAGTAAGCAGGTCGTCCAGGTAGGGAAAGACCTGTATACCCCTCAGCCTGCAGAAAGCAATAACAGGGGTGAAGCATTTGGTGAAAAGCCTTGAGGCAGTAGAGAGGCCAGAGGGCAAAGCAGAGAAATGAAAATGCCAGGAAGCAACAGAGAAACTTATAAGCATCCTTGAGACCCAGGGAAACTAGAAAAACCTGAGGAAGTAAGGTTTGAAGGGATAGCATCAGGAAGGAAGGTACCTTCAAAAAGGTGTTTAGCTGAGAAAGATCCAGAATGGGTCTCCAGGTGCCTTCTTTCCTGGGACCAAGAAAGTACAGTTTTGTACCTACCATAAATGTACATGTTCGAGTGCTAATACAGCTGCAGTCATAACAGATGGGGTTCTCCTGCCGTCAGGCGGGTCCTCGGTCGGCCGAATTCCAAAGTCTAGGTCTGGCGTCGGTTGTCGTCGCTTCTTCCCTGACGTCAGTGCAACAGGGGTATAAAGGAACCAGCAGATGCCATTTTCTTCAGTTTTTCTTGCCCCAGATGTCAGGTGCCCCCAGAAGGAAGGCAATACATAAATTTATATAATAAAGCAATGCAATATAATCAAAATACAGTAGTTGCAAGCAAATACACCATAAATGAATACCCCAATCAGGTTGTATGAGGAGGTGTTAGCCAATAGGCCTGTCCCAAGAGGGGAAGGAGGGAGGGAAACCTGGACTGGAGCTGTATTAGCACTCGCACATCTACATTTATGGTAGGTACAAAACTGTACTATGTTCATCGTGCATACAGCTGCAGTCATAACAGATGGGTAGAATCCCAAAGCTAAGAAAAGGGTGGTAGGCACTAGGTGGAACTAGGAGGAGCCAGGATGCCCTGCAAGACTGCAGTGGCAAAGCCTACTATAGTTTTGGAGTATAATGGTAGGTGGTAGTGCTTGGAGAAGGTATGCACAGAACTCCAAGTGGCTGCTTCCAAAATATCTTTGGTAGGAACTCCTCTGAGGAAAGCTGCAGAGTTAGCTGTGGCCCTTGTGGAGTGAGATCTGATGCCTGCAGGTTCAGTTTTACCATGAAAAGAGTAACAAAAGCGTATGCAGTGGGCTATCCATTTTGAGATTGTCTGTCTGGAAATTGGCTTCCCTTGAGCTCCTATAGCATAGGACACAAAGAGCTGTTCTGTTTTTCTGAAAGGCTTTGTTCTGTCCAAATAATAACGCAGCTGTCTGTGGATGTCCAAGGAATGCAGTAGTCTCTCCCCTTTGCTTTAAGGATTAGGGTAAAAGGTCGGTAAGTGGATAGCCTGATTCAAAGCTACCCTGGATACCACCTTTGGCATAAAGGACGGGTTGGTTCATAAGGAAACTCTGTCCTGATGGAAGATGATAAAAGGCTGCACAGCCATGAGGGCTTATAGTTCCGATACCCTGCGAGCTGAGGTGATAGCCAGAAGGAAAGCTGTTTTCCAGGACAAATATTGCAAATCTGTTGAGGCAGCTGGCTCAAAGGGAGGCAGGGTAAGCTTTTCTAGAACGAAATTGAGGTCCCAAGCAGGTATTGGTTGTTTCCTTGGGGGTTTTATGTTCTTCGCCCCTCTGAGGAACTGTCTTAAGAGGGGGTGAGAGAATAAAGGTGGATCAGTGTTGTATTCTGCAGAAATGGCTGAGGCATGGATTTTGATGGAAGAAAATGAAAGTCCACTGCTTAGCAGCTCAGCTAGATACTGTAATATTTGAGGTAAATTCAGTTTTCCAGGATTCTGGCCCTTTTTCTCATTCCAGGCACAAAACCGTTTCCATTTTGCGGAGTAAGCTTTTCTAGTAGATGCCCTCTAAAATGACATCCTGCACCTCCTTGGAGAGTAGGGTCTGTTGTGATGTTACGGAATCTTCCATGCGGCCAGATTGAGTGTTTTCAGCTGACTGAAGAGTTTTGAAGCTGTGCTGAGTCAGAAGATGAGGCATTAGAGGCAGGGTCCATGGTGGAGAATGCGTCAGGCTCCTCAGGAGTGGATACCAGTGCTGTCTTGGCCAGTCTGGAGCAATGAGAATCATCTTTGGTCTGTCTGCACTGGTTTTTAATAGAACTTTGGGCAGCAGAGGAAGAGGCGGAAAGGCATAAACTGTCATTGTTGTCCAACTGAAAGAGAGAGCATCCACTCTCCAGGCCTGTGGATGAAAAGTCCTTGAGCAGAATTTTGTCAATTGGTGATTTTTGTGGGAGGCAAAGAGATCTATGTCTGGCCTTCCTCATGCTTGTATTATCTCTGTAAAAACTTGAGGATGCAACTTCCATTTGTGTGGATCTGTCATATTTCTGCTTAGGTTGTCTGCCAGCGTGTTTTCCTTGCCAGACAAGTACTGTACTTGAAGTTCGATTTGTAATTCCAGAACCATGTTCCAAAGTGACATGGCCAGCCTGCATAGGGGGTATGAATGGGTTCCTCCCTGCTTGTTTATGTACCACATTACTGTGGTGTTGTCTGCCCTTATCAATAGTTGACCTGGATACAGAAGGTCTTTGAAAGCTATAATAGCATTTATTACTGCTAGCATTTCCTTTTGATTGATGTGAATGTGCTTTTCTTTTTGGGACCATTTGCCCTGAATGCACCGATCTGTCATGTGCGCCCCCCAGGCGTAGTCCGAGGCGTCTGTTGTGATTACTTGATTTGCTTGAGGCTTGCAGAATGGGAGACCTGTGTTTGTTTGGCATGCTTGAGCCCACCACAGAAATTCCTTTTGAAGACATGGAATTAGTGGTAATATTGTTTCCAAACTGTGGCTGTGTTGAGACCATAGATTTTTCAGGTACCATTGAAGTTTCTTCATATGCATCTTTGCACATGGGATTAGTAGGATGCAAGATGCCATGAATCCCAGAGCCTGCAGGATTTTCCTTGCAGTCAGCCTGGTGAAATTTGCTAGTTTTCTGAAGTATTGAGTTAGTTGCCCCTGTTTCTCTGACGTGAGGTAGGCCATCTGGGTGTTTGTGTCCAAACTGGCACCCAGGAAAATTATTTTCTGAGAGGGTATTAGCCTTGATTTCTTTTTGTTGACTGTGTATCCCAAAGAATTCAACAACATTATTACAAAAGCCAGATGTTTCAGAAGTATGTGCTTGCTGTCCGCTTGGATCAGGCAGTCATCCAAATATGGGTATATTTGTATCCCTTGAAGTCTGCCGTAGGCAATTACTGATGCCAGGCATTTCGTGAATACTCTGGGCGCAGTAGATAAGCCAAAGGGCAATGCAGAGAATTGATAATGGTTTGAACCTGCAAGAAATCTGAGGTATCTTCTGCAATTTTGTCTGATTGGGACATGCAGGTATGCCTCCTTGAGGTCCAATGTTACCAGCCAAGACTCCTTGCCCAGCATGGGAAGAAGCTGCTGTAATGTGAGCATCTTGAATTTTGGTACGAGTAAAAATGTGTTTAGGATGGATAGGTCCAAAATAGGTCTCCAATCTTTTCCCTTCCTTGGTACCAGGAATAGTCTGGAATAAAAACCTTGACTTTGTTCTTGAGTGGGTACCTCTTGAATAGCTTTCATGTCCATGAGATCTGAAATTTGTCTTTGTGCCTCTGCCCTTTGATTGTGTGGCAGTTTTGGCAGGCCTCTCATTTTTGGAAGGGTGTGAAAATGGAATCTGTAGCCTCTGTTTATAATGTCCAGGATCCATTTGTCTTTTGTGAGAATCAATTTTTCGAAAATAATGCCAGTTTTCCACCTAAGGGTGCTGCCATTTGAGCCTTGCTTGGCATGCAAAGAGAAAAGTCATTGGGCTTGCTTTCTGAATGGCTGCGAACTATCCTCACCACCTCTTTGTGTAGGAGCTTGCCATTGTCTGCCTCTAAACGATCCTTGAGATTGCCCTCTGCCCCTTGGGTGCCTGTATCTACCTCTTTGGGGTCTGTCCGTGGCTGGAAAGGACCAATTTTTGGACGGCCAATTTCTACTGAAACGTGGAGGTTGTATCTGTAGAAAATCTTTCACTGTTTGCATTGATTTAGCCTTTTCCTCCATTTTCTTTAATACCTCCTCAGCTTTAACACCAATAATACATCCTTTTGTAGAGGGGCATCTAGTAATTTAGCTTTGACATGATCTGGTAAGGTTGAGCCAGTCATGTCTACGTATGACTGATCTTGTAACAGCAGCTCTACATGAGGCCTCTAGAGCATCAAAACCACATTGCAGGGTATGTTTACCCACTTGTTCTGCACTATGCATCAAATCCTGCAACTCCTTCAAGTCTGGTTGTTCAGGTTGTGACATTTTGCTTCTCAACTGTGATAACAGAAACTGTTGGTACTTTAACATATGGAACTGGCAGTTTAATGCCCTCATGGTTAAGGTGGCCGAGGTGTATACCTTTTTTCCCCCCACCTTTCTAAAGATCTGGAATCTCTCTCGGAAGGTAAAGGATTTTTAGCAGTGGAGGCCTTAATTCCCTTGGGGCCCTGTGACATAGTTTCTGGGTCAGCCGCATGGCTTTTGTATAGAAATTGGTGTGAGTCAGGAACCCGGTAGTACCTGTCAAGTTTGACTGGAGCTGGAGGTAAAGAATCCAGGTTAAGGCAGGCTTCCGAATACACATCATCTAGTATGTCTAAGACAGAAGGTATAGCCAGAGGCCTGTGCTGAGGTAGCAAGAGAAAATCCCTAAGCCTTTTCTTGGAATCTGAATACTCTTGGCCTTCCCAGTGGAAGTGCTCCCTTAAGGTATGCAAGGTTTCCCCAAATGAGTAATCCTCTGGAGGGGAGACAGAGGGAATGGACTCCTCTGCATCAGAATCTTCAAAAAAGGAGTAAGAATGTTCCTGTTCATCCGAGTGCTCTGAAATAATGGAGGCCTGGTCAGAGGAGGGGGATTCTTCCTCCACTTTGGGCCTTTTGTCCAGGGGGGGGGGGGGGGTGAGAACCCCAGATAAGAGTAATTAAATCCTCAGCAATTTTAAGCATCTGTTTTTTAGGCATGGGGCCTGGAGAAGGGCCCTGTGTAGCTGGTCTCTTAGAATGCATGGCTGCTTTAGACTTAGTGAAAGCCTTGATGGAAAAAGAAGAGGAAGGTCTGAAGACACCCTGAGAGGAGGCAGACCTGTCAACATTTTGAGTTTCACCACCAAGAGTGGCTTCGGTATCTGTAGTCGGGGTGTGGGCCGAGGAGCCTGCGACCTCGGGCACAGAAGACACCGCCAATGAAGTGTCGTCGGTAGGCAGGGGCTGCGTAGGCGCCTCGCTGAGAACCGGACCACCTGTAGTCGGCTTTGGCGTGGTGTCAGTAGAGGCCGCGGGCCTTGTGTGTCGGTCCTTATCTTTGCGTTTTTTGGACAAAACTGGAGTCGGAGTATCCGACGACATAATACAGTTAGATTTTCTGCCAAAAAAGTGTTGGGCGAACTCCGCCCGATGCTTAATGGTGTGTTTGTTGAATGTAGCACAAAAACGACAGACCGAGACGTCGTGGTCTGGGCCTAAGCAAGGAATGCAGAGGGAATGAAAATCCTTATGCGGTATTTGCTTCCCACATGAAATACAATTATTAACTTTGACATCGGTCTGAGGCAAGAAAAGTTTCCCCAACGGGGTACTTAGCTTTCAAGAAGACTTCGGTTGCAAAATTTTCGTAATTTCAGGAGCTGGCCGACCGGCACTTGCAAACTGCTTCTGCTTCGAGCACCGTGCGGCAAGAAAGACTGAAGAAAATGGCATTGGCTGGTTCCTTTACACCCTTGTCGCACTGACGTCAGGGAAGAAGCGACGACAACAGACGCCGGACCTAGACTTTGGAATTCGGCTGACCGAGGACCCGCCTGACGGCAGGAGAACCCCATCTGTTATGACTGCAGCTGTATGCACGATGAACATCATTCCAGAACAAAAACCCTTCCACCTTTGAGGAGATATGGAACTTTCTGAATTGTTCCTTGAACCAACAAGGTCCTGAAGCACCTCTGGGAAAAAAGGCAGTTGCTCCTGAGGAGGCTGAGGAATGCCCAAAAAAGGAGGAATTTCCAAACCCTGTAATAACCCTGGCATATTATAGAAAGAACCCAAGAGTCTTGGGTGAACTTTACCCAAATAGGAAGAGACAGGGAGTGATGCAGATAAAGAGGAATGTGACCGAGAACAACAGGATAGTCAGACAGCACCTGGTTTGTCAGGAAAAGGAGGCTTCTGAGTAGGAGGAGTTTGGGTAGCCTTAGTGGGGGGCATTCAATTCCTCTGAAACTTGAGCACAGGGGGAAAAAAAATATGCTTCAACTCCTGTAAGTCCTTGACCTTTTCTTGCAGGGACATAACTGCAGCAGCAGCACCAAATAAAATGCTTATTATCCAGGTAAGCATCCATCAGTTAAGCCTTGATATCATCAGGCAAAGGCTGAAGTCTGTGCCAAAAAAACCTCCTCAAAACAGATCCAAAAGCAGCAACCCTAGATGAAGCATCAGCTGCATCATAGCTGCACTTAAGTGACTGGCAAGCTACTTGGGAGAATGTCCCAAGCAAAATAAGAGCAGAGGCCTTCTCCTCAGAATCAGGGAGATCAGAAATAGCCTGACAGGCTTGAAACAGAAGAGCCTCAATGTACCCAAGTCATATGTCTCGCATAGTTAATGGTTCTAAAGGCTACTGCAGAAGAAATATACACTTTCTTACCCAGTCTCTCCATGGTTCTGCTATCCACATCAGATGGCATCAATTTAGTGAAAGGCAATAATATGGAAGTCTTATCCGAAGGCATTGACACCATAAAGGGGTCAGCAGATGGACACTTATAAAGAAACTTGCAGTCCTCCACTTATAAAGAAACTTGCAGTCCTCAGAAACTTTATAAAACCTATCAGTTTTATTTTGGGAGCAGGGGTTGGGAGTCAGTAGCCTGAGAAACAGTGGAAAAGGCATCCAGCAAGGCTGCACAAACAGGAGGAACCGCAGAGGGCTTAGGAAACCCATTTGTAGAAGCTCATAGCATTACTTCTGAACACCAGACACCTGAACAAAGTCTCATTTGAAAAATTCCATTGTTATGGAAACAGTATCACCTAAAGAAATCTTCTCAAAGGACAGTCAGGACCAATAGACTCTTCCTCCTCAGAACCACAGTCAAGTGGTGAAGGAATCTTGGAAGAATAAGTCAGGGATTCCTCATCAGAATCAGCATCCTCTTCCTCAGAAGAATCCTGCTCCCTGGGTCTCTTAAGAGGGGTAGAAGGCCAGGGGAAGCAGGAACAAAAACACCCAGTAGAGGCTTGAAAGCCATGAGTAAAGTTTAGCCATTCACTCTGAGAATCTTTTGGAGCAGGCGTAATATCTTTAGTCATTTGCTTCTTTTGAGTGGGACATCAGCCTTGAAATAATTTTGGAGGCTGTCACCCCTGACGACACTCAATAACAGCAGTCAGAACCCCTTCCCTAAATAAAATTGGAGGAAAACCCCTAGGTCCTTCAGTAATAACCAGCCACACAGTTCCCCCCTGTACATCTGAGGTGGGCATCTGCAAAACCGCCATGGATGTGCGTGGCATTGGGTCCATGCCAACCTCCAAACTGGTTTGCAGCAGAGGAATCAGAGAAAGAAACTGGATGATCCTCTAGGCTTTCAGCAGCCTCAAGAGACATCTGGTGGAGGCAGTATAGCCGAAGAATCAGACAGGACTTTCTTGGCGTTTTTTTCTTCGCAGAAGGCTCTCTCTCGAGCTTGGAAGATCCTTCCATGGTATCCTTAGCCAACAATTTAAGCCACTGGTTCTCAAGGTAAGTCAAAAAAGGAAGAAAGCAATTCTGCAAAATCTTAGGGACAAAGGGAAAAGTTTCTAAATGATTTATTGTGGTCTCATTATTTTATATCACAAAAAACTGGCATTTTAACAGAGGTGTGTACAATTTTTATATCCACTGTATCGAGAAAAGCACAAAGCCTGACAAAACCATTCTAACACACAGTATGAATATATATGTGTGTGTGTGTGTGTGTATATATATATATATATATATATATATATATATATATATATATATATATATACATATACATACACACATATACACACACACACTTTTTTTTAAACAGAAAAATAGGAAGAAAAGCAAGACAGACTGCAGAACAAGAACTATGATAAACATCTCAAAATGCACCTTGAACTAAAGGTGACCAACATCCAAATGTTGAAGCTGCAAATGAGATCTGAGATACTTCAGAAGGGAGGATTATGGGATGGGTAAGGGAAGCAACTGTGCTATGGAGCCAAAGTCTAATGAAGTGGCCGAGGTCGGATCAGAAAACCACTGTTTGAGGAAAGGATGAAAAAGACAAGATTGGATCATCTGAATTCCAATGGCTATTTGTGATACTAGTGGTAAGAGATGGGTACATTCACAGGAAAATGTGTCGATGTAATATTTGCTAAATGAAATGCTTGTGCAAAACTCCCTTCTTAACAAGAGAGATGACAGGCTAGCTTCTCCTACAGCAACAGGAGGGTAATGTGAACTAAGCGCAGAAGGCTTTCTTACATAAAGTTAAGATATAATGTGCACTCACTGTACAAAAGATGGTGTGTACTCAACATTTCAAAAATATCAAATGACCTGCCAGAATCCCTCTGCAAGTGCATAACTGCACAGAATAATCTGAAGCAGTGAAAAATAAAAATTCTCCAGAAGCTGTATGATGTAATTGTTTGAATTTTAATTAACTGAATGACTACATTTTTTATTCATACTCCACCTCTTTTTCAGTAGTTATATTCTGGAAGGTCAGTTGTGCCACTTGCTTTTCAATAATGTTTTATTGTCAATTGGTCATTTGTTTATGACAAAAAAACACCCTGACCATAGAATAACGGAGATTCAGGTTAAACATGTGCCTGCAATAAGTCAGGGCTATAAACAAAGTGTCTGATACACAAGGATAGGCTGTCTCCAATTAACTGAAGAGTCTCTTCCAGACAGAAACATAAGTCGCATGACAGGAAGGATTTTAGCTTGAATCACTGGAAAAAGAAGTTATGTACCTACCATAATGTTCCATGTTAGTTGTCTTCATCTCGCCTTCTTTCTTGCTTGTTGGGATTGGAGCCGACCCTCAGCTCAGACTCGGTCATCTTCTATAGCTCAAGAGCTATTTACTAGCTCGAGGCTACCCAGATCTCGTTTGTAATAGCTAACCCCAGACATATCAAGAATAATGTGACCAAACTAACAGGTTGGGCATATCTGTTATACTCAGTAGAGGAAGCAAACCAGAAAAACTCAGCTGATGAAATCTAAATTCCTCTCGGTCCAATAGGACAGGAGGATGGAGGGGGGGGACGCAAGAAAGAAGGCGAGATGAAGACAACTAACATGGAACGTTATGGTAGGTACATAACTTCTTTATGTTAAGTTGTCTCTCTCGCCTTCGCTTCTTGCTTGTTGGGACAGCGTCCCTAGCACCTATAATCCTGGGTGGCTCATTGGAACAGACTCTTCAGAACAGTGGAACCAAAGTTAGCTCTATTCCTGGAGGTCATATCTAACTTGTAATGAGAAATAAAGGTATGAGGATTTGCCCATGTGGCTGTGGCACAAATAGAGTCCATGGGTAATCTAGATTGTAAGGCTACAGAAGTAGATAAAGCCCTAGTAGAATGTCCTTTTGGTTTGGCAGTCAGTTCTTTATTCCTTAGTTGATAAATGAAGGTGACAATGTGAGACAAACACCTAGACAGGGTCATTTTGGAAACTGGAAGACCTTGTTTACCCTTAGCATAGGAAAGGAAGAGTTGGTCCGACTTCCTTACATCCTTAGTTCTGTGGAGATAAAAACGCAATTGTCTATGCACATCCAAAAGGTGTAATTTGTATTCTGCCTTGTTGGTGTAGTTAGGGAAGAACACTGGAAGGTCTATGGATTGGTTTAGATTATTTTCTGAACACACCTTAGGAAGGAAGGATGGATTAGTTCTCAGTGCTACCCTATCCTTGTGAAAAACTAAGTATGGAGAACGAATGCTTAGTGCTTGAAGTTCTGACACACGTTTGGCTGAAGTAATAGCTACCAGAAAAAGAGTTTTCCAAGATAGAAACTTAAGGGAGCATGAAGCCGCAGGTTCAAAAGGGGGCATAATCAAGGAAATTAATACTAAATTAAGCTCCCAAGGAGGAGGGGGATCTCTCACTGGGGGCCTAAGGAGATTAGTCCCTCTAAGAAAGGCTTTACACAGCTAATGAGACATGATATTTAGATTAGCAAAGCCAATATGATAGTTAGAAATGGCTGCTAGGTGAACTCTGATTGTGGCAGAGGCGGACCCAGAGTGAAAAAGCTCAGTTAGGAATTCTAAAATCTCGTGAACTGGGGCTGAAAAGGGATCTATGTTCCCAGCCTCTGCCCAATAAGAGAAACGTTTCCATTTACTAGCATACATTTTCCTAGTAGCTGATTTGTGAGAGGATATAATATCATGCACAGCTGGGGAAACGCTGGGAAGCCTGGCTAGGGTTGGAATTGGATCAACCAAGCTGTGAGCTGGAGGGTCCGGAAAGATCAATGCAGCTCTCCTGATTGATGAATCAGCAGGCCTGTAATAGGATCCATGATCCAGGGCTGCTCGAGGAGATAACGGTGCAGGAACAGAAACCAAATCTGTTGAGGCCAGTAAGGAGCAATGAGGATCATTTTGCAACCCAACAAAGTCGCTTTCTGTATGAGTTTGGGTATAAGAGAAAAGGGTGGGAAGGCATAAAGAAGTCCCTGAGGCCAATCGTGGACTAGAGCATCTCTGGGAGGATGACCGGGAAGTGGTAGAAGGGAGAAGTAGTTGCTGCAATTGGCGCTGAAGGGGGATGCAAACAGATCGCAGCAAGGCTGTCCCCACTTGCAGAAGATGAGATCTGCAACTACCTGATTCAGAGACCACTTGTGAGGCATGAGAATAGCTCTGCTGAGCCTGTCCGCTATGACGGTGGATTTCCCAGGGATGTGCTTTGCAATCAGAAATCGTTGGGAGGAAATCGCCCACTGCCAGAGTCTGAGTGCTTCTCGACATAGGGGGTAGGACCTGGTTCCGCCCTGCTTGTTGATGTACCACACTACTGACATGTTGTCTGTTTGAATTGCAATTGTCCCAGGAGGGAGTGAGCTCTGAAGTGCTTGCAATGCTAGAAGCACGGCTCTCATCTCCAAGACGTTTATGTGCAGATGGTACTCGTGAGGTTGCCATGTGCCTTGGACTGTCCTGCCCTGATAATGCCCCCCACCCCCACCCCATCAGTGAGGCATCTGTGGTCACTGTGGCAACTGGAGGGGGTTGGATGAATGGTCTGCCCAGAGACACTAGCAGGGAGACCATCCACCAGAAAAGGTGTGTTTTGCAAGTTTCTGTAATTATAATCATGTGGGACATGGGGAGTTGTTGAAAGGACCACTGTGTGAATAGAAGCCACTGCATGATTCTCATGTGAAAGCAGGCTAGAGGTATCAGAATAATTGCTGCGGCAATAGAACCCAGAGTTTGAAGGACCAACTAGGCTTGTACCTTTTTGCATTGCATAAGGATATGAACTTGCTGCCGTAGTCTTGCAGACATACTTCTTGTATCTAGATTTGCTCCTATATATGTAATAGATTGACAGGGCAACAAGGCAGATTTTTCGAAATTTATGGTAATACTTAACTGGGCACAGATTGCGATTGTATAGTCCCTGGCTTGAAGAAGTTGATGCCTGGTAGTAGCAGTTGTCTAGATAAGGAAACACTTAGAATCCTTGATGTCTCAGGTGAGCCGTGACCACTGCCATACATTTGGTGAATACCCTGGGGGCTGTGGTGAGACCAAAAGGCAGAGCTCTGAATTGATGACTGGCTCCCAGCCGGAAGCGAAGGAATCTCCTGGAGCGCCTGTCCATCTTGATGTGGTAGTACGCATCCTGTAGATCTATTGAGCACATCCAATTGTCCTGACCCAAAAAGGGTAGAATGGACTGAAGCGTGACCATCCGAAACTTTGTTCTTTGAACAGACTTGTTTAGTCTGCTGAGATCCAACATTGGTCTCCAGTCCCCTGTCTTTTCTGGTACCAAAAAGAACCTTGAGTAAGTTCCGGATCCGAGTTGGTCTGCCGGGACTTCCTGGATGACTCTTTCTAGCAGTCTTGAAATTTCTGTGACTGCTTGGGCCCTCAGATTGGGTAGAACATCTGGGGGGGGGGGGGTGTCTGTTTGACGATAGTGGAGATTGGAAGAAGGGAATTACGTAGCCTCCGGATATAACTGATTGTTCCCATTTGTCTCGCGTAATGTCTTGCCAGGCTTTTAGGTACAGTGAAAGTCTTCCCCCCGACTGCCTCCAGAGGCGGGTAGTAGGTCAACCCTTCACGGGTGCTGGAAGGGCTTGTCAGAGAGATTCTCTGCTGCCCTGGGTCTGCGGACCCCCTCTGCCTCGAGGGCAGCGTCTGCTCTTGTTATTCCCTCCTCTGCCCCTGGAAGAAAAATCACTATGTGTATCAGGCGAGGCTCCCTGGGATTTCCGAAACCACATTTTTCCACTCTTCTTACCTTTGGGATATGGTCTGGAAGGAGTGGAAAAACGGACTCCCACGGCAGAGAGAGTCTTGCCTTCCTGTTCACACCTAGTGAGTGTCCTTCACCTGTGGTCCAAAGAGAAATGAACTGTCAAAGGGGGTGTTAGTGAATGATGCTCTAAAGGGCTCTGCAAAATTACACAACCGCATCCATGTACGTCTCCGAAGGGCCACGCCTGTGCCTGCGGCTCTACTCGCACCATCGGCTGCATAAGAAATGAGCCTCATGGAGGAGTTAACCACTGAATTAAGGGTTGCCAGCTGAGAAGCTACTTTAGCTTGAACTCCTTCAGCTGATGGATCCTGGAGAGCATCTCCAAGCTCTTTTAAGAGATCCCTCTGAAGCCTGGTAAAATTGCATAAGTAATTCAGTGACCTCATGGAGAAGGTCGCTGAAGCAAACATTCGCTTCCCATATATGTCCATAGTCCTAGACTCCTTGTTAGGAGGATGGACAGAGGAAGACATCTCCGCTAATTCCATTTTAGTGGCCGCTGCTACCACCATGGCATCCACAGAAACACCCTTTGTAAGGAACTGTTTGTCAGGAGGTGCAGTAATAAATTTGCCGGGCCCCCTCGTGGTTGGTTCCACTGTGTCCGGGGCTGACCAAGCCCTTCAAGCCACCACCGACATTAGTGGATCGAAGGGGGGAGACACCCAGGAAGTGGAAGGGCGAGAACCAAACGCATCCAGGAATACGGATTTGTCCTCAGTAGGGGCTAGGGCAGTCCAGTTCCCCCTCTGCCTAAGTATTTCTAGGATGTCCGAAAAGAAAACATCTTCAGAGAGGGATCTCTGGAAACCTTCTGATTCATCCAAATCCGTATCCGAAGTGACAGACTCAGGGGAGTCAATTTGCTTTCTCTTGCACTTCCTCTTCTGAGGGGCCTCTTCTGAATGATCAGGGGAGGCTTCGGAAGAGGAGGAAACACCCAGTGGGGTGCTCTGGAGCACTGGTTCCCCACACTTGGGGTCTGGAGGAGGGACAGAGATTGACGCAGGTACTACAGGGGACAGAGCCAGTGGGGTTGAATGTGGTGCTGACTCATGGGCCAGTACACTCCTCATGACATCGAAGGCATCCCTGCCACGATGCAAAGAAGGGTCCGGCTCCGAGGAAACCAGAATCCTCCTCCACACTGAGGGGGACGGCTCCGAGGCCGGTGTAGGAGCAGAGCTCACCTGCCCCGAAGCTCCGAGAGGGAGAACAGGGTCGGACAAAGGTCCGATGCCACTCGCCCTCTTGGAGCCGACGAGGGAGTCTCGGCGCCCAGATCCCTCGACGGAAGATAGTATCGAGAGGATCGGAGCCGATGACGGAACCGAAGGGGAAATAGTTATCGGTGCCGACGGTTCCACGATTCAAACCCCAACAAACTCCGGCTCTGAGCTCAGAGGAGTCGGAGGAGGAACATCGATTAAAGCGGATAGAGCCGACACCTGTTGAGGAGGGCTGGATAGCATTTTGGCTAGTGCCTGCGATTTCAACAACCTACTGACCACTCTCTCTACGTCGTGGTCTGAGAGTCTAGAAGACCGAGAGGAGTGGGAGGATTTATGACTGCGGTCACTTTGCAATAGGGGAGACAGGGGGGCCGAATGTATCGACTCTAAAGACGGGGACCTCGGTCTCTTGTGGATCCGAGATGGCTCTGTCGATACTGGTGGAGCCGCCTGGGAAGCAGCCTCCTCGGTTCCGCTGGAGTCAAGGTAGTTGGTAATGCTTGGACCAACGACGGCTCCGAGCTGGGAGCCGACGATTTGGTTAGTTTGGAAGATTTCACCGGCTGAGCCTTGGCTGGTGAATCTTGGGGCTTAAGGTGACCCCTTAAAATCAACTTATTTTTGCGCTCCTGCAGAACCCTTGGGCTGAATGTGTGGCATACAGAACAAGAGTCCTGCAGGTGCACTGCGCCTAAGCAATAGATGCAAGAAGTGTGCCCATCTGTCAGAGACATTTTCTGACAACATGAGTCACACTTCTTGAATCCAGATACTTTGGATTCTTTAGACATTCTCTACAGAAAAACACTTTGGTCCAAAGGCCCAAACAATAAAAACTATAAAGACTAATCTATAAACACTAAAATCTACATTGAAAAGGTTTTTTTTCCCCCCTAAATAGGAAGCCTCTAACTTAAACGGCTACCTATAAATTAAAGGAGACTAAGCTAAAAGAAAAACGCTACGACAAGAAGGGAAAAATGGGGGGGGGGGGGACGACTCTCAAACAAGTTCTTAGAGAAAATTCAAATACACTAAAACTATGACAAGCTAGTTAATAATATATTGAAAGACTAAACTATCAAAAATATATCAGAAAATATCCCCTAAATAGCTAGAAAAAGTATTTAAACGAACTTACTACAGCCTGAGCCAGTAATAACAAACCTCGCAGCTGAAGCGGCAAACGAGATCTGGGTAGATAGCGCTAGGCATCATGGGATAAGGGGTAGCCTCGAGCCAGTAAACAGCTCCCGAGCTATAGAAGATGTTCGAGTCGGAGCCGAGGGTCGGCTCCAATTCCAACAAGCAAGAAATGAAGGCGATATAGACAGCTTAACATTATAAGTTATGTTTCATAAATTTACCTGCGGGAAACTCAAACCATGAACAAAAAAAAAAACTTTTTTTTTTATTTTTGCAGAAGGGCTCTGGGACAACAACCTCATTCCTAAACCTACACACATAAAAATTTACTGTCACAAAGTACAGTTTTGTACCTACCATAAATGTAGATGTTCGAGTGCTAATACAGCTGCAGTCATAACAGATGGGTTCTCCTGCCATCAGGCGGGTCCTCGGTCGGCCGAATTCCAAAGTCTAGGTCCGGCGTCTGTTGTCGTCGCTTCTTCCCGGACGTCAGAGCGACAGGGGTATAAAGGAACCAGCCGATGCCATTTTCTTCAGTTTTTCTTGCCCCAGATGTCAGGTGCCCCCAGAAGGAAGGCAAATCATAAATTTGTGTAATAATGCAGTGCAATATAATCAAAATACAGTAGTTGCAAGCAAATACATCATAAATGAATACCCCAATTAGGTTGTATGAGGATGTGCTAGCCTATAGGCCTGTCCCAAGAGGGGAAGGAGGGAGGGAAACCTGGACTGCAGCTGTATTAGCACTCGAACATCTACATTTATGGTAGGTACAAAACTGTACTATGTTCATCGTGCATACAGCTGCAGTCATAACAGATGGGTAGAATCCCAAAGCTAAGAAAGGGGTGGTAGGTACTAGTTGGAACTAGGAGGAGCCAAAATGCCCTGCAAGACTGCACTGGCAAAGCCTGCTCTAGATTTGGAGTATAATGGTAGGTTGTAGTGCTTGGAGAAGGTATGCACAGAACTCCAAGTGGCTGCTTCCAAAATATCCTTGGTAGGAACTCCTCTGAGGAAGGCTGCAGAGGTGGCTGTGGCCCTGGTGGAATGAGTTCTAATGCCTGTAGGTACAGTTTTGCCATGAAAGGAATAGCAAAAGCGTATGCAGTGGGCTATCCATTTTGAGATTGTCCATTTGGAAATTGGCATTCCCTGAGCTCCTACCGCATAGGCCACAAAGAGCTGTTCTGATTTTCTGAAGGGCTTTGTTCTGTCCAAATAATAACGCAGTTGTCTGTGGATGTCCAAGGAATGTAGTAATCTCTCCCCTTTGTTTTGAGGATTAGGATAAAAAGTAGGTAAATGTATGGCCTGATTTAAAGCTACCCTGGATACCACTTTAGGCATAAAGGATGGGTTGGTTCGTAAGGAAACTCTGTCCTGATGGAAGATGATAAAAAGGCTGAACAGCCATGAGAGCCTGTAGTTCTGAAACTCTACGAGCTGAGGTGATAGCCAGAAGGAAAGCTGTTTTCCAGGACAAATATTGCAAATCTGATGAGGCAGCTGGCTCAAAGGGAGGCAAGGTCAGTTTTTCCAGAATGAAATTAAGATCCCAAGCAGGTATTGGTCGTTTCCTTGGAGGTCTTAAATTCTTAGCCCCTCTGAGGAACTGTCTTAAGAGGGGGTGAGAGAATAAAGGTGGATCAGTGTTGTATTCTGCAGAAATGGCTGAGGCATGGATTTTGATGGAAGAGAAAGAAAGTCCACTGCTTAGCAGTTCAGCCAAATATTGTAGTATTTGAGGTAAATTCAGTTTTCCAGGGTCCTGACCCTTTTTCTCTTTCCAGACACAAAAACGTTTCCATTTTGCGGAGTAAGCTTTTCTAGTTGAGGGCCTTCTGGCCTCCAAAATGACATCCTACACCTCCTTGGAGAGTAGGGCCTGCTGTGATGCTAAGGAATCTTCCATGCGGCTAGATTGAGTGTTTTTAGCTGACTGTGAAGAGTTTTGAAGCTGTGCTGAGTCAGAAGAAGAGGCATTAGAGGCAGGGTCCATGGTGGGGAATGCGTCAGGCTCCTCAGGAGTGGGTACCAGTGTTGCCTTGGCCAGTCCGGAGCAATGAGGATCATCTTTGGTCTGTCTGCTCTGGTCTTCAATAGAACTTTGGGCAGCAGAGGAAGAGGTGGGAAGGCATAAACTGTCATTGATGTCCAACTGAAAGAGAGAGCGTCCACTCTCCAGGCCTTTGGATGGAAGATCCTTGAGCAGAATTTTGTCAATTGATGATTTTTGTGGGAGGCAAAGAGATCTATGTCTGGCCTTCCCCATTCTTGGATTATTTTTGTAAAAACATTTGGATGCAACTTCCATTCGTGTGGATCTGTCATATTCCTGCTTAGTTTGTCTGCCAGCGTGTTTTCCTTGCCTGGCAAGTACTGTGCTTGTAGTTCCATTTGTAAGTCCATGGCCATGTTCCAAAGTGACATGGCCAGCCTGCATAGGGGATAAGAATGTGTTCCTCCCTGCTTGTTTATGTACCATATAACTGTGGTGTTGTCCGTTCTTATCAATAGTTGACCTGGTTGTAGAAGGTCCTTGAAAGCTATAATAGCATTTATTACTGCTAGCATTTCTTTTTGATTGATGTGAAGGTGCTTTTCTTTTTGGGACCATTTGCCCTGAATGCACCAGTCTGTCATGTGCGCCCCCCCAGGCGTAGTCCGAGGTGTCTGTTGTGATGACTTGATTTGCTTGAGGCTTGCTGAATGGAAGACCTATGTTTGTTTGACATGCTTGAGCCCACCACATAAATTCCTTTTGCAGACATGGAATTAGTGGTATTATTGTTTCCAAACTGTGGCTGTGTTGAGACCATATATTTTTCAGGTACCATTGTAGTTTCCTCATATGCAGCTTTGCACATGGGATTAGTAAGATGCAAGATGCCATGAATCCCAGAGCCTGCAGGATTTTCCTTGCAGTCAGCCTGGTGCAATTTGCTAGTGTTCTGAAGTATTGAATTAGTTGCCCCTGCTTCTCTGGCGTGAGGTAGGCCATCTGGGTGTTTGTGTCTAAATTGGCACCCAGGAAAATTATCTTCCGAAAGGGTATTAGCCTTGATTTCTTTTTGTTGACTGTGTATCCCAGAGAGTTCAATAACATTATTACATAAGTCAGATGTTTCAGAAGAATGTGCTTGCTGTCCGCTTGGATCAGGCAGTCGTCCAAATAGGGATATATTTGTATCCCTTGAAGTCTGCAGTAGGCAATTACTGATGCCAGGCATTTCGTGAATACTCTGGGCGCAGCAGATAAGCCAAAGGGCAATGCAGAGAATTGATAATGGGTTGAACCTGCAAGAAATCTGAGGTACCTTCTGCAATTTTGTCTGATTGGGACATGCAGGTATGCCTCCTTGAGGTCCAATGTTACCAGCCAAGACTCCTTGCCCAGCATGGGAAGAAGTTGCTGTAGAGTGAGCATCTTGAATTTTGGTACGAGTAGAAATGTGTTTAGGATGGATAGATCCAAAATAGGTCTCCAATCTTTTCCCTTCCTTGGCACCAGAAATAGCCTGGAATAAAAACCTTGACCTTGTTTGTGCATAGGTACCTCTTGAATAGCTTTCATGTTTATGAGATCTGTAATTTGCCTTTGTGCCTCTGCCCTTTAATTGTGTGGCAGGTTTGGCATGCCTCTCATTTTTGGAAAGGTGTGAAAATGGAATTTGTAGCCTCTGTTTATAATGTCCAAGATCCATTTGTCCTTTGTGACAATATGCCAATTTTTTGAAAGTAATGCCAGCTTTCCTCCTAAGGGAGCTGCCATTTGAGACCTGGTTGGCATGCAAAGGGGAAAGTCATTGGGTTTGCTTTCTGAAAGATTGCGAGTTGTCCTCACCACCTCTTTGTGTAGGAGCTTGCCATTGTCTGCCTCTATACGATCCTTGGGATTGTCCTCTGCCTCTCGAGTGCTTCTATCTGCCTCTTTGGGGTCTGTCTGTGTTAGGAAAGGACCAGTTTTTGGAAGGCCAATTTCTACTAAAACGTGGGGGTTGAACCTGTAGAAATTCTCACAGTTTGCATTGATTTAGCCTTTTCCTCCGTTTTCCTTAATACCTCCTCAGCATTAGCACCAAATAGTACATCCTTTTGAAGAGGGGTGTCTAGTAATTTAGCTTTGACATGATCAGGCAAGGCTTGTTCCTTGAGCCAGGCATGCCTACGTTATGACTGATCCTGTAACAGCAGCTCTACATGAGGCCTCTACAGCATCAAAACCACATTGTAATGTATGCTTACCCACTTGTTCTGCACTATGCATCAAATCCTGCAACTCCTTCAAGTCTGGTTGTTCAGGTTGTAACATTTTACTTTTCAATTGTGATAACAAAAACTGTTGGTATTTTAGCATATGAAACTGACAGTTTAAGGCCCTCATGGATAAGGTAGCCGAGGTATATACCTTTTTCCCCCACCTTTCTAAGGATCTGGAATCTCTCTCGGAAGGCAATGGATTTTTAGCAATGGAGGCCTTAACTCCCTTGGGGCCCTGTGATATGGTTTCTGTGTCAGCAGCATGGCTTTTGTATAGAAATTGGTGTGAGTCAGGGACCCTGTAGTACCTGTCTGGAGCTGGAGGTAGAGAGTCCGGGTTAAGGCAGGCCTCCGAGTAAACATCATCTAGGATGTCCAAGACAGGAGGTATAGCCAGAGGCCTGTGCTGAGGAAGCAAGAGAAATTCCCTGAGCCTTTTCTTGGAATCTGAATAATCCTGGCCTTCTCAGTGGAAGTGTTCCCTTAAGGTATGTAAGGTTTCCCCAAATGAGTAATCCTCAGGGGGGGATACAGAAGGGATGGACTCCTCCGCATCAGAGTCTTCAAAAGGGGAGTAAGAATGTTCCTGATCATCACAGTGCTCTGAAATAATGGAGCCCTGATCAGAGGAGGGGGAATCTTCCTCCACTCTAGGCCTTTTGTCCGAAGGGGGCTGAGAACCTCTGATAAGAGTAATTAAATCCTCAGCCATTTTAAGCATCTGTTTCTTAGGTATAGGGCCTGGAGATGGGCCCTGTGTAGCTGGTCTCTTAGAGTGCATGGTTGCTTTAGACTTTGTGAAAGCCTTGATGGAGAAAGAGGAGGAAGGTCTGAAGACACCTTGAGTGGAGGTGGACCTGTCCACATTCTGAGTTTCAACACCAAGAGTGGCTTCGGTATCTGTTGTCGCGGTGTGGGCCGAGGAGCCTGCGACCTCGGGCACAGGAGACACAGTCAAAGACAGGTCGTCGGTAGTCAGGGGTTGCGTAGGCGCCTCGCTGAGAACCGGACCACGTGTAGTCGGCTTTGGCGTGGTGTCGGTAGAGGCCGTGGACCTCGTGTGTCGGTCCTTGTCTTTGCGTTTTTTAGACAAAACCGGAGTCGGAGTATCCGACGACATAGTATAGTTAAATGCTTTCCCAAAATAATGCTGGGCAAACTCCGCCCGACGCTTAATAGTGCGTTTGTTGAATGTAGCACAAAAGCGACAGACCGAGACGTCATGGTCTGGGCCTAAACAAGGTATACAGAGGGAATAGAAATCCTTATGCGGTATTTGCTTCCCACAAGAAATACAATTATTAACTTTGTCTGACATCAGTCTGAGGCAAGAAAAGTTTACCCAACGGGGTACTTAGCTTTGAAGAAGACTTCGGTTTCCAAATTTTCGTAATCTCAGGAGCTGGCCGACCGGCACTTGCGAACTGCTTCTGCTTCGGGCACCGCGCGGCAAGAAAGACTGAAGAAAATGGTATTGGCTGGTTCCTTTATACCCCTGTCGCTCTGACGTCAGGGAAGAAGCGACGACAACCGACGCCGGACCTAGACTTTGGAATTCGGCCGACCGAGGACCCGCCTGACGGCAGGAGAACCCATCTGTTATGACTGCAGCTGTATGCATGATGAACATCAGTGGGGAAAAACACTAGCAGCACACAGCAGTCTTGCATAAACAGTTGGAGCACTGTGAAAGGACTATTTGGACTTTTGGACAGAGATGCCTAACACAAGAAAGCAGACTCTGGACCGGGTACTCTCCAAAGGCTTGTGATAGGAAGGCTTTCTGCACTGCTATGAACACAAGAGACTGAAACCACACTTCTCTGGGTCACAAAAGAGAATGAGGAAAGTACAGTTGTGTACACTTACTATAAATGTAGATGTTAGAGTGTGTATTCACTGTTGCAGTCATCATACGTGGATTATCTGCCCTCAGTTGGCCTAAATACCAGAGACTTAGTATTTCTGCATCGGATGCTGACGTTTCTTCCTTGACGTCAGGTTGTCAGGGGTATAAAAACAGACAGCAGATGCCATTACATCAGTTTTTCTTGCCCCAAATGTCAGAAGCCCCCAAATAGGGAACTAGGATATGATGGGGAAAACACCACCAGTAAAAAGTAAATACCAATACCAGTAGGAATAGCCATAGAGAGGAGAGAAAAACCAGGGGGCTGGAGGGAGGGAAACCAGGACTGCAACAGTGAATACACTCGAACATCTACATTTATGGTAAGTGTACACAACTGTACTATGTTCTTTGTGTTTCACTGTTGCAGTCATCACACTTGAGTTGATTCCCAAAGCTGAGGAAGGGTGGAGGCAGTCAATAAGAGTTATGACTGGGTAGTAGGCCTTGCAAGACTGCTGTAGCAAAACCTGCCCTGGATTTGGAAAATATAGACAGGTGGTAATGCTTGGTGAAGGTGTGTACAGAACTCCAGGTAGCAGCTTCCAGGATGTCCCTGATAGGGACTCCCCTGAGAGATGCTGTAGAGGTAGATGTAGCCATAGCGGAATGTGTTCTGACCCCCGGAGGGGTTGGTTTTCCATGGTGCTTGTAGCAGAAATGGATGCTGTGTGCTATCCATTTGGAAATGGTTTGTTTTGAAATGGCCTTGCCCTCTGCCCTTGTTGCAAAGCTGACTAGCAACTGGTCAGATTTTCTGAAAGGCTTAGTACTAATCAAGGTAGAATCTGAGCTGTCTGTGCACATCCAAAGAGTGCAGTATCCTTTCCCCTTTATTTGGAGGATTAGGGAAGAAGGTTAGCAGCAAATGGATGGATTGGTTGAGGGCCACACTGGACACCACTTTAGGTATAAAGGAAGGGTTAGTCCTGAGGGAAACCCCTGTCAGTATGGAAAATAACGAAGGGTTCCACAGCCATCAGTGATTGTAACTCACACACTCTTCTAGCTGAAGTGATGGCTAGAAGCAAGGCTGTTTTCCAAGAGATGAATTTTAACTCTGCTGAAGCAGCAGATTCAAAAGGGGGAAGCGTGAGCTTTTCCAGTACAAAGTTAAGGTCCCAAGCAGGGGTGGGTGTTCTCCTTGGTGGCCTTAAGTTGTCTGCCCCTCTCAGGAACTGTTTGATGAGAGGGTGAGAGAATAGAGGTGGCTCAGTATTGTAATGAGCCGAGATGGCAGAAACATGGATCTTAATGAAGGAGAAGGATAGGCCTCTGTGGAGTAGTTCTGCTAGGTAATCCAGGATTAGAGGTAAGGAGGGCACTGCTGTGTCCTTTCCTTTAGACTGAATCCAAGAACAATGCCTTTTCCACTTTTCAGCATAGGATTTCCTTGTACTGGGCCTTCTGGCTTCAAGGATGACGTCCAGCACCTGTTTTCTTAGGGCTGCTGGTGTAGTATTTAAGGAATAAGCCAGGATGCAAGATTTAGGGTTTGCAATTGTGGATGGAAAATCTGTCCCTCCTGCTGAGAAAGCAGGGTTGGGGTCTGGTATAGGTGCCAGGGTGGCACCGTTGTCAGGCTGCGCAAGAGTGGGCACCAGTGCTTGTGTGGCCAGTCCGGGGCCTGTCTTGTTTTATCTTGAGAAATGCTCTTGAGAGAAGGGGCAGAGGGGGAAAGGCAGAAATTGAAAGGTTTTTCCATTGAAATGATAGGGCATCCACTTTCCAGGCCCTGCTGTGAGGGTCCCTGGTGCAGAATTTGCTTAGCTGGTGGTTGTAGGTTGAGGCAAAGAGATCCACCTCTGGGGTCCCCCATTTCTGAATCAGAAGGTTGAAGGTGCTGGGCTCCAATTTCCACTCGTATGGGTCTAAGAGATTTCTGCTTAAGTCGTCTGCCAGTGAGTTTTGTTTTCCTGGCAGAAATTGAGTTTGCAGATGGACTTGAATGTCCAATGCAGTGTTCCACAGGGCCATGGCTAATCTGCAGAGTGGGTAAGAATGGGTTCCCACTGCTTGTTGATGTACTACATAACTGTGGTGTTGTCTGTTTTTATCAGCAGCTGTCCTGGCAAGAGTACGTATCTGAAAGCTGTCAGGGCATTCTGTACAGCTAGCATCTCTTTTTGCTTGATGTGCAGATGAATTTAACTTGGGCTCCAGTGGCCCTGAATACATTTGACAGCCATATGAGTCCCCCTTGCATAGTCTGATGTGTCTGTGGTCAGGGTCTGGACAGCGTGGGGTTGAGTAAAAGGCAGTCCCTTGTTGTGGTTGCATGCTTCTTCTCACCAAAAGAACTCTGTCCTTAGACAAGGTATGATAGGAATGACTGTTTCCAGGTCCTGAGAACGTTGGCACCGAAGACTTTTTAAGTACCATTAAAGTTTCCTCATATGCAGTCTTGCATATGGAATTAGCAGTATACATGAGGCCATGAACCCTAGGGCTTGCAGTATTGTTCTTGCAGATAGCTGGATTCTGGTGGCCATTTGTTTGAAGTAGTCTGTCAGACAGACCTGTTTTTCTGAAGTGAGGAATGCCATCTGGGAAGTTGTGCCCAAGCTTGCTCCCAGGAATACAATTTTTTGACAGGGGACCAGTTGTGACTTATTTTCGTTGATGGTGTACCCCACTGAAGTGAGAAGGCTTTTTACAAATGTCAGGTGCTGTAGCAGCAATTCCTTACTGTCCGCCTGAATCAGGCAGTTGTCCAAGTACGGGTAAATTTGGATATTTCTCGGCCTGCAGTATGCAATGGCTGGAGCCAAGCATTTTGTGAATACCCTGGGCACAGTAGATAAGCCAAAGGGAAGTGCAGAGAACTGATAATGCATAAACCTTGCCCTGAAACGTAGATACTTCCTGCATGACTCCCTTATGGGGATGTGCAGATAAGACTTCTTTTAAGTCTAGGGTGACTAACCAAGCATCCTTGGTTAACATATGGAGAAGCTGTTGCAGGGTAAGCGTCTTGAATTTTGATACCACCAGGAAGGTGTTGAGAATTGAAAGATCCAGGATTGGGTGCCAAGAGTCCTCTTTCCTGAGTACCACGAAGAGTCTGGAGTAGAATCCTTGACCCCTTTGTTCTACTGGAACAGGCTGAATAGCTCTGATATTGAGTAGGGAAAGTACTTGGTTTTGAGCATCTGCCCACTGGTTTGGAGGAACGTCTGGAAATCCGCTTGGGGTTGGCAGTGAATGGTAATAAAATTTGTACCCCTGGGATACAACGTTGAGGACCCACTGGTCCTGAGTGATGGACATCCAGTTTTTTGCATGAAGGGCAGGTTTTCCTCCTAGGGGCACAAGCAATTGGGCAGGGCTGGAAAACAGAGTGAAGAAGTCATTGTGAGTTTTTTCCATAAAGAGGTGGCTTACCACTCCCTGCTTACCCAGAGACTGTAGTCTGTGTGGTCTGTTTCCCCTGGGTTTTGTTTGGGAAGACCTGGAGGGGGCAGGAAAGGACCAGTGTTTTGAAGAGCAATGCCTACTGAATCTAGGGGGTTGCACTTGTAGGAATTCTTTAACAGTCTGCATAGATTTAGCTTTTTCTTCCATCTTTTTAAGAACCTCTTCTGCTTTGGTGCCAAACAAACAGCCCTTATTCAAAGGAGGGTCTAGTAATTTAAATTTGACATGATCTGGCAAGGTCTGCTCCTTCAGCCAAGCATGTCTTCTCAGTACAGAGTCAGTGACTGCTGCCCTGCAAGATGCTTCTAGGGCATCAAAGCCACACTGTAAAGTATGCTTACTAACTTGGTTTGCAAAGTGCATGGGCTCCTGCAATTCTTTATTTTCTGCACAATCTGGAAATGTTACCACGTTTTGTTTAATAAGTTCCATAATATGTTGCTGGTATTTCAGCATGTGAAACTGGCAATTCAATTCCCTGATAGCAAGAGTTGGAGAGGTATATACCTTCTTGTACTATCTGTCCAAAGCTCTGGAATCCCTGTCCAAAGGGGTGGGATTTTTGGCTGTAGTAGCCTTAATACCTTTAGGTGCCTGGGAAATGATCTCTGGGTCAGCAGTAGGATTCCTGAAAATAAACTTGACAGTATCAGGTACTCTGTAGTACCGGTCTGGTTTCCTAGGGGCAGGAGGTAAAGTGTCTGGAGTAAGACTGGATTCCATGAAAACATCATCTACAACATCCAGGACAGGGGGTATAGCTAACGGCCTGTGCTGAGGCAACTCTACAAATTCTCCGAGTCTCTTTTTGGACTAAGGATAGTCTTGGCATTCCCAATGGAAATGCTCTCAAAGTATGCAAGGTTTCACCAAAAGAAAAATTCTCTAGAGGGGAGGCAGAGGGAATGGATTCCTCTGCATCTGAATCCCCATAGGTGGATAAGGGCATGTCTTCTTAATCAGAAAGGTCAGACTCCTCAGACTCCTGGTCTGTAGAACCTGAAGGGGATTGAATTCTTTTTCTCTTTGCAGGGGAAATCTGGCTTCCTCTAATCAGCGTAATAAGGTCTTCAGCCATTCTAAGCATTTGCTTTTGTGATGGGTGCCTGAGCATGCGCTTTGGTCGTCGGTTTTCTAGGCATAGTGCGTACTCTGGGCTTAAGAAACTTGGTAGTTTTGGTTAAAAATGAAGTCGTTGGTTTGTTTCAATCGGTAGAGTGAAAAACTGCCTCCGAAGCCGGTGCCTGCACAGCGGCTCTGGACCCATCCAAAGTAGAGACATCCGCTGGTTCCATAGTCGAAGAAGCATCTCGTGGCATACCGGACTCTGAATGGGTCTCAACAGAGGCCTGAGAATCCAATGAAGCGGGCATCAGGGGCTGCAAAGGCACCTCACTGAGTACTGGCGGACTGGTGACTAGCTTAACGGAAGCATCGTCAGCAGTTTTGGACCTATGTGGTCTGTCTCTGTCTTTATCCTTACGTTTTTTTTCAGAAGATCGGTAGTCGGATGGCTTACCAAAGCCATTTCAGAATACGGAGATAGACAGTGAAAGAAGTCAGTGACAGAGTGCCCGATGACGAAAGGTTTGGGCGTTAAATAAGGCACAAAACCAACAGCGAAGAGTGTCATGGTCTGGGCCTAAACAAGTGACTCAGTAAGAATAAAAATCTCTGTGAGGTATTTGCTTTCCACAGGCAAGACAACTGTTAACTTTTTCTGACATTGGTTAGAGCAAGAAAAAAGGATCCCCAATGGGGTACTTAGCTTTAGAAGACTTCAGGATTATTCAACTCGAAAACGAAAAATTCAGGTAGTGGCCGACTAGCACTTGCAAACTGCTTCTGCTTCGGGCTCCTCCTCGGCAAGAAAGACTGATGTAATGGCGTTGGCTGCCTGTTTTTATACCCCTGACAACCTGACATCAAGGAATAAGTGACAGCATCCAATGCAGAAAAAGCAAGTCTCTGGTATTCGGCCCAACTGAGGGCTACCTGCAGGGCAGATAACCCAAGTGTGATGACTGCAACAGTGAAACACGAAGAACATCAGTACCCTTTTTTTTTTTTTTTTTAATTATCCTTTTCTCTACCCCCCTTTTTTTTTAATTATCTTTTTCTCCACCCCTTAATGCTCCAATGTCCTATTCACCCCTCACCCGCATAAGGAAAGAATCAAGTGCTGGTGAGCTGCTACCTATGGGGGCTCAGGTGTAATTTCAGGATTTTGCATCCTAAACCCTTCTCTGTTGGCGACATGTATGCCCACATTTGCAAGGACCTGCTGTCTCCTTCCCTTCCTCTGACCACATGAAGAAAACCACACTTGTGACCCCCAGTCCCAGATTACTGTATGACTGCAGCTTGGCAAAGACAAACATACTACCCCCAAGCACTAAGCTACATGTTAAACACCCAAGTCACCAGTCTGTGTCAACATTATAGCAGAATGGACTTCATCCTATCCTCAGGTAGGATGGTTAAGAAGGTGTTAGCCACGTACTCCCACCTGGATCACTTGCTCAGCAACCAGGCTTGCTAAATGTCTGAGATCATTTGAATCATAGTCAGGCGAACTCTCTATGCTGAAGAGATGGCTCCAAAGAGGAGTTGTCTTGGTGTTGGTTCTCAAAAATTCATTATTAGATGCAGAATCACTGAATTGTACAAGACAGTTCCCTGCTACATGACAGAAAGAAAATGCATCACCCATTATGTCCCCTCAACCCTGCTGTATGAAACCAAAATAAAAAAGGGACAACCAATTCACCTGTGCAGCAAACGGGTCAGTTTTTATACTGTACCAGTCCTAGAAATTCCTGACTGGACAGAATGTATAAATCTTCAGTCACAAGATGGGACAGAAAAAAGAAGTTATGTTCTTACCATAACGTTCCATGTGAGTTGTTCATCTCGCCTTTGTTCTTACACGTGGGTTCGGAGCCGATCTATCGGCTCCGAGTCGGACGCTTTCCAAGCTCTCCATCTCTGAGAAGCTCGAGACACAGTCCCTATCCCATGATGCTCTGCTGCCAAACCCCAGATCTAGTTTGCTGAACACAGCAAGAAAACACAACTAAGCAACCCAATATAACAAAGTAACTATTTACAATTAGTTAAAAGATAACCTGGCTGACAACAGGATACTAGTAAGATCAACCAGACCACCAACCATACCCATTCTTCCAGAACATGGAGGAGGATGGTGGGAAGGAGTGTAAGAACAAAGGCGAGATGAACAACTCACATGGAACGTTGTGGTAAGAACATAACTTCTTTATGTGAAGTTGTTCAATCTTGCAGTTTGTTCTTACACGTGGGTAGTGTCCCAAGCACCCTAATCCTGGGCAGCTCACAGGAGTACATTCCTGAGAACGGTGGAACCAAAGGAAGCCCTGTCCCTGGAGGCCCTGTCCACTTTATAATGAGTAATAAACATATGAGGTTTGGACCAAGTAGCAGCTGCACAAATGAAAAGGTAAACGAGCTGCTTGAGCTAAGGATGAAGAAACAGCCCTGGTAGAATGAGCTTTCACTTCACGTTCTAAAGGTTGATGTGAAGAAGAATATGCAAACTTTATACAATCAGAAAGCCATTTGGACAACGTAACTTTGGATACCGAAAGGCTCTTCTTATTGTCTGCATGGGAAACAAATAGTTGATCTGATTTACTGAATTCTTTTGTTCTGTCCAAATAAAATCTCAATTGTCTGTGAACATCAAGCTTATGCAACATGTATTCCAATTTACTGGCGTGATGCCTGAAAAAAGTGGGAAGTTCAATGGACTGGTTCAAGTTCGCTTCGGAACAGACCTTCCGTAGGAAGGATGGATTTGTTCTTAGAGACACCCTGTCGGGGTGGAAGACCAAAAATGGGGGCCTAATAGAGTGTGCTTGAAGTTCAGAAACTCTACATGCCGAACTAATGGACACCAAGAAAATTGTCTTCCAAGAAAGGAACTTCAAAGGACAAGAAGATGCAGGCTCAAAAGGGGGAAGCATGAGTTGAGAAAGCACCAAATTTAGATTCCAGGCAGTAATCGGATGTCTGATAGGGGCTCGAAGGTTATGAGTCCCTTTCAAAAAGGCTTTACATAATCTGTGGGACATGTTAGAACCTCCGCATCCCACATGGAAGTTAGATATGGCAGCCAATTGAACCCTTATAGTAGAGGCTGCCGCACCACCGTGGAAAAGTGAAGTAAAAATTCCAGAATGCTATGAATAAAGGCAATAAAAGGGGTCAATACCATGTTGAGAAGCCCAATGACCAAATCATTTCCATTTGCTGTTATACAGTTGCGTGGTGGAGACTTTATGAGAGGAAACCAGAATATGCTGAACCACGGGAGACAAATCATGAGACCTGGCTAGGTTGGGAAGTGGTGCAGCCAAGCTGTCAGTTTGAGGGATACAAGAGAGGGGTGAAGAACTCCCGACGATTGAGTCGGAAGGTCTGGCACTGGGTCCAGAACCCAAGGGTCTTCCACTTCTATTGTTGAAGGAAGGGGAACTATATCTGCAGAGGCCAAAACGGGGCTATCAGAATAACAGTCCTTCCCAGGCTTTTGGCTTTCTGTAAAAATTCCTGAGGGGAATTCAGGTGCCTCCTCTTGCACAGTCTCTTCCTAGGGACTTCATCAGTGCGGGCGTCTGGTGAAGTCTCCGTAGAGCAGGGTTCACCCGATGGGGTTACCTGATGCTCTGGGTCTCGACGCTTGGTAGGAACTTGTGATGGAGAGACAGAATGGGGCCCTTTATGGGAGGAAGAGGAAGGACCTGAAGAGGTAAAAGTCTTAGCAACCATGACCTTTCTCATGGCAAAGGCACTGGTGTCTTGGTCCAAGGAGTCCGCCGGTTCCAAAGAAGACGGCAGTCTCCTTGGGCCGAGACCATGGGCTCTGAATCAGGGGACTGAGCTGAGCTCAACTGCGCCGAGGCCCCGAGAGGAAGAGTCGGAACCGAAGCCTCGGTTCGACCCCACCCCCCTGACCCAGCGAGTGAGTGTCGGCTCAGAGACCCTTCGATCGGAATCGAAGATGTCAAGTTTGACGGGGCCGAAGTCACCGGAATAGGCCTCGGCTCAGAGGGTTCCACAACTATCAGGTCCTCACCTTCTGGCTCCGAAGGCTCGATTGTTCTCAGAGGACGAGGAGCAGAAACCGTGACAGGGGGTGTGTCTGGCTTCGATGCCAAATGAGATGAAGCCGAAAGCAATTTGGCCAAGGCCGGGTTCTCCAAGAGTCTCTGCACCACACGGTCCACATCGACATCCGAGAGGGTTCTGGAAGAACGGGTCGAAGGAGCCGAAGAATCCACTGACAGAAGGATCGGAGATTTTAAAACCTCCGGTACCGGTTCCAAACTTGGGACTTTGCTCCGAGGCAAAGGTTTGATGCTCAGCTCCGAGGGTTGTGGAGCCGGCGACTGAATCTTCCCGGAGGTGCTCTGAGCCGATGACTTGGGCCCTGATGACACCTTGGAAGACTTCGACCCCTTTGAAGATTTGGAGGTCTGTTCAGACTTATCTAAAGCCTCTAGGAAGTCTGACTTTAAGAGGCCTCTATCAATAAACTTTCTACGCCTTTCCAGCATAACTCTGCCACTAAAAGAGAGGCAGACGGAACAGTCCTCTTGCAGGTGTAGAGGCCCTAAATAATAAACACATGAGGTGCGGTGGTCGGTGATGGACATCTTCTGTCCACAGCCACACCGCTTGAACACTCATCTCTGTTTTTTCTGATATGCATCAAAAAATGAGAAAACAGCGTAATTGCTAAGGTTCAGATCCCTGAACTCTATAAATATTAGGACACTAGCAATCACACAAAATGTTCAGATCCCTGAACACTCACTAACTCTACTTTGCAGCTATTAAGAACACTAAGAATCACAAAAAGAGTTCAGATCCCTGAACATTCACTTTTCACCAAAAAGAAACAGATAGAATCACTGACAGAGCCTTGTCAAAAACTCAACTAAAGAAATGGCCAAAAGGTCTAGGAGCAGCTGCTCCTAAGAAAACACACAAAGCACACACGAAGTGCCTCAAAAAAAACACAAACAAGTAATATTTAGACAACTGCACATATATATACCAAACTATCACAGTTATAGAAAATTTTCTGTCAAAAGACAAGAAAAAAAGGGTACTGGCCCGAGCTTCTTGCGAAGAGCGTGAGACCCGTTGCAGCAACAAACTAGATCTGGGGTTTGGCAGCAGAGCATCATGGGATAGGGACTGTGTCTCGAGCTTCTCAGAGATTGAGAGCTTGGAAAGCGGCCGACTCTGAGCCGATGGATCGGCTCTGAACCCATGTGTAAGAACAAATGGCGAGAATGAACAACTTCACATCTACAGTTTCCATTCTTCTTCAGCACAGACAAAATCCTACTGAAAAACATACACTACTGACCTACAGCAAATACTAACCCCCACACTCCAGTACAAAAAAAGTACCAAAACTACTATGCCATAACCTCAACAACTCTACCACCCACATCAATAAACTAGTAGAGTGTGGAGATGTACATCCCAACCACGGACCAACACTAGTCCCACCTAAACAAAGTCAAGCCCCCTGAATAAAAACTCCACACCTCAGCAATCCTTCAAAACACAACAAAGCACAGTTTCTTCTTCCAGCCTACAAATATGTAATCTCAATGCCTGCAGCATCTGTAATAAGATATCTGACCTTCACGCATGGACTGAATTGCATCAACCCCACATCTTAGTTATCACTAAAACTTGGTTAAGACTGGAAATTAAAGATGAAGAAAATACCTTCCAACCTCACAAAGCATGAAATCTGGAGAATCCTAAAATAATATGGGGGTAGGGGTGGGGGGAACAAAGGCCCAAAAATAGGGCCAGATTTAAAATATTACTTTTATAAACTTAGAAATTTGATAGAATAATGGGTTTGCATTAAGATGCATTTTCAAAGGATATGGAGTCTGAAAAATCACAGATCTTTTTAGGAACGGGCTAAAAATATGACGCAAAAATCTGGACATTCTGAGAATCTGTACAGTTGAGAGGTATGGAAGAAATCATTCTTCCAGGCACCATCATTAAGAAAGATCAAATAGATAAATGGGGTAAGGGAGTGGCCATCATCTTTCAAGCCACCTTACAAATCCATATTCATCTCTCAACTATTCAACAATACAGCAATAAAGAAATAGCATTAGCCAAACACCACCTAAACAATCAAAATCCACAATCACTGCAGCTGCCAACAAGTCCCCTCCCCCAAAAATGCCAAGACTACTGAAAACAGTTATTTATCATGTACTTTCAAGCAAGAAACCAACCTGCTTGGTGACCGCACATAGATCTGACCTCTAACAAACCTAGCTCTGCTCCCCATATTACTATCCTCGATCAGTGCACTCAGCTTATCCAAAAGCCAACCCAAATTGACAAAGTATCCAAAAAAATCCATACTAGACTGCATACTTTCAATCAACCCTGAAAAAAAAATGAACTAGCTAGCACCCTCTCAAACTCTCAGCAATCACCTCACCTACATTCAACAAGGAATACCACAAGCTTCTCAAACTCTTGTACTTCAACTCTGTGAGAAACATAACTAGTTTTGATAAATACATATTTAATGACACACTTAATATGACTAGGAACCCCTCAAATATCTGCCTCTAGATGAAGATGTCTGTCACTTCAATAACTCTTTCTTAACCACACTATACCAACAAGCCCCACTGAGACATAAAAGAATGAAAATAAATTCTGCCACATGGCTAACTTGTCAAACTAAACAGCTCACGAGATAGACAATGCTTAGAAACAAAGGCACAAAACTAGGACTCAACCCTAGCTAGATACACATCAGTGCCTAAGAAACCCCACAAAAGCACATGTTCATTATGATAAAAATAACTTCTCCACAAACCAAACCACACATATAAAAAAAAGATTTTGGCACGATTAAAAAAAAATAAATAAAAATGCCTAACCCCACCCAAAACCCTTTCCCATCTGAAACCAGCCAAGAAACTGCAGACAAATTCAACATAAACTTTGTATCCAGTACTATACTAAACTCAGTAATAACCTATACCAAACCCCACCCCACCTAACCCCCCCAGACCATAGCTCCAAACCCCAACTCAATCTACCAACCATCTAGACAAATACCATAAAAATACATTTGAAAAATTAAACTATATGAAACCCATAACACTAGCTGCCATTCGAAGACCTAGTACAGCCACTGACATAATTTGCTACTCTGTACATATTATAGATCCATTACAGAAAACTACCTCCCAACCCTATAGAAAGCTTCCTCCATATAATCCCATTAAACAAAACTGGCACATCTGCAGAACTGTCAATCTATCGCCCTAAAGCAATCCTTCCTCCCCCCTGCAAAGTACTTGAAAAATGCATACATCAGCAACTCCTTGCCTTGCTACTTGATAAACAATTACTTTCTCCTACCCAACATGGCTTTCAACCACACCACAAAACAGAAACTGTCCTATTACCTTGATTAATGGTATCTAGGAAAAGTAAAAACTCAGGTAAGTTTGTCTCAACTGCTTTCCTGGACTTGTCAAAAGCCTTCCACACAGTTTCACATTAACTACTCCTCCAAAATCTAAACCTTATAGTCCACAACTTGTCGGCTCACCAGCTATCTAAACAATCGTACCCGGTCTGTAAAATGGAATGACTCCCATGCCACCTTCCTTCCAGTCACTACAGAAGTCCCCCAAGTATCCATACTTGGGTCAAAACTTCAATGTCTTCATTAATGACATGCACAAAGAATCAAAATTCATCACCATAATACAATAGACTGATGACTCAATGTGAGATTGCTCAGCCCCAAATCTTCTTACCTCAGAAACCGACACAAAGGAAGCTTTCACCTTTATAGAAAACTGGCTAAATAAAACTCAATTGCTCTTCATCCCCGACAAAACCAAACTAATCCTATTCCCTCTAAAAACATGAATTAAAATAGCAACCATATTAACATCTCAAACATAAACACTGAAAACATCACCAACACAAAATTACTAGGAGTTATTACTAATAAGTTAAAATTTGATCTGTACATTGACACCACAGTCAAAAAGACAGACTGCAAACTTGGTTCTGTTTACAGAGCAAAGCACCTGCTAAATGATCACAGTAAAAAAATAAATAAATAATAGCTGCCACCTCCCTTCTCCTTCCCACTCTCCTATATGCCTGAATCATCATCACCTTCTTCTTTCGGCTTTTCCCGGTTAGGGGTCGCCACAGCAGATCATCTGTCCGCTCATGATTGGCAGTGGAGTTTTACGGTGTCTATTTGCCAGCCCGACACCCAACCTTCCACAGAAGGCACACACATGCACACACTCACACCTAGGGCCAATTCAGAGTGTCTAATCCACCCTCCTATATGCCTGAATAATGTTCACAAATCTCAACTGTTCCACCAAGTACAAACTAGAAAGCACCTACAACAAAATTAACAAATTCATATGCGGCCTCCCAAACCACTCCCACCACTGCACTACTTTCAATACTCTGTCAGCTACTCGCAGCACACAAAATACTTCACCATCCACTTAAAACAGCATTGCTGTCAAATCCCGTCCAATGGGATGTACCCAACAGAATTCCAGGATCCTCAGAACTTTAACTGTTGCTACTAAATCAAATAATACGTACAGTGACTCGCTATTCTCTGTTGCCATCTCCAAGGCATGGAATATATATATATATATATATATATATATATATATATATATATATATATATATATATATATATATTAGCTCATTATATATTTATTTTATCCCCAGAGTTCTGTGCTGGGACCTCTCCTGTTTGCAGTCTACTTTTCTGAAGTAAAAGAATACCAAAGGGCTCTAGCTGACTGCAAGCTAGAAGCAGTCACTGAATCCTGAAATGACTTGGCTATCCTGCAGGAAGTTTTGTCTCAAATAAATACCTGATGCTAAAATCATCAACTGAAATTAAATGCCAAAAATGCATTAGTGTCCTTTGGGAAATCATCTAACCCAGGGAACTACTGCATTGACAATATGCCCCAAAGACTTGACCCAGTTGTTTGGGATTTGGAAATGTACGTGGACAGTGACCTAACTTTTGACCAATATATGTCTATTGTTTTAAGAATGTCCTTGCATCTTGCACAACCTATAAACAAAGGAATTGTGTCTATATCTAGGGATACCATTTTTCCCGTTTACTCAGCCCTCATTAGTCCACGCATTGAATATTATGTCTCCTTTGGCAAGTATCTGCCCTAACACATGCAAGTGGAACACCCAAAGAGATACTTTACTAAAAGGATGCACCCCCTAAACATGTCCTACATGGAGTGACTCAAAGCCGTATCACTACACTCTGTATCCTACAGACTTGCTAAGAGGTGACCTGTGTCTGGCATATAAAACACCCTCCAACCCATTACTGATAGACAATGCACATCAGCAAGTCAAATTTGCATCATAAATATTCGGCCTAGGGATCTAAACCACTTCTGCATCAACAACAAAATGGTTTGGAGGGACCTGTATATTTCACTAAGGATACCGCTGCTGTGGAACAGACTCCCCATTCACATAAAACAAAGTTCAACCTTGTTCATATTCAACTGTAGCTTAGATCTATGGATAGGAAATTGAAACTTTACCTCAGGATTGCCTCCTCTAAAAATAATGGACAGAGGCAACTCCTAAATATTTTATTCCACTATGGGTACCCTCAAATTATCTATAGCATGACTCCAGTTACTCTCATTATGGGTAATAAACCGTTATTTGCCCATGGAATGAGCAAGGTCAATCTATAACCAAATGGGATAGGTTATTTCAAGCACAAAATGTAAAATTGGCTGGGCTTAAAAGGGGCCAAAAGGGCAGCTAGCCTAGTACTTACCTATGAAACTGTACCACACCTACAGTTTGATGCATGCAATCTTAACTCTGTCCACTGTGTATACTATACAAAGGTATTAATATGGTATTTTTGATTTTACTCACAATATCTTGAAAACATGTATTTCCTTAATCTGATATGCTTTGCAAGTAATGTTTATTGACCATTTGCGTTGAAATACTTTGCAAATGACTGTTTTTCTTTTGAATTGTCAAAAACATATTTTTATCCTTGTTTTGGAGCTTTTCTCCCCAGGCCTCTGCTAAAAATTAGCATTTCAGTTCCCAGATATACTTTCCTGGTAAACAAAAGCAAATAAACAGTTCATGAAATCTGACAGTGGCCAATGTACTCAATTCCCTCAGGGTGTGTGTGAATGGCTGATGGGATGATGCCAGTCTCTGCGCCTACTACTAGACATGCGTTGCCTCTCTGTGCAGTTGCTTGGAGCATAACAGTGTCTAGTTTCAACAGCCTTTTTTGGCCCTCAGGGCAAGGAACACTGCTTACACCCCCCACCAGCTGTATATTTAGGGTCTCTGCCATATCATCAAACAACCACATCATGGAACAGCATCTTATTGACACAATGCAGGCCAAACTGTTCTGACAGACTGTGTTACAGTAGAGATCAGGAAATTTCCCCATTTCCACACTATGAACAAAAAGCCCGGAATCCGACACACTAAAAATAGAAAATTTGTTTATTCCACAAACAAGCGAAGCTTTCGAGCCTCACAGACCCTTTCTCAATGCATAAAAATCATTTAAACACATTTAATACTATTATTTACATACAGAGGCAGCGTATCACAAATAACCCACTCATCACAAGATACAAACTTTTTAGAGAGATGTATAAAACACACCATTTTCTACTCAACTATGCACAAAAATCTAAAGATAAATAATAAAAAAATACTTGTGTTTGTGTGGATAAATAGAATAAATACATTACACTAATATAAAAAAAGATATTAGCAATTACTAATTATTATACATCCTGGGTTAAAGTCATACAAAGCTCTGCTTATGTTTTAAAATCGGTTTAATACTATTCATAATATTTAATCCTGGGGGTAAATCAGCTCTAAAATAAATAATTCATTTGTACTCAGTTCAGTTCTATTAAATAACCCCCCCCCCTATCTATACATATTTTCTGAAGCACTCTAAATTTAAAAACATGTTCAATACCTAACTGCATGATGTTTACTTAAAGCATTAGTGTCAACATTCCTACAAATATCTGAAAGATGGGACCCTTACCTTTCCTTAATGTGTGGATCGTCTCTCTTATATAAAAACATTCACACATTTTGCATAGTTAACAAAATATATAACCTTCTCAGTTTGACACATCGCAAACAAATTTAAAAAATCTGTTGAGTAACAGGATGTATATATTCAGTGTCCAAATTAATATAATGACAGTAAACGCAATTATAACATGGGACTGTACCTTTCTTACTAGTAACAGGTTCCTTTATTGGGCAGAATGCTAGATCTCTATACCATAAATATTTGTTTCAAATTCCTTTCTTTCTTGTATATAAATTGTGGTCTATAAATTGTGGTCTATCACCAACTAACTTCTTAATGTCAGGGTCACAATTAAAAAAATAATCCAATTTTTTTGATTAATTTTTCTTACTGATGCAGTATGTCTACTAAATTTAGTAATATATCCTGCAGAATATCTATTACTGCTATTTTTAATGATAGTGTTACCTGTATCAGAGAAATAGACTTTCCTTAATTCTTCACACTCTGAAATTACATATTCCATGTTAAAGTAACAGCTCAGGGTCATACCCTCTAATACTGAAATCAGCAGCCATGCTCTCCATTTCACGTAAACATTGTCATTTAATGCATTTAATCTGCTTAGTCCGTCTGCCAGTGTATTTAGTTTTCCTGGCAGGAATTGAGCTTTTAGATGCACTTTGTAGCTCAAGGCTGTGTTCCACAATGCCATGGCTAGTCTGCAGAGGGGGTAAGAATGTGACCCGCCCTGCTTGTTTATGTACCACATAACAGTGGTGTTGTCCATCTTTACCATTAATTGTCCTGGAAGAATGTGGGTCCTTGAAGGCTGTCAGAGCATTCTGTACAGCTAACATTTCTTTTTGATTGATATGCAGGTGCATTTGACTTGGGTTCCATTTGCCCTGAATGCACTTCCCTGCCAGGTGAGCCCCCCATGCATAGTCTGATGCGTCTGTTGTTAGGGTTTGGGTGGCAGGGGGTAGTGTGAATGGTAGCCCCTTGTTTTGGTGGCAGGCCTCTGCCCACCAAAGGAACTCTAGGCGCAGGCAAGGTATGACAGGAATCATTGCTTCTAAATCCTGAGAATGTTGATACAATAGGCTTTTTAAATACCATTGTAGTTTCCTCGCATGCAGTCTTGCATATGGAATTAGAAGAATGCAGGAAGCCATGAACCCCAAGGCTTGTAGTATTTGCCTTGCACATAGCAGGGTTTTTGTGGCCACTTGTTTGAAGTAGGTAGTCAAATATATTTGTTTTTCTGGCGTGAGGAAAGCCACCTGGGAAGTTGTACTCAAGCTTGCTCCCAGGATTATTTGTTGACAGTGTACCAGGTGTGATTTCCTTTCACTGATGGTGTACCCCAGACAAGTCAGCACCCTTTGTACAAAGGCCAGATGATTCAAAAGTATGTCTTGGCTTTCTGCTTGAATTAGACAATTGTCCAGGTATGGGTATATTTGAATATTTCTTTGCCTGCAAAATGCAATGACTGGAGCTAGGCACTTTGTGAATACCCTGGGTGCAGTAGAGAAGCCAAAGGGCAGTGCAGAGAATTGAGAGTGCTTGTAGCCTGCTTTGAAGAGTAGGTAACTTCTGCAGGATTCCCTGATTGGGATGGGCAGGTATGCTTCCTTTAAATCTAGTGTTGCCAACCAGGTACCTTTGCCCAGCATAGGAAGCAACTGGTTTAGAGTCAGCATCTTGAATTTTGGAATCAATAAAAAGGTGTTCAGAGTAGACAAGTCCAAGATAGGATGTCACGAATTGTCTTTTCTGGGTACCACATCTGGAGTAGAAACCTTGTCCCTTTTCCTCTTCTGGTACCATTTGAATAGCCCCTATGCTTAGCAGAGAAAGTATTTGCTTCTGGGCCTCTGCCCACTGATTTGAGGGTAGATCTGGCCACCCGCTTGGTGCTGGTAACGTGTGGAAGTGAAATCTGTATCCTTGGGACACTATATTTAAAACCCATTTGTCCTGGGTAATGAGTTCCCAGTTCTTTGCATGAAGAGCAATCTTTCCCCCCCAAAAGGGCGGTCAGTTGAGAAGTGCTTGGAAGTTTTAAAAAGAAGTCATTGAGACAGTTTACCATGGGGGGGGGGAGAGAGTATTATTACTCCCAGATTTGGAAGTGGTGGCCCCCCACTGCTTAGTCCTGTGCGTACCCCTGGGACTGAAGCCTGGGTGATCTGCTGGATCAGGGTTTGGACTGAGAAGGTCTGGAAAAGACAGGAAAGGACCAATTCTTGGAAGGCCAATGCCTACTAAACCTTGGAGGTTGTACTTGTAAGAAATCTTTAACAGTTTGCATAGATTTAGCTTTTCCCTCCATCTTTTTAAGAACCTCTTCTGCCTTGCTGATTTAAGGGAGCATCCAGTAATTTTGCTTTAACATGATCTGGCAAGGACTGCTCCTTAAGCCAAGCATGCCTTCAAAGAACAGATCCAGTTAAGCAGCCCTGCAAGATGCCTCTAGTGAATCAAAACCACACTGTAAAGTATGTTTTCCAACTTGTTCGGCTGAGTGCAGTAAATCCTGTAAATCCTTATTTTCAGCACAATCAGGAATCAACATCGTTTTCTGTTTAAGCAATCCAATAATATGCTGCTGATACTTTAACATGTGAAACTGGCAGTTTAAGGCCCTAATGGCCAAAGTTGCAGAAGTGTATACCTTCTTACCCCATCTATCCAGCACCCTGGAGTCTCTATCAAGGGGGTAGGAATTTTGGTAGTAGTAGCTTTAATGCCCTTGGTTCCCTGTGAAATGGTCTCAGGATCCGCAGTAGGATTTTTGAAAAGGAACTTGTGAGAGTCAGGGACCCTGTAATATCTATCAGGTTTTCTGGGAGAAGGGAGTAAGGGGCCAAGCTAGATTCCGAAAAGGCAACAACAACAATGTCCAGTACAGGAAGTATGGCTAAAGGCCTGTGCTGGGGCAGGAGTAAGAAATCCCTAAGCCTCTTTTTAGAATCAGAGAAATCCTGACTTTCCCAACAGAAATGCTCTCTGAGGGTATGCAAGGTTAATGCAGAGGGAATAGAGTCCTCTGCATCAGAATCCTCATAAGTAGATAAGGGTAAATCCTGGTCATCAGAGGAAACAGAAAATTCAGAATCCTGGTCATAAGTATCAAACTCAGTCCTAGGTCTCAGAGGGGGAAGGTTGGCTTCCCCTGATTAAAGTAATAAGGTCTTCAGCAACTCTTATTTGTTTTTTAGGCATAGAGGCCTGGCCATGCGGTCTGGGCGTCAGTTTTCTAGGCATGGTTCGAGTTTTAGGCCTTGAAGAAGATGGTGTCGGTTTAACGCGCAAGTCAGTAGGCCCGAATACACCCTCAGAAGCTGATGCCTGCACAGTGGCTCCAGACCCATCCAAGGTAGAGACATCTGAAGGTTCCACAGTGGAAGCATGTCGCGGCATACCGGACTCCGAATGGGTCTCAGCAGAGGCCTGCGAATCTGAAGTAGTGGGTATCAGGGGCTGTGAAAGCGTCTCACTGAGTACCGGGAAAACTGGCGGTCTGTCTTTATCTTTGCGTTTTTTGAAATGTCGGTAGTCGGGTGGCTTACCGTAGACATATTGGGATAATTAAATAGAGCACCAAAATATTTAGAAGTGTAAATATACCGACAATGGATAGTTTGTGGTTTAAATAAGGCAAAAAACCAACAGCGAGGTACATCGTGGTCAGGGCCTAGGCAAGAAATACAGTATGAATGAAAATCTTTATGAGGTATTTGCTTTCCACAAGAAATGCATTTACTTTTACTGACATCGGTTTAGATCAAGAAAAAGTTTCCCCAATGGGGTATTTAGATTTTAGTTGAAGACTTCGGTTCTGAAACTCGAAAAACGAAAATTTCAGGAGTTGACCAACCAGCACTTGCGAACTGCTTCTGCTTCGGGCACCGCACGACAAGAAAGACTGATGTAATGGCGTCGGCTGCATGTTTTATACCCCTGACGACCTGATGTCATGGAAGAAGAGACAGCAACTGACGCAGGACCCAAGACTTTGTTAATCAGGCCGATTGAGGGCTACTGCAAGCAGATAACCCAAATGTGATGACTGCAACAGTGAAACACGAACATCTCCTCGGGTCTGGAAACAGAAAAGTGATCAAGCTATGAGTACCACTAGAAATTCACTTAGAGGCATCATGTATAGGTTCATAGGTTGGTACAAGGCTATCGGCCCTAGGGCCCATACAAGCCTAGGCATAACAATTTCCTGGCTATTTCATCCCATAATATTTACTTCCCTGGACCCTTGTCTAGCAGGGCGACTGACATGATTCCCGAGGTGAATTTCCCATCTCTCATCCAGTCGTTAAGGTTCCTTGTGAAGAGGCCAAAGAGGCGCTCTGCTTGACATGTATGGGCAGTCTCTGGGTCAGAAACCTATCCATTCAGCATGTTTTGTTCATTGTGATGACAAGGTTTAGATCCCTGGAGCATGTGGCTCTGAGGGATTGGGATTTCTTTAAGTGTAGCATGTCCAACAGCCCTGGGTTTGACATGGCCTTGTATCGCCTCTGAGTAGATGATATGTGACAGAGTATAGCTGGCTTTTTTTTAGACTGTCAGCATAGGGCATCTGCTTTAGGCCTGTGATTCTTTTAGTGAGGTGTTTCTGCGACCTTATCAGTTGTTGGAGATGTCTTGAGAGGTATATACCAAATGGGGCACTGTATTCTATAATGGGTCTAATGAGGGATGAGTACAGTGGGACAATGATCTCCTTTTTTCTGGTGAAAAGCCCTTAGTGATGAGGTGTGCCATATAGAAGGATTTCCTGAATGTTGTGGCAATGTGGTTATCGAAGGTGAGACCACTGTCCACCTGTGTCCTTAAGTCCCTTATCACACATTCAGTGTTTAGTGTACTGCCACCTATGTGGTAATTCACAGGTACATGTTTCTTCCCAAAGGGGATAACTATACATTTCTTGGCATTGAGCTTGAGCCCATGGCTCTGGCACCGAGCATCTGTTTCTGTAAGGACCTTTTGTAGAATATCCACATCATTTGGGGATTCAATAATGGCTCCCAGTTTGCAGTCAACTGCGAACTTTGTTAGCCAGAGTCCCTTAGTGTTGGCCTGTACTTCAGAGAAGTAGATGTCAAACAAGAGCGGTCCCAGCACTAAACTCTGAGGTACTCCACTTGTCTGGAGCTGGATTTGGAGTCTGCTACTTTCACAGTGTGAGTTCTGTCAGTAAGCCAGTAGGCAACCCATCCAGTGACGTAGGGATTAATGCCCAGCTTAGTAAGTTTATCTATGATTCCAAAGTGGGGGATAGTGTCGAAGGCCTTGGCGAGGTCCAGACAGGCTGTGTGGACTACCTTACCCTCGTCCACAGCTCTGGAGACTGATTCAAAGAAGTCAGTCAGGTTCAGGAGACAAGATCGGCCCTTCACGAACCCAAACTGGGTGGGGTCCAGTGTTTGAAAGTTGCCAGTGTCTTTGTTTGTAAGTTCCATGATAATACGTTCCATGACCTTGCAGATCAGGCTCATCAGACTGATGGGGCGGTAGTACCCAGGAGCGAAGGTGGATCCCCCCTTGTAGAGTGGGATAACTGTAGCTGTGCTCCACTCAGTGGGCATGAAGCCTGAGGTGAGGCTATGATTAAACATGACACTTAGGTGAGGTGCCAGTTCATTTTGCAGTTCATGTAGTACACAGCCCGGGATGTCATCTGGTACCATGGATGCTGTATTCTTAGCTTTGGAGAGTGCGGTTTTTACCTGTGTGGCCGTAATTACTGGAATTTGGCAGTCTTTTGGTATTGAGATGGGCCCTTTAGGGTGTGAGAGGGAGGTGAAGTTGGCACTGAATCGATCTACCAGGATACTGGCAATATCCTTGGGGTCAGTATATTTAATGTCATTCTGTTGTAGCTCAGAGCAGATCTGAGCATTGCCATTTAGATTCTTGACATAGCTATAGAATGCCTTGTGGTTGTCTTTGGAATCTTTGGCAATTTTATTTTCATAACTAGCTTTGGAGGATTTTATGAGGGATCTCAGCTTCTTACTGAGGCTGGTAAGGGAATTTTTTGCATCCTGGGATTTTCCTCTTTACAACAAAAGGAAGAAGCTGTTGCAGAAAAGTTTGTTTATGGCAAGGGACCACCAGATTGGCTTCCTTTTTTTGGAGGAGAGTGTCTTGGTTCTAGGTGGGATAGCACGATTCATGCACGAGTGGATGCGCTTGTACAGTGCCTTAGTGCAGGATTCAGCAGTCGAACTTTCAGTTCCTGTCTGCATGGGTGTCATGAAGTTTGTCACTTCTGACTTGAGTAGCATGAATATCAGTCATTCAACAACAAGGAACAAATAAAAGTTTCCTACAAAGCATCCCCAGAACGATTATCATCTTGGTAAACACTGTGTAGTGAACAAACCAAAAAGTAGTACCCTGTAGTGAAAGTAATGCCAACAGTAAAACAGAATAACCTTTTGTGCAGGCCCCAGAAAATACACTGCCAAAAGGCACTGATCACAACCAGTGACAGCATCTACACAAACCAGGAGCTATTCCATGTGCAAGATAATTGCTCTAAACTTAATTACACAAAATGTTACACCATTTAAAAGGTTTCACACAAAATAGAGTTATGTACTTACCATAACTTGAAATCTGTGCTAGCCAGTGTCATTATTCATCAGGGATGGGTCTTGGATCCGAATCAGCAACTGTAGGACAGATTCAGAGTTCAAGCGCCTTCCTTTTCCATGATCCCTTGCTGACCTACAACCTCAGATCGAGTTTGCTGAATAAGGAAATAGCAGTCAGGACTGCTTCTAATACTAAAAAAGATCCATAAAGGAAGACATCCCTCCATAACTACCAGATCTCCAGAAGGCAGGTGGAAGGCGGGTAAGAATGTGATGAATGCTGACAATGGATAGCACAGATTCCAGTTTATGGTAAGTACATAACTCTATCTGATGCTATCCATGTCATTATTGATCACAGATGGGTCAGAGTCCCCAGCTACTATGAACTCTGGGAGGCCTCAGTGAAGGATATGCCGGAACACAATGGAACCAAAGGAATCCCTGTTCGTTGACATCAAGTCAGGCTTATAATGTGAAACAAATGTGTGATGATTAGAGCAAGTAGCAGTGGCGCATATCTCATCCAATGAAGGTTTGGCCAAAAAGGCGGAAGTGGTAGCCACAGACCTAGTAGAGTGAGCGTTAAATGGTTTTGAAAGACTGATGTGCCTGCTGTCATAATTGAACGAAATTCAGCTGACGATCCGATGGAAAAGTGATACCTTGGTAACTGCCAAACCTTTCCTGGCTTGAGAAAAAGCTACAAAGAGCTGATCTGACTTTCAAAATCCTTCGGTCCTCTTAAGATAAAAACGTAACTGTCTATGGATGTCCAAACAATGCAAGATATACTCTCCTTTGAATAATTAAGGAAAAAAACAGGGCGCTGAATACATTGGTTCAGGTTGGTCTCCGACACTATCTTGGGAATGAACGAAGGATTACTTCTGAGAAATACCCTTATCCTTATGAAAAGCCATAAAGGGAGGCTTGAAACAGACAGCCTGCAGCTCAGAAACCCTCTTGACTAAAGTAATAGCCACCGAAAAGACAGACTTCCAGAATAGGAATTTGAGATTGCATGATGAGGTGGGCTCAAAGGGCTTTTGTGTCAAAAACTGCAACACCAAAGTGAGATCCCATGGGGGGAGAGAATCTTTTGACAGGAGGTCTAAGGAGAAATACCCCTTTGAGGAAGGGTTTAGAGAGTCTGGAAAAGAAGGTGCAACTCTTATTCATATGAAAATTGGAGATGGCCGCCAATTGAAGTATAATCGTGGAGAAAGTAGCCCCCTTCCTGGAAAAGGGAAGCTAAAAACAGCAGAATGTCAGGAATAGGGGCTGAAAAGGGGTCAAAGTTTTGTCGTCTACCCCAAATGGAGAACCTTTTCCACTTGCTAGAATATACATTCTTACTAGACACTTTGAGAGGCTAAGAAGATATTTTTCACCGGAGAAGAAAGCCTGGCCAAGGATCACTGGAATTGGAGGAACCATGCGGTTAACTGAAGGGACTGAAGATCGGGTAGAGGTAGCCCCCAAGGGTGAGAAATGAGATCCAGAGTGGGATCCAATATCCAGGGAGAATGTTTCAGATGAGACTAAAGCAGGGAGTACCACAGCTGGCGAGGCCAAAAGAGGGCTGTGATGGCGAGAAGGATCTTTAGGCAATGGACTTTCTGCAGTAATCTGGGGATGAGGGGAGTTGGAGAGTAAGCATACAGGAATCCCGACAGCCAATCGTGAACCACAGCGTCCCTGGGTGACTCCCTCTCTGGGGGGATCAGGGCAGAGTAATTGCTGCATTTGTGGTTGACAGGGGAGGCAAACGGGTCAAAGTAAGAAGACCCAAATGCTCGAATATCCGATGTGCCTCTGATGGATTCAGAGACCACTCATGAGGACTCAGGATAGACCTGCTGAGTTTGTTGGCTAACACTTTGGACCCGCCAGCTATTTCCATTGTAAAAACAGCGAGCCTAAAAGACACTGCCCATTCCTACACTGTTATGGCCTCTCTGCACAGGGGGTAAGACAATGTCCCTCTCCCTGCTTGTTGATGTACCAGACCACCTCCATGTTGTCCGTTTGAATTGCTATAACCCCGAGAGGGAGACAACGTTTAAATTGCTATAGTCCCAAGAGGGATACGCTCCTGAAAGGCTTGCAATGTTAGGAGGACTGCGCTCATCTCCAAGACGTTTATATGCAATTTGGCCTGTATAGGGGACCACGTGCCTTGAACCATCCTTCTCCTGGTCACAGTGGCCTTGGGCTGGGGAAGACAAATGGGCCTGCCCGTAAACAGATCTCAAGTCTGCAGCTACCAAGCAAGATGGCTTTTGCACACCTGAGAAATCCTGATGGTCATGGACATGGGGTGAACCCGAGTCAACCACTGAAACGTCAAGGTCCATTGTAGGACCCACGTGTAATATCTGGCAGAAGGACTAGCTGAATAGCAGCTGCCATTGAGCATAGTGCCTGCAAAACTAAGTGAGCCGTGGGATGATCGACAGCCAGCAAGTGAAGGACCTGGTCCTGAATTATTTGAACCCTGCAGTCTCAGACACAGTGTCTAGAAGAACTCTGATAAACTCCAGATTCTGACAGGGTGAAAGACTTGACTTAGCGAGGTTGACTATGATCTCCAGATTGTGGAAGAGGTGAAAAGTACAGTCGGAGGCCATAAACGGTTGATGTCTCGTGGGGGCTGTGAAGAGCCAATCATCCAGGTATAGAAAGACCTGGAATCCTTGTAGCAGAAGATGAGCTGCTACCACTGCCATGCATTTGGTAAACACTCAGGGAACTGTGGAAAGTCCAAAGGGAAGGGCTCTGAACTGGTAGTGACTGACCTCTAACCAAAAGAGCAAGTACCTCCTGGACTGTCTGTCGATTTAGATATGACCGTAAGCATCCCTGTGATCCACTGAGCACATCTGATCATCCTTGTGCACAAGAGGCAGAACGGACTGTACAGTGACCATTGAGAACTTGGAGTTCTTGACTGACAGGTTCAGCTCGCTCAGGTCCAAAATGGGACACAGGTCCACGGTCTTTTATGGCAACAAAAAAGCGATAGTAAATTCCGGATCCTCGTTGGCCTGTTGGGACCTCTTGGATAGCCCTTTTCTGTAGGTCTTGGACCTTGAGAAGGGCCAATTCCCTTTGGTGGGGTGGAACTTCTGGGAGAGATTTTGGAATTGGAGGAGGGCTGGAAGAAGGTTACGAAATAACCCCTGGAAATGATCTTTAACACCCACTGATCTGAGGTGATACTTGTCCTGGCTAGTGGGTGAAAGGAGAGTTATCCCCCCCCCCGACTATCTCCAGGGCAGGACAGCCAGGCAGCGCCTCAGGAGCGCTGAGTGGACATCTCCAAGAAAGGTTCCCAGATACCCAGGTTCTGCGAACCTCCTCTGTCTCTAGGGCGGTGTCTGCCATTGAATCCCCTACCCCAGCTGGTAGAAGATGATTCCTGTGGAGCACCCTGGAAGGGGGACTGAGTCGTGAGGAACCAAAGTTTCTTACTACCCCTCTGATTCTTGGAAAAAGATAGTTGGGAGAAGAAAACCTGATCCTGACCGTGGACAGATTCTTTCCCTCCTGCTCACTGAGGGTCAATGTCTCTCTGACGGAGCGGCCAAACAAGGTTGACTCGTCAAAAGGGGCATTAGTAAAAGACGCCTTAAAGGGTTCCACGAACCCACAAAGGCAAAGCCAAACGTGCAATCTAACGGCAATGCCAGTGCCCGCCGCTCAAGAGGTGGCTTCTGCTGCATTGTAGATCAACCTCATCAAAGCATTAGCCAGGGAAGATAGAGTAGAAAGCTTCAGGGAGATCAACTGGAGACTCTTCGGAGGCAGTAACTCCGAAAGGGAAGTGAAGTGGAGAGTTCCAAGACCAAATCCCTTTGCAGCTGGGTGAAATGTGCCATGTAATTAATTGCTCTCAGTCCAAAGGTCGTGGAGGTGAAAACGAGCTTTCCAAAACAGCCAATCGCCTGAGACTCCCTGTTCGGGGGATGGACCATGGAAGCCCTGTTCGGCAAGCTCCTTCTTAGTAGCTGCGGCCACCACAATGGAATCAACTGGGACGTCCTTACCCCAGAAACTTTTGCCTTTTGGGTGGACCAAGAAATTTGTCTGCCTTTTTGGGAACTGGTTTCACTGTATCTGGTTCCTTCCACGCCCTGCTGGTGATGAGTTGTACGAGCTTGTCTGTAGGGGGGACACCCGGATAGAAGATGGGCCCGTCCCAAAGGCCTTCAGGAATACAGATTCCGCAGAAGAAGGGGTGGGGGAAGAACAAAGTACAGTTTTGTACCTTCCATAAATGTAGATGTTTGAGTGTATACACTGCTGCAGTCATTACACTTGGGTTATCCTGCCGTCAGGCGGTTCGCCAGTCGGCCTGAGTTCCAAAGTCTTGGTCTGGCGTCGGTTGCTGTCGCCTCCTCCTTGACGTCAGTGCGGCAGGGGTATACAAGATGCAGCCGACGCCATTTTCTTCAGATTTTCTTGCCCCAGATGTCAGGTGCCCCCAAATAGGTAGGCAATTCAAATTGCTAATCAAACATACATAACAAAAACAAACAACTTTCCGCTACCAGCAAATACTCCCCATAGGTAGTAAAGTGTAGAAGACATAGGTAAGTACCAGCAAGTAAGAGGGGAAGGAGGGAGGGTAACCTGGACTGCAGCAGTGTATACACTCTAACATCTACATTTATGGTAGGTACAAAACTGTACTATGTTCATCGTGTTACACTGCTGCAGTCATTACACTTGGGTAGAATCCCAAAGCTGAGGTTGGGTGGCTGGTTCTATAATGCATTAGGGGTGGCTATAAGGCCCTGCAGTACTGCAGTGGTGAAGCCAGCTCTGGATTTAGAGTATAGAGGCAGATGGTAATGCTTGGTGAAGGTATGCACAGAACTCCAAGTTGCTGCTTCCAAAATATCCTTGGTAGGTATTCCTCTGAGGTAGGCAGTTGAAGTGGCTGTTGCCCTAGTGGAGTGAGATCTAATGTTGCTAGGAACAGGTTTCCCATGGTGTGTATAGCAGAAACGTATACAATGTCCTATCCATTTTGAAATAGTCTGTTTTGAAATGGCTCTTCCCTGTGCTCCTGCAGCATATGCTACCAATAATTGCTCAGATTTCCTGAAAGCTTTGGTTTTGTCCAAGTAGAAGGGTAACTGCCTGTGAATGTCCAAGGAATGCAGTAGTCTCTCCCCTTTATTCTGTGGTTTTGGATAAAAAAGTTGGCAAATTAATAGTTTGGTTTAGAGCCACACTGGATACCTCCTTTGGCATAAACGTAGGGTTAGTTCTTAAAGACACCCTTGTCCTGGTGAAAAATGAGGAAAGGTTCCACTGCCATTAGTGCCTGTAATTCTGAAACTCTTCGTGCTGATGTTGCCAGGAGTAGAGCAGTTTTCCAAGAGATATATTTTAATTCTGCTGTGTTAGCTGGCTCAAAAGGAGGTAAAGTCAGTTTTTCCAAAACAAAGTTGAGGTCCCAAGTTGGAGTAGGTGGTCTACGGGGCGGTCATATGTTTTTAGCCCCTCTGAGGTACTGACTTAGCAAAGGATTAGAGAAAATTGGTGGATCCGTGTTGTAATGAGCAGAGATGGCAGAGGCGTGGATCTTGATGGATGAGAAGGAGATTCCTTTGTCCAGTATCTCAGTTAAATATTGAAGTATCTGAGGAATGTTTGGAACATGAGGGTCAAGACTGTGTGCTTGGTTCCAGGCACAGAATCTCTTCCATTTATCCGAATAGGCTTTCCTGGTACTAGGTCTTCTGGCCTCCAGAATGACATCCATAACAGCTTTGGAGAGCAGCACTGCCTGCTTGACTAAGGATCTTCCATGCAGCTAGGTTTAAGGTTTTTAGCTGGCTGTGTAGTATCGGATTGTTGTGCTGAGTCAGCAGATGTGGGATTTGAGGCAAAATCCAGGGTGGTCCTTGTGCTAAGTTCTTTAAGATTGGGTACCAGTGCTGGCATGGCCAGTCTGGTGCAACCAGGATCATCTTTGGCTCTTCTTGCCTGGCTTTTATGAGAACCTTTGGCAGGAGAGGTAGTGGTGGGGAAGCGTATACCTGTAGGTTTTTCCAGCTGAATGAGAGGGCATCCACTTTCCATGCTTGTGGTTGGTAACTCCTTGTGCAGAATTTCTGTAGCTGGCAGTTCATTGGAGATGCAAACAGATCTATGTCCGGGCTCCACCATTTCTGTGTTACCATTCTGAATACCTGTGGATTCAATTCCTATTCGTGGGGATCCATGACGTTTCTGCTTAAGTCGTCTGCCAGTGTGTTTTTTCTCTCCTGGCAGGAATTGTGCTTGCAGATAAACTTGATAGTTTAAAGCTGTGTTCCACAAGGTCATGGCTTGCCTGCAGAGGGGATAGGAGTGAGTGCCCCCTTGCTTGTTTATGTACCACATAACTGTGGTGTTGTCTGTCTTTAGTAGTAGTCCTGGATGCAGCAGGTCCTTGAAAGCTACAAGTGCATTTTGTACAGCTAGCATATCTTTTTGATTGATGTGAAGATGCATTTGTTCTGCGGGCCACATGCCCTGAATACAGTTGCCTGCCATGTGTGCTCCCCAGGCGTAATTCGATGCATCTGTTGTCAGTGTTTGCCTGGCTGTGTGTTGAGTAAAAGGCTGTCCCTTGTTGAGGTGACAAGCTTGAGCCCACCATTGAAACTCCTGTTGAAGGCAAGGAATTAGTGGTATAACTGTTTCCAAACTTTGACAGTGTTGAGACCATACACATTCTTTAGGTACCATTGTAGTTTCCTCATATCCCGTCTGGCATATGGGATTAGTAGTATGTAAGATGCCATGTAATCCAAGGCCTGCAGAATTTTTCTTGCAGGGAGTTGAGTCTTTGTTGCCATCAATTGAAAGTATTGAGTCAGTTGTCCTTGCTTGTCTGGCATGAGATAAGACATCTGGGCCATTGTGTTCAAGCTGGCACCCAGGAATATTATCTCTTGTGAGGGCACTAGTTTTGATTTCTTTTCGTTTACTGTGTAGTCGTCCAGGTACGGGTAAAATTTGAATTCCTGTCTGCAAAATGCAATTACTGGTGCCAGGCACTTTGTGAAGACCCTGGGCGCAGTAGATAAGCCAAAGGGCAGTGCCGAGAATTGATAATGCATTGAACCAGCTATGAATCTGAGGTATCCTCTGCAGTTTTGTCTGATGGGGACATGCAGGTATACATCCTTGAGGTCCAATGTCACGAGCCAAGCTTTCTTGCCCAGCATGGAAAGAAGCTGCTGTAGTGTCAACATTTTGAATTTAGGAACATCCAGGTAAGTGTTTAGAGAAGAAAGATCCAGAATGGGCCTCCAGGCTTTGTCCTTCCTGGGAACTAGAAAGTCTAGAGTAAAATCCTTGTCCTTGCTCCTGTGGTGGTACCTTTTGAATAGCTCTCATATCTGAGTGCTGTAATTTGTTTGTGAGCCTCTGCCCATTGATTTGGTGGCAGGTTTGGCATTCCTTTTAACCTAGGCAGTGTGTGAAAGTGGAACCTGTAACCTTGAGATACAATGTTGAGAACCCCTTTGTCTTTGGTGATCATATGCCAATTGTGATAAAAAAGTGCCAGTTTTCCTCCCAAGGGGGCTGCCAAGAGAGAGTTGTTTGGCAGCTGTAGCGGGAAGTCATTGGGGCTGCTTTTTATATGGTTGGGGCCTGTCTTCCCCTTCTTTCTGGTCTGATGCAACCCATTGTCGAGGCCTGTAAGGACCTTGTGGTTGACTTCTACCTCTTGGATGTCTGCATCTGCCCCTTTGAGGTCTGTCTGTAACTGGAAAGGACCAATTCTTAGTTGGCCAATTTCTGCTAAATCTAGGAGGCTGAACCTGTAAGAAATCTTTCACCGTTTGCAAAGATTTTGCCTTATTCTCCATTTTCTTTAATACCTCTTCTGCCTTAACTCCAAATAACACATCCTGTTGCAAAGGTGCATCCAATAATTTTACGTTAACATGGTCTGGTAACGTATGTTCTTTTAACCAAGCATGTCTTCTAATGACAGAGCCTGTAACGGCTGCTCTACAGGAGGCCTCTAAAGAGTCAAAACCACATTGCAAAGTATGTTTTCCCACCTGTTCAGCTGCATGCAATAAATCCTGCATTTCTTTAAAAGTAGGAGGATCTGAATCTGGAAGCATTTTTTGTTTCAACTGAGACAGTAGAAACTGCTGATATTTTAGCATGTGAAACTGGCAATTTAAGGCTCTCATTGCTAAAGTTGCAGACGTATATACTTTCTTTCCCCATCTGTCTAATGCTCTGGAATCTCTGTCAGAGGGAACTGGATTCTTGGCTGATGAGGCCTTAACCCCTTTGGGTCCCTGGGAAATAGTTTCAGGGTCAGCAACAGGGCTTTTGTACAGAAATTTGTGAGAGTCAGGGACTCTGTAGTATCTGTCTGGTTTAACTGGGGCTGGAGGTAAGGAATCAGGATTTAGGCTGGATTCAGTATACACATCCATCCACAATATCTAACACTGGCAGAATAGCAAGGGCTCTGTGTTGAGGTAATAAAAAGAAGTCTCTGAGCCTTTTCTTGGATTCGGAGTAATCCTGGCCTTCAATGGAAATCCTCCCTCATGGTATGCAAGGTTTCCCCAAAGGAGTAATCCTCAGGCAGAGAGGCTGATGGAATTGACTCCTCAGCATCAGAATCCTCATAACGGGGTAAGGAATATCCTAGGTCTGAGGATGAATCTGAAGAGATGGACACCTGGTCGAATGAATCATAGTCTGCATCCTGTCTAGGCCTTTTATCAGGAGGGGGATGGGACCCTCTGAGCAGAGTGGTTAGGTCTTCGGCCATCTTGAGGATTTGTTTCTTAGGCATGTAGGCCTGTGCTGCAGAATGCTGTATTTGTTTCTTTGATTTTAAAGCTGGCTTAGACTTAGCAGAGGGTTTAATGCTTAACTGAATAGGTCTGAAAACACCCTCTGAAGCTGTGGGTAGCTCAGCTACTCCGGATCCCTCTGAAGGGTTAGTTTTGGTAGGCTGAATAACTTGTGCGCCCCAAGGCCCAGCCATCTCCACATGGGAGTCAGAGGCGGCCTGTGGTTCTACAGAAGCGGTCGTCAGGGGCTGCGAAGGCACCTCGCTGAAAACCGGAGAACCGGCGACTGGCCTAGAAGAGGCTTCGTCGTCAGCTTTTGGCCTCGGATGCCTATCCTTGTCTTTGCGCTTTTTATGTATTCAGTCGTCGGTAGTTCTGATGGCATGGTATAATTGAATTTTCTACCAAAATAATGTCGGGCAAAATCAAATGGACGTTTAATAGTGCGTTTGTTAAACCTAGCACAAAACCGACAACCAGTGACATTGTGGTCTGGGCCTAGGCATGGGATACAATAAGAATGGAAATCCTTATGAGGTATTTGCTTCCCACAAGAAATACAGTTATTAACTTTTACTGACATCGGTCTAAGAAAAAGTTTCCCTAACGGGGTACTTAACTTTGTAGAAGACTTCGGTTCTGGATTCGGAATGAAAATCTCAGGAAACGGCCGACCGGCACTTGAACTGCTTTTGCTTCGGGCACGGCGCGGCAAGGAGACCTATTTTGGATCTATCCATCCTAAATACAGGAGAAAATGGCGTTGGCTGCATCTAATATACACCTGCCGCACTGACGTCAGGGAGGAGGTGACAGCAAACTACACCGGACCAAGACTTTGGAACTCAGGCCAACTGGGGAACTGCCTGACGGCAGGATAACCCAAGTGTAATGACTGCAGCAGTGTAACACGATGAACATCTGCCCCTTTCCTTTAGGATTTCGAGGATGTCCCTGAAGGACACTTCCTCAGATGCAAGTCTGGGGGACCAGTCTCCCTCCTTGAAATCAGTGTTCTCAGTGAAGGACTGTCTAGGGCAGTCCAAGTGCCTCCTCTTGCACATCATCCTCTTCCAAGGGGACTACTCCATGGTGGGCTCTGAGGAGGACTCGTAAGAGGCAGGGACCCCAAGCTGGGTTATGCTCATCTGAAGGCGCTCAAGGGAGGGCTGACCCTAGAAGGATGATGTAGGCTTGCCACCCAAAGTCGAGAGGGGCTGAAGAAGACCTAGACACAAAGGAGAGGTAACTGCCCAGCCAGAGAAGGTCCTCTCTACCGCCCCGAAGGCTGACGGGCTGGACGAAGCCCCCCCCCCCCATGTCGGCAATTGTAGGGGAAGGAAGGAAGGAGGGACTCCGACCCACGCCATCACCAGACATCGGCAAGAGGCTGTCCAGCGTGGAAGCCTCCCCAAGGGGTGCGAAACATTCAGGCCAGACTCCCCCCCCCTGGGAACACACACAGACCTCGCAAGGTTGAAGTGCAGCCGGTTCTGAGGGCACTGAAACAGAGTCTGCCAGGGACCCTAATGATGTCGGCAAGGGGGGAATGCTTGACACAGATGCCCTCTCACAGGGAATGCTCCAATGCTGGAAATCGGAACCCGGTGGGGGGGGGGATCAGAGTGGAGTCCCACGGATGGGGAAGATCCCCTGGGCAACTGAACCATGGATGGCAAACCCAACTCGATTTGGGCTTTGAGGAAACTCCTCATCATACTACTCATATCATTAGACAGCAGACTTCTGGAAGATCACACAGAAGAAAGTACAGTTTTGTACCTACCATAAATGTAGATGTTCGAGTGCTAATACAGCTGCAGTCATAACAGATGGGTTCTCCTGCCGTCAGGCGGGTCCTCGGTCGGCTGAATTCCAAAGTCTAGGTCCGGCGTCGGTTGTTGTCGCTTCTTCCCTGACGTCACTGCGACAGGGGTATAAAGGAACCAGCCGATGCCATATTCTTCAGTTTTTCTTGCCCCAGATGTCAGGTGCCCCCAGAAGGAAGGCAATACATAAATTTGTGTAATAATGCAGTGCAATATAATCAAAATACAGTAGTTGCAAGCAAATACATCATAAATGAATACCCCAATCAGGTTGTATGAGGATGTGCTAGCCTATAGGCCTGTCTCAAGAGGGGAAGGAGGGAGGGAAACCTGGACTGCAGCTGTATTAGCACTCGAACATCTACATTTATGGTAGGTACAAAACTGTACTATGTTCATGCATACAGCTACAGTCATAACAGATGGGTAGAATCCCAAAGCTAAGAAAGGGGTGGTTCTATAAGGCACTAGGTGGAACTAGGAGCCAAAATGCCCTGCAAGACTGCAGTGGCAAAGCCTGCTCTAGATTTGGAGTATAATGGTAGGTTGTAGTGCTTGGAGAAGGTATGCACAGAACTCCAAGTGGCTGCTTCCAAAATATCCTTGGTAGGAACTCCTCTCAGGAAGGCTGCAGAGGTGGCTGTGGCCCTGGTGGAATGAGTTCTAATGACTGTAGGTACAGTTTTGCCATGAAAGGAATAGCAAAAGCGTATGCAGTGGGCTATCCATTTTGAGATTGTCTGTTTGGAAATTGGCTTTCCTTGAGCTCCTACCACGTAGGCCACAAAGAGCTGTTCTGATTTTCTGAAAGGCTTTGTTCTGTCCAAATAATAATGCAGTTGTCTGTGGATGTCCAAGGAATGTAATAATCTCTCCCCTTTGTTTTGAGGATTAGGATAAAAAGTAGGTAAATGTATGGCCTGATTTAAAGCTACCCTGGATACCACTTTAGGCATAAAGGACGGGTTGGTTCGTAAGGAAACTGACCTGATGGAAGATGATAAAAGGCTGGACAGCCATGAGAGCCTGTAATCCTAAAACTCTACGAGCTGAGGTGATAGCCAGAAGGAAAGCTGTTTTCCAGGACAAATATTGTAAATCTGATGAGGCAGCTGGTTCAAAGGGAGGCAAGGTCAATTTTTCCAGAATGAAATTAAGAGGTAAATTCAGTTTTCCAGGGTTCTGGCCCTTTTTCTCATTCCAGACACAAAAACGTTTCCATTTTGCGCAGTAAGCTTTTCTAGTTGATGGCCTTCTGGCCTCCAAAATGACATCCTGCACCTCCTTGGAAAGTAGGGCCTGCTATGATGCTAAGGAATCTTCCATGCGGCTAGATTGAGTGTTTTTAGCTGACTGCGAAGAGTTTTGAAGCTGTGCTGAGTCAGAAGAGGAGGCATTAGAGGCAGGGTCCATGGTGGGGAATGCGTCAGGCTCCTCAGGAGTGGGTACCAGTGTTGCCTTGGCCAGTCCGGAGCGATGAGGATCATCTTAGGTCTGTCTGCTCTGGTCTTCAATAGAACTTTGGGCAGCAGAGGAAGAGGTGGGAAGGCATACACTGTCACTTATGTCCAACTGAAAGAGAGAGTCCACTCTCCAGGCCTTTGGATGGAAGATCCTTGAGCCGAATTTTGTCAATTGATGATTGTTGTGGGAGGCAAAGAGATCTATGTCTGGCCTTCCCTATTCTTGGATTATTTCTGTAAAAACTTTTGGATGCAACTTCCATTCGTGTGGGTCTGTCATATTCCTGCTAAGGTTGTCTGCCAGCGTGTTTTCCTTGCCTGGCAAGTACTGTGCTTGTAGTTCCATTTGTAAGTCCATGGCCATGTTCCAAAGTGACATGGCCAGTCTGCATAGGGGGTAAGAATGTGTTCCTCCCTGCTTGTTTATGTACCATATAACTGTGGTGTTGTCCGTTCTTATCAATAGTTGACCTGGTTGTAGAAGGTCCTTGAAAGCTATAATAGCATTTATTACTGCTAGCATTTCTTTTTGATTGATGTGAAGGTGCTTTTCTTTTTGGGACCATTTGCCCTGAATGCACCGATCTGTCATGTGCCCAGGCGTAGTCCGAGGCCTGTTGTGATGACTTGATTTGCTTGAGGCTTGCTGAATGGAAGACCTGTGTTTGTTTGACATGCTTGAGCCCACCACAGAAATTCCTTTTGCAGACATGGAATTAGTGGTATTATTGTTTCCAAACTGTGGCTGTGTTGAGACCATATGTTTTTGAGGTACCATTTTAGTTTCCTCATATGCAGCTTTGCACATGGGATTAGTAAGATGCAAGATGCCATGAATCCCAGAGCCTGCAGGATTTTCCTTGCAGTCAGCCTGGTGCAATTTGCTAGTTTTCTGAAGTATTGAATTAGTTGCCCCTGCTTCTCTGGCGTGAGGTAGGCCATCTGGGTGTTTGTATCCAAATTGGCACCCAGGAAAATGATCTTCCGAGAGGGTATTAGCCTTGATTTCTTTTTGTTGACTGTGTATCCCAGAGAGTTCAATAACATTATTACATAAGCCAGATGTTTCAGAAGAATGTGCTTGCTGTCCGCTTGGATCAGGCAGTCATCCAAATAGGGATATATTTTTATCCCTTGAAGTCGGCAGTAGGCAATTACTGATGCCAGGCATTTCGTGAATACTCTTGAGTGCAGTAGATAAGAAAAAGGGCAATGCAGAGAATTGATAATGGGTTGAACCTGCAAGAAATCTGAGGTACCTTCTGCAATCTTGTCTGATTGGGACATGCAGGTATGCCTCCTTGAGGTCCAATGTTACCAGCCAAGACCCCTTGCCCAGCATGGGAAGAAGTTGCTGTAGAGTGAGCATCTTGAATTTTGGTACGAGTAGAAATGTGTTTAGGATGGATAGATCCAAAATAGGTCTCCAATCTTTTCCCTTCCTTGGCACCAGAAATAGCCTGGAATAAAAACCTTGACCTTGTTCATGCGTAGGTACCTCTTGAATAGCTTTCATGTTTATGAGATCTGTAATTTGCCTTTGTGCCTCTGCCCTTTGATTGTGTGGCAGGTTTGGCATGCCTCTCATTTTTGGAAGGGTATGAAAATGGAATTTGTAGCCTCTGTTTATAATGTCCAGGATCCATTTGTCCTTTGTGACGATATGCCAATTTTTTGAAAATAATGCCAGCTTTCCTCCTAAGGGGGCTGCCATTTGAGACCTGGTTGGCATGCAAAGGGGAAAGTCATTGGGTTTGCTTTCTGAAAGATTGTGAGTTGTCCTCACCATCTCTTTGTGTAGGAGCTTGTCATTGTCTGCCTCTATACGATCCTTGGGATTGTCCTCTGCCCCTCGGGCGCCTGTATCTGCCTCTTTGGGGTCTGTCTTCGGCAGGAAAGGACCAGTTTTTGGAAGGCCAATTTCTACTAAAATGTGGGGTTGAACCTGTAGAAATTCTTTCACAGTTTGCATTGATTTAGCCTTTTCCTCCATTTTCCTTAATACCTCCTCAGCATTAGCACCAAATAGTACATCCTTTTGAAGAGGGGCGTCTAGTAATTGAGCTTTGACATGATCAGGCAAGGCTTGTTCCTTGAGCCAGGCATGCCTACGTATGACTGATCCTGTAACAGCAGCTCTACATGAGGCCTCTAGAGCATCAAAACCACATTGTAAGGTATGCTTACCCACTTGTTCTGCACTATGCATCAAATCCTGCAACTCCTTCAAGTCTGGTTGTTCAGGTTGTGACATTTTACTTTTCAATTGTGATAACAAAAACTGTTGGTATTTTAGCATATGAAACTGACAGTTTAAGGCCCTCATGGATAAAGTAGCCGAGGTATAAACCTTTTTTCCCCACCTTTCTAAGGATCTGGAATCTCTCTCGGAAGGCAATGGATTTTTAGCAATGGAGCCTTAACTCCCTTGGGGCCCTGTGAGATGGTCTCTGGGTCAGCAGCATGGCTTTTGTAAAGAAATTGGTGTGAGTCTTTTCTTGGAATCTGAATAATCCTGGCCTTCCCAGTGGAAGTGTTCCCTTAAGGTATGTAAAGTTTCCCCAAATGAGTAATCCTCAGGGGGGGATACAGAAGGGATGGACTCCTCCGCATCAGAATCTTCAAAAGGGGAGTAAGAATGTTCCTGATCAACAGAGTGCTCTGAAATAATGGAGTTCTGATCAGAGGAGGGGGAATCTTCCTCCACTCTAGGCCTTTGGTCCGGAGGGGGCTGAGAACCTCTGATAAGTGTAATTAAATCCTCAGCCATTTTAAGTATCTGCTTCTTAGGCATGGGTCCTGGAGATGGGCCCTGTGTAGCTGGTCTCTTAGAGTGTATGGTTGCTTTAGACTTTGTGAAAGCCTTGATGGAGAAAGAAGAGGAAGGTCTGAAGGCACCCTGAGTGGAGGTGGACCTGTCCACATTCTGAGTTTCAACGCCATGAGTGGCTTCGGTATCTGTAGTCGGGGTGTGGGCCGAGGAGCCTGCGACCTCGGGTACAGGAGACACTGTCAAAGACAGGTCGTCGGTAGTCAGGGGCTGTGTAGGCGCCTCGCCGAGAACCGGACCACGTGTAGTCGGCTTTGGCGTGGTGTCGGTAGAGGCCGCGGACCTCGTGTGTCTGTCCTTGTTTTTGCGTTTTTTAGACAAAACCAGAGTCGGAGTATCCGACGATATAGTATAGTTAAATGCTTTTCCAAAATAATGCTGGGCGAACTCCGCCCGACGCTTAATAGTGCGTTTGTTGAAAGTAGCACAAAAGCGACAGACCGAGACGTCGTGGTCTGGGCCTAAACAAGGTATGCAGAGGGAATGGAAATCCTTATGCGGTATTTGCTTCCCACAAGAAATACAATTATTAACTTTGTCTGACATCGGTCTGAGACAAGAAAAGTTTCCCCAACGGGGTACTTAGCTTTTAAGAAGACTTCGGTTTCCAAATTTTCGTAATCTCAGGAGCTGGCCGACCGGCACTTGCGAACTGCTTCTGCTTCGGGCACCGTGCGGCAAGAAAGACTGAGGAATATGGCGTCGGCTGGTTCCTTTATACCCCTGTCGCAGTGACGTCAGGGAAGAAGCGACGCCAGACCTAGACTTTGGAATTCGGCTGACCGAGGACCCGCCTGACGGCAGGAGAACCCATCTGTTATGATTGCAGCTGTATGCACGATGAACATTGTCCTGACCTGGCTGGAGACCCTGACACTGACCTACACTTTCGGGAGGGAGACTCCTATGGCTTGGTCCCGAACTTCTAGACCTCGAGGGAGAGCTATCTATGATTATTGGATCTGAAGTGACCTTCGGATCAGATTGCTTCAATGGTGCTGAAGACAGATATGACAAATGGGTCAGATGTGAAGCCAGTTGCAGAGTCGGATCAAAGGCCTCGGATCAGACTGACTGACCCAAGGCTCTCTGAGCAGAAGAGCCCGGATCCGAAACCAAAGAGGCTGGACTCAGATCTGCGAACCTTAAGAGCCTTGCTTTTTTTTTGCAGGTGAATCCCTGGAGGAAGAGGATGAGATCTTCCTTTTGGGATACAGAGGGGCTTTAGAGAGGTAACCGTAGGCTAGAGGTCCCACTTTAGCAAATCCGTTGAGCAGGAGCTTAATCCTGTGATTCATGAGAGCCCTGGGGGTGAATGCAGCATAAATGTTGCATTCAACCTCCAGGTGACTCTCTCCTAAACAGTAAACACACTCCTTGTGCGAGTCAGAATGGGGCATCTTCCGACTGCACAAGGAGCATCTCAAAGCCCAAGGACTTATCAGAAGACATGTTTTATACACACACACACACACACACACACACACACACACAAACCCTTAACCCAAGCTATGGAAAGGGACCTGGGAAAAAGGTGGGAATCAACAAGACAAATTTAAAAAACTACAGGAGGGGGAGAACCCAGTTAATTACCCAGAAAGGAAATAGGGGAAATAAAAGACTACGCTACTGAAGAATACAAAGGAACCCCCCCCCCCCCAAAAAAAAACACAACAAAAAAAAAAACAAGTCACTTATCATAATTCTATGCTTGAGCTGCTGGAATCAGATCTGAGCGTTTCTGCAGCAACAGAGATCTGAGGTTGTAGGTCAGCAAGGGATCATGGGAAGGGGAGAAGCTTGAGCTCTGATCTGTCCTACAGTTGCCGGCTTGGATCCGAGGTCAGATCAAAGACCCATCTGTAATGACTAATGACACAGATAGCATCAGATCCTAACTTTACTGGGAAATTGTACTGTCTAGGCATTTGCTACTATACAGGGCACTGCTAGCCACCACTGTTTACTAGGCAGCTCTGTGCAAAGTTGCCTCATCTACAGTACAGAAAGAAGGTTGAAAACTGACTCCTACATCCTTTAGCCAACAACCAACCACACTGACCTCCCTGGAGTGAATCCCAGCTACGTACTGACTTGAAAGAAATAAACATATTAAAGGCAACAACATGCACAATTTCCAAAGGTGACCCCTGACAGACCGATCTTAAAGCTTTTAATACCTATAGTGTTGATATTACCTTATGAAAGACAAAGCAAAAAAAGAAGTTATGTACTCACCATAACGTTCCATGTTTGTAGTCCATCTCGCCCTTCATTCTTACACATGGGTTCGGAGCTGATCCTCGGCTCCGACTCAGCCTATTACAAAGCTCAAAGTCTCTTAGTTGGCTCGTGGTTAGGTAGGTATTCCCTAGTGCACTAGTGCAATTCCCAGACCTTGTTTGCTACTAAACAATAGAAAGACAGAAAGTACAGTTGCGTACACTTACCATAAATGTAGATGTTCAAGTGTATTATCGCATTTGGGTTATCTGCTTGCAGTAGCCCTCAGTCGGCCTGATCATCAAAGTCTTGGGTCCTGCATCGGATGCTGTCTCATCTTCCATGACGGCAGGTAGTCAAGGGGTATAAAGCATGCAGCTGACGCCATTACATCAGTTTTTCCTTCCCCAGATGTCAGGTGCCCCCATAATGGAAAGCAGTTATATACAAGGTTACACCTCCAACAAAAAAGCAAATGCACCAAAAAGCTTTAAGCATAGCAAACTAGAATAGAGGTATAGTCAATAGAAGTCAGGGGGCTGGGGGGGGGGGGCTAGAGGGAGGGTAACCAGGACTGCAACAGTGAATACACTCGAACATCTACATTTGTGGTAAGTGTACACAACTGTACTATGTTCTTCGTGTTTCACTGTTGCAGTCATCACATTTGGGTAGATTCCCAAAGCTAAGGACGGGGAGGAGGTAATTAGACAGCATTAGGACTAGCTATAAGGCCCTGCAAGACTGCAGTGGCAAAGCCAGCTCTTGATTTAGTAAAAACTGGCAAGTGGTAATGCTTGGTGATGGTATGTACAGAACTCCAGGTAGCAGCTTCTAGGATGTCCCTGGTAGGGACACCTGAGAAAGGCTGTAGAGGTAGATGCAGCCCTGGTTGAATGTGGTCTTATCCCCTTGTAGGGTAGGTTTTCCATGGTGCTTATAGCAGAAATGAATGCAGTGGCCTATCCACTTAGAAATGGTTTGCTTTGAAATGGCCTTCCCCTCTGCAGCAAATGCAACCAGCAGCTGTTCAGATTTCCTGAGAGGTTTAGTCTTGTCCAAGTAAAATCTAAGTTGTCTCTGCACATCCAAGGAGTGCAGTATTCGTTCCCCTTTGTTCTGTGAATTAGAAAAGAAGGTAGGTCAATGAATGGACTGATTAAGGGCCACACTGGATACCACCTTGGGCATGAAGGAGGGATTGGTCCTGAGGGACACCTGTATGCGTGAAAGATGATGAAAGACTCCACTGCCATGAGAGCCTGTAATTCTGACACCCTTCTTGCTGAAGTGATGGCTAGAAGGAAGGCTGTTTTCCAAGAAAGGAATTTCAACTCTGCATTTGCTGCTGGCTCAAAGGGAGGTAAAGTGAGCTTTTCCAGTACAAAGTTAAGGTCCCAGGCTGGAGTAGGGGCTCTTCTGGGTGGCCTTAAGTTGTTGGCCCCTCTGAGGAACTGCTTCAGCAGTGGATGAAAGAAGAGGGGTGGATCTGTATTGTAAAGACCTGAAATGGCTGAGGCATGAATTTTGATGGAGGAAAAAGAAAGGCCCGTATGAAGCATCTCAGTTAAGTATTGAAGAATCTGAGGTAAATTGGGTGCTGCTGTGCCCATCCCTTGAGTTTGGCTCCAGGAACAGAACAGTTGACATTTTTCAGCATAAGAATTTCTAGTATTAGGCCTCCTTGCCTCCAAAATGACATCCATCACTTGCTTACTGAGGGATGGTAACAGAGATCAGGTAATTAGCCAGGCTGCCAGATTCAGGGTTTGAAGCTGTGGGTGCAGAATCTGGCCCTCCTGCTGGGACAGCAGGGTAGGAGTCTGAGGCAGTTGCCATGGTGCCAGCAGTGACACACTGCGCAGGAAGGGGTACCAGTGTTGGCGTGGACAGTCTGGTGCAATCAGTATTGTCCTTGGTTTGTCCTGTTTGATCTTTAGTAGTACCTTGGAGAGGATAGGCAGAGGGGGGAAAGGCATAAACTAATAGGTTTTTCCAAGTGAAGGACAAGGCATACACTTTCCAAGCTTGTTTGTGGGGAGTCCTTGTGCAGAATTTGTCCAATTGGTAGCTCTGGGTGAAGGCAAATGGGTCTATCTCTGGGCTCCCCCATTTGTTTCTCAACATGTTGAATATCTTTGGTTCCAGTTTCCACTAATGTGGGGCTGTGAGATTTCTGTTTAGGTCATCTGCCAGTGTATTTAGCTTTCCTGGCAGGAATTGAGCCTAGATGCACTTGGCAGCTCAAGGCTGTGTTCAACAGAGCCATGGCTAGTCTGCAGAGAGGATATGAGTGGGTTCCTCCCTGCTTATGTACCACATAACAGTGGTGGTGTCCGTCTTTACCAATAATTGTCCTGGAAGAATGTGGTCCTTGAAGGCTGTCAGAGCATTCTGTACAGCTAACATTTCTTTTTGATTGTATGCAGGTGCATTTGACTTGGGTTCCATTTACCCCGAATGCACTTCCCTGCCAAATGAGCCCCCCATGCATAGTCTGATGTGTTTGTTGTTAGCGTTTGGGCGGCAGGGGGTAGAGTGAATGGCAGTCCCTTGTTTTGCTGGCAGGCCTCTGCCCACCAAAGGAACTCTATTTGTAGACAAGGTATGATAGCAATCATTGATTCTAGATCCTGAGAATGTTGACACCATAGGCTTTTTAGATACCATTGTAGTTTCCTCATATGCAGTCTTGCATATGGAATTAGTAGAATGCAGGAGGCCATGAACCCCAGGGCTTGCAGTATTTTCCTTGCAGATAGCTGGGTCTTTGTGGCCCGTAGTTTGAGGTAGGCTGTCAAATGAACTTGTTTCTCTGGCGTAAGGTTGGCCATCTGGGAAATTGTATTCAAGCTTGCTCCCAGAAATACAATTTGTTGGCAGGGTATAAGATGTGATTTCTTTTCATTTATGGTGTACCCCAGTGACGTTAACAATGTCCTTACAAATGCCAGATGATTTAATAGTATGTCCTGGTTTTCTGCCTGAATTAGACAATCGTCCAGATACGGGCATATTTGAATATTTCTTTGCCTGCAAAATGCAATGACTGGAGCTAGGCACTTTGTGAATACCCTGGGCACAGTAGGTAAGCCAAAGGGCAATGCAGAGAACTGATAGTACATGTAGCCTGCTTTGAAACGTAGGTATCTTCTGCAAGATTCCCTTATTGGGATGTGCAGGTAGGCTTCCTTTAAATCCAGTGTTGTCAACCAGGCATCCTTGCCTAGCATAGGAAGCAGCTGATTGAGAGTTAGCATCTTGAATTTTGGGATCAACAAAAATGTGCTTAGTACAGACAGGTCCAGGATAGGGCAGCCAGGAATTGTCTTTTCTGGGTACCAGAAAAAGTCTAGAGTAGAAACCTTGTCCCCATTTTTCTTTTGGGACAGGCTGAATAGCCCTGATGCTCAAGAGAGAGAGAACTTGCTTTTGAGCCTCTGCCCACTGATTTGGGGGTAAATCTGGCCAACCGTTTGGCCTTGGTAAGGAGTGGAAGTGGAATCTGTATCCTTGGAAAACTATATTTAAAACCCATTTGTCCTGGGTAATGAATTCCCATTTTTTTGCCTGCAGGGCAACCTTTCCCCCCCCTAAAGGAGCATCAGTTGTGCAGGGCTTGGAAGGCTTAAAGTTAAGTCATTGAGACAGTTTACCATAGGGGGAAGTCTTACTACTTCCTGTTTTGGAAGTGGGAGCCCTCCACTGCTTAGTCCTATGAATACCTTGGGACTGAAGCCTGGGTGTTCTGCTGGCTCTGGGTTTGGACTGAGAAGGCCTGGAAGAGGCAGGAAAGGACCAATTCTTAGAGGGCTAATGCCTTCTGAATCTGGGAGGCTGTACTTGCAGGAAATCTTTAATAGTTTGCACAGATTTAGCTTTTTCCTCCATCTTTTTAAGTACTACTACTGCTCTGTTGCCAAACAGGCGGTCTTGGTTTAAGGGAGCATCCAGCAATTTAGCTTTAACATGATCTGGCAAAGATTGCTCCTTAAGCCAGGCATGCCTTCTTAAGTACAGACCCAGTGACAGCAGCCCTGCAAGATGCCTCTAAAGAATCAAAACCACATTGCAAAATATGTTTTCCAACTTGTTCAGCAGAATGCATTAAATCCTGTAAATCTTTATTTTCAGCGGAGTCAGGAATCAACATCATTTTCTGTTTAAGCAATACAATGACATGCTGCTGATACTTTAACATATGAAACTGGCAGTTTAAGGCCCTAACAGCCAAGGTTGCAGAAGTGTATACCTTCTTACCCTATCTATCCAACGCCCTGGAATCTCAATCAGAAGGGGCAGGATTTTTGGCAGTAGTAGCCTTAATGCCCTTGGATCCCTGTGAAATAGTCTCAGGATCTGCAGTAGGATTTTTAAAGAGGAACTTGTGAGAGTCAGGAACCCTGTAATATCTATCAGGTTTTCTGGGAGCAGGAGGTAAGGAGTCAGGGGGCCAAGCTAGATTCCGACTAGGCATCATCAACAATGTCCAGTACAGGAGGGATGGCCAAAGGCTTGCGTTGGGGCAGGAGTAAGAAATCCCCAAGTCTCTTTTTGGAGTCAGTAATCCTGGTTCTCCCAGCGAAAATGCTCCCCTAAGAGTATGCAAGGGTCACCAAAAGAGAAATCCTCTGGAGGGGAAGCAGAGGGAATGGAGTTGTCTGCATCAGAATCCTCATAGGTAGATAATGGTAAACCCTGTTCATCAGAGGAAGCAAAAATTTCAGAGTCCTGATCAGAAGAATCAGAAGGAAAATCAGTCCTAGGTCTCTTAGAGGGGGAAGGGTGGCTTCCCCTTATTAAAGTAATAAGGTCTTCAGTCATTCTTATTTGTTTTTCAGGCATAGGGGCCTGACCATGCGGTCTGGGCGTCAGTTTTCTAGGCATGGATAGAGTTTTAGGCCTTGAGGAGGAAGATGGCGTTGGTTTAATATGCAAGTCAGTAGGCCTGAATACACCCTCAGAAGCAGGTGCCTGCACAGCAGCTCCGGACCCATCCAAGGTAGAAACATCAGCAGGTTCCACAGTCGAAGAAGCATCTTGTGGTATAATGGACTGTGAATGGGTCTCAGTAGAGGCTTGTTAATCTAAAGTAGCGGGTATCAGGGGCTGCGAAAGCGCCTCACTGAGTACCGGCGAACTGGCGACTAGCTTAGGAGAAGTGTCGCTGGCAGCTTTGGACCTATGCGGTCTGTCTTTATCTTTGCGCTTTTTCGGAATGTCGGTAGTCAGGTGGCTTACCGAAGCCATTTCTGGATAATTGAACAGAGTATCAAAATATTTAGAAGCGGAAATAAACAGATGACGAATAGTTCGAGGTTTTAATCAGGCACAAAACTGACAGCGAGGTACGTCACGGTCTGGGCCTAAGCAAGGAATGCAGTACGAATGAAAATCTTTATGAGGTATTTGCTTTCCACAAGAAATACAATTAACTTTTACTGACATCTGTTTAGAGCAAGAAAAAGGTTCCCCATGGGGTACTTAGCTTAGTTGAAGACTTCGGTTCTGAAACTCAAAAACGAAAGTTTCAGGAGTCAGCCGACCGGCACTTGCGAATGGCTTCTGCTTCGGGCACCGTACAGCAAGAAAGACTGATTTAATGGCGTCGGCTGCATGCTTTATACCCCTGACTACCTGACGTCATGGAAGATGCGACAGCATCCGACACAGAACCCAAGACTTTGATAATCAGGCCGACTGAGGGCTACTGCTAGCAGATGACCCAAATGTGATGACTGCAACAGTGAAACACGAAGATCATCAAAGGGTTCCACAACAAGGGGCGCCGAAAACTCTGGCTGTTAAGGCCCGACTCGGCTAGGAGGAGGAACCTCAACAGGGAGGACGGACTCAGGTGGCTCCAGAACCGACTGGGTCGGAGCCAACAGCAATTTGGGCAAAGCAGACAACTTCAGGAGTTGAAGCACTACTCCCTCCACATCTTCCTCTGACAGGCTCTTGGAGGATCTGTATGACAGGGTAGGAGATCTGGATCTCTGTAAAATTGGAGATCTTAAGGCTGGGGAGACTGGCAAAGGATCTCTGGACCAGTTCAGAAGGGCTTGGGGCTGACACTGCAGTGCCAACATCAACAACCTCGACTGGCTCAGAGGACAGTAGAGCCGAGGAGGTAGAAGTCTGGTCAAGTTTGGATTGTTTCTGAGGAGGTTCCGATACACTAGTCGGTGCCAGAGAATGCCTCTTGGCCAACTTGACCTTCTCTTTTTTGGATGAATGTGATTTGGATGAAGAAGAAGAACTCGCCAAGTCTTCCTCAAAGGAAGACTTGAGGAGACCTTTCAAAATTAAGAACTCAATAAACCACCACACAAAGGGTGGACTACCGAAAAGTATCACCAAACACAAAAAAAATAAAAAAGAAGGTCACACCACAACCCTGAAAAGCGAAACACTGCTTTATTCACACAGAACCAAACGGCTGAGCTCTTTCACCTGCACATCCCAGGCTTCATCAGAGTTGTAGCAAAGAAACATCACTTCCCTTTTAAAGCTTATTGAAGTGACAGCATACAATAATGTTAACTGCTGCCTTTAAAACTTACAATATATTTAAAAAGTTCATATTAAATACATGATCAAACTCCCCAGTAAAAAAACACACACAATGTTAAAACATACAAATATAACCTAAGTGAGACAAGGTGGCAATTAAGACTCAATGTCAGAACTTTTCCAGACATCAATGACAATATATCTATTGTTCCACTTTTGAAGCAGAGAGCTTTGAACATTTGATTATATTTTTATGTTTTTACATTGTTTGTAGTTTGTACATTGTTTGGGTTCTGTCAGTAAGCCAGTTGGCAACCTATCGAGTGATGTAGGGATTTATGCCCAGTTTAGGTTCATAGGTTCATACTAGGCTATCTGCCCTAGGGCACTTACAAGCCTAGCGAGTTTTCCTTTAGATTGAAGGATATTATGCCCATTATTTAGCTGTGCCTCTGTCACAGTGACACTGATGTAATCCCTGGGGTATACCTATGTCTCCCATCCATTGGTCAAGATTTCTCTTGAACAAGGGCAGCGAGGTGCGCTGCCTCACATGTACCGGGATTTTGTTCCACAGCATAGGGAGTCTCTGGGTGATGAATCTGTCCCTCCAGCACGTCCTATTTATGAGTCAAGGTTCAAATCTTTGTAGATCTGATGGATTTCGATTTTTGAGGTGAAGCATGTTCATTAATTCCGGGTTGGACATGGCCTTGTATGTCAGGCACAGGCCACCTCTGAGTGAGTAGAGCTGGAGCTCCTTCAGTCGCAGCACAGGACATATTTTGAGACCTTTTATCCTTTTGGTGAGGAACTTTGGGGCCTTTCCAACTGCTGCAGGTGTCGGGTCAGATACATTCCAAATGGGCGTTGTACTCAATCATCGGTATGATGAGTGATGAGTACAGGGGATGATGACCTCCCTTGACCTAGATGTGAAACCCTTCATGATCAGGTGGGCAATGTAGAAGGTCTTCCTAACTAAATGAAAGGTTAGGTCCCCAGATCCCTGATAACCTCTCTTGTTTTTCCCAAATGGTATGACTATGCATTTTTAGGCCATGGCTTTGGCACCAGTTATCTGTTTCTATGAGGCCCTTCTGAAGGATATCTGTGTCTGATGAGTTTTCAACTATGGAGCCTAGTTTGCAGTCATCTGCAAACTTTGTCAGCCATAATCCTCCTGTGCTTGCCTGTACCTCTGAAAAGTAGATGCCGAACAAGAGTGGACCCAGGACCGAGCCCTGTGGGACACCACTTGTGACAAGGCTTGGAATCTGACATGGCTCCAGCAACTCTTTATCTATGATTCCAGAGTGGGGGATGGTGTTGAAGGCCTTGGCAAGGTCCAGATAGGCTGTGTGGACCGCCTTACCCTCGTCCGCAGCTCTGGAGACTGATTTGAAGAAGTCAATCAGATTCAGGATACAAGATCGGCCCTTCACAAACCCAAACTGGGTGGGGTCCAGTATTTGAAGATTGCCAATGTCTTTGTTTACAAGTACCACGATAATGCGTTCCATGCCCTTGCAGATCAGGCTTGTCAGACTGATGGGACGGTAGTTCCCGGGATTCAAGGCGGATCCCCCCTTGTGGAGTGGGATAACTGTAGCTGTGTGCCACTCAGTGGGCACGAAGCCTGAGCTGAGTCTGATTAAACATGACACTTAGGTGAGGTGCCAGTTCATTTTGTTGTTCATGTAGTACACAGCCTGGGATGTCATCTGGTCCCATGGATGCTGTAATCTTAGCTTTGGAGAGTGCGGTTTCTACCTGTGTGGCCGTGATTACCGGAATTTGGCAATCTTTTGGTATTGAGATGGGCCATTTAAGGGGTGAGAGGGGGTGAAGTTGGCACTAGATCGATCTGCCAGTATATTGGCAATATCCTTGAGATCAGTATATTTAATGCCACTATATTTACAGTAAGTGTACACAACTGTACTATGTTATTCATGCTTCACTGCTGCAGTCCTGACTTATGGAATGATTCCCAAAGCTGAGATATGAGTTTGAAAGGTGCCTTAATAGGAAGAGAGGATGTCCTGCAAGATGGCAGTGGCAAATCCTGCCCTGGACTTGAAGGCTGACAAATGGTACTGCTTGGTAAAGTTATGCAACAATGGACAGGTAGCTGTTTCCAGAATGTCTTTGATAGGCACTCCCCTTAGGAAAGCACTGGAAGTAAAAGTGGTCCTAGTTGAACGGGTCCTAACAAATCCAGGGGGCTTTTTGACGTGGTAAGTGTAAAAAAAGGAAACACAGTGGGAGGTCCACTTGGGAGACAGTTTGCTTGGAGGCTAGTTTCCCCTCAGAGCCCAAGGCAAAGAAAAACAGTTATGATTTTCTGAAAGTTTTAGTCCTATCAAGGTACTAGTGAAGTTGCCCGCGTACATCCAAGGAGTGAAGGATTCTTTCCCCTTGGTTTTGTGGCTTAAGAAGGAAGGTAAGGCAAGTGTATGGCTTGGTTCAAGGAAGTGCCAAGACCACCTTGGGCAAAAAGGAGGGTTAGTTCCGAGTGAAACTCTGTCTGGGTGGAAGATAAAGGATTTCACTGCCATGAGGGCTTGCAACCCAGAGACTCTCCTAGTTGAGGTGATAGCCAGTAAAAGGGCAGTTTTTCAGGTCAATAATTTTAAAATCAGCTAATGCAGCTGGTTCAAAAGGGTGTTACGGTCAATTTTTCTAGCACAAAGTTGAAGTCCCAAGGAGGGGTGGACTGCCTCCTGGGTGGTCTGACATGCAGCACTCCCCTAAGGAACTGTTTCACTAGGGGTGGGAAACGATAGGAGGAAGAGTAGGAATGTTGGCTGAAATGGCAGAAGCATGAATCTTAATGAATGAGAAGGATCGGCCTTTGTCCAGCAAGATGGCCAGGTACTCCAAAATGGCTGAAATGTTGGTAGAAACAGGGTTGAGGTCTTGTTGCCGACAACAAATAGAGAATCTTTTCCTCTTGGCACAGTATGTTTTATAGTAGTAGGTCTTCTAGATTCTTTTAAGATAGTAACCACCTGACTACTCAGGGATTGTTCAGCGTACAATTTTGATGACTTATCCAGGCAGCGAGTTTGAAAGTTTGCAGCCTGGGGTGCACAAACTTTCCCTTTGCCTGCATCAGTAGATTCACTCTCTGAGGTAACTGCCAAGGTTTTTCTTTGGTCAAACTCCTGGAACAGAGTATTTTTAAATGAGAATTTTCATCAGTGGCAAAGAGGTCTATTTGTGAGGCTCTCCATTTCTGGATTATGCTGAGAAATGTTTCCTGATGAAGCTGCCACTCATAGGGATCCATTAAGTGTCTGCTGAGGCAGTCTGCTACAGTGTTTTGAGCCCCAGGAAGATACTGAGCCCATCAGGTGCAACCCCACAGCATTGGCGGTCTCCCAGATCTACAATGCCTGCTGGCAAAGAGGACAGGAGTGAGTGTCCCCTTGTTTATGTACTACATGACTGTTGTTGTCTGTCTTGATAAGTAGAACTCTGATTTCCAGTGATACTTGAACGCCACTATGCCCTTCTGTACTGCCATCAATTCCTTCCAATTTATGTGCTTGTACCTGAACTGCTCTTCCCATTTGCTCTGGGACAGGAAGTGTTGGAAATGGGCTCCTCAGGCTGTGTCTGATGCATCTGTGCCTAAGGTTTGACCCCGAGAGATGAACCTGAAGAGGAGATCCTGGTTCTGTGCACATGCTTGTGCCCACCACGCCAATTGTTTCCCGAGGCAATGAATTACGTGGATTTCTCTCTCCAGGGACTGAGAGTGCTGGCACCACATTTCTTGAGGTACCACTGAAGTTTCTTCATGTGTTGCCTGGCCAGAGGGATCATTAGGATACAGGATGCCATGTAGCCCAGTGCTCTGAGGAATTCCCTGGCTGAGAAGCACTGCCTCTGCATAATGTTCTGGAAGCACTGGGTCAAGAGGGAAGCCTGGTCTGGGAGAAGGAAGGCCTTCTGGAGGGAGGGATCCAGCAAAGCCCCCAGAAGAATTATCCTGGTGAAAGGATTTGTGTTGGATTTGCTGAGGTATATGGTGAACCCTAGACAGGACAGTAGGGTCTGGGTGAAGGCCAGATCCTTGAGGAGCTTGGAATGACTTGTGACCTGAATGAGGCAGTCGTCCACATAAGGGTAAATCTGGATGCCTCTTGTTCTGCAGAAGGCAATCACAGGGACCATACATTTGGTGAAGACCCTGGGAGCAGTAAACAAGCCAAAGGGAAGTGCAGTATTGAAAGTGATTGGTACCTGCTCTAAAGTGAAGAAAACGTCTGCAGGATTCTTCGCTAGGAATGTGCAAGTAGGCATCCTTCTGGTCCAAGGCAACCATTAGAGCCAGAGGAATGATCATAGGAAGAAGCTTTTGAAGAGTAAACATTTTGAATTTTGGGACTAGGAGAGACTGAGAATGGACAGATTAGGATAGGGTGCTAAGAGCCTACTTTCCTGGGGACCAGGAATAGCGTGAAGTAAAAACCTTTTCCTATCTGGTGGTCTGGTACTGGTTACACACAGCTCTGAAAGCATAGGTCGTGAATCTGAGAAATGGCTCCTGCCCTTTGGTTTTGTGGCACATCGGGATAGCCAGAGACACTTATTGATTACTTCTAGAACCCACTTGTTGGAGGTGATGAGGGCCCAGTTTTCCATGAAGAGGGAAAGTCTTCCTCCTATACTGTCTGGGGTTGGCGGTGGAGGGGCAGTGGGGGGTAGGAAGTGAGGTGAGCCATTGCTGATCTCTGCTAGGGCCCTGTGGCCTAGAACCCGCTGACCTGGGTGTTCCTGAGGACCACTGCCTTGCCCTCTTTGACTGTTGTTGCGGTCTGTGAGGCCTTTCCCTTTGAGTTTTCCTCTGACTGGGTTTTGCTTGGGAGGGAAAGGACCAATGCTTAGTGGGAAAATTCCTACTGAGTCTAGGAGGCTGGACTTGGAGAAAGTCCTTGACCATTTGCATGGATTTTGCTTTATCCTCCATCTTTTTTTAACACAACCTCAGCCTTTGGTCCAAAAAGGGAGTCCTTATCCAGGGGTGCATCTAGCAGCTTGGATATGACATGCTCCAGTAATGTCTGTTCCCCAAGTCAAGCGTGCCTTCTGATGACTGAGCCAGATACAGCTGTTCTGGAAGATGCCTCTAGGGCATCATATCTACAGTACAAGGAGTGCCTAGCTACTTGGAACTGGAATGGCAGAGATCCGGCAATTCCTTGGAGGTGTTCTTGTCCTCCAGGGAGGGGATCTTTTGCTTCATGTTTTTTCCAAAATACTCTGTTGGTATTTTATCATATGAAATTGGCAATTGAAGGCCATCATGGCCAGGGTAGATGAAGTGTAAACCTTTCTCCCAAATCTGTAAAGGGCCCTACTTTCTTTGTCCATAGGTAGTGTTTTTTTTTTTTTTTTTTTTTGAAGTACTGGTCCTAACTCATTTGGGACCTGGGATGACAACCCCTGGGTCAGAGGGGTTCTTAAAAAGGAATTTATGCAAGTCCAGTAACCTGTAAAACCTGCCTGATTTACAAGGGGCTACGGGAAGAGAGCTTGGCTTGAGAGATGATTCCATAAAGACATCTTTTACCACTTCCAAAACTGGAGGGATAGTCAAGGGTTTATGTTGAGGGAGATCAAGAAACTCCCTGACCCTCTTTTTTGCTTGGGGGTACCTCTGTGCCTGCCACTGGAAAAACTCTCTTAGGGCATGAAGTGTCTCCCAAAGGTAATGTCCCCAGGGGGTGAAGCTACACCTTTTCTGAATCACAATCTTCAAAGGAGGTAAGCAAGGGTTCTTCAAGGATAAAATCCTCCTAATCAGAATCTTCATCCTCGGGACAACCGATGGACTCCATCGCATGACGGGAAAAGTACATAACTGTGGTGTTGTCTGTCCTTATCAATTGGCCCTTGTGTCGTAAAAAATGGTTTGAAAGTCTAGCTGCCCAGTTTTACTGCCAGCATTTCCTTTAGGTTTATAGTGGTGGTGCAGCTAAAATAAGCAAAATCAGAGCCGAAAAATACCTCGCCGACGCCTAAGCCGGCCGGCCGCCCGAAGGACAAAAAGGACACAGGCTAGACAAGCTGACGCCGTGGTCTTCTGGGTAAAACAAGGTAAGGGGAAAGAGAGGAAATCTTTTTGTGAGGTTTTTGTTTCCACAAGTTAAACAGTTACTCACTTTTTCTGACATCGGCTGAGGCAAGGTCTCCCTTAGCTTTACTTAACTTTAGCGCAGCACCGTCAGAAGTAAAGTAGGAATAGACCGACCGCACTTGCAACAGACCGACCGCAGCGCGCTTCGCAAGAAAGCTTGAGGAAAATGGCCGAAAGAATGAGGCCGGCTGATGCTAGTTGCAGAGATGACGCACAGTGACGTCTGCATTAATGCGGCCGGGCCAGACCGACCAGACTTGAAGCCTCGACCAAGCCTTGCCCTCTGGACATCGGCTGACATTTGTAAGGACACTCGCATGCATCCTTTGAGCCTGATCACTGACTAAGTTGCTTAGACAAAATTTTGGCCCTGCACCTTATAGTCCTAGTTTTGAATAAGGCACAGACGGCAATTTAGAATGTCATTGTCTGGGCCTAAACAAGCGACCCACAAGCTATGAAAGTCTCTGTGTCTAATTTGTTTACCACAATGGCGACAGTTGTTAACTTTATCAGACATGTGTCACAAGTAAGAAGAGATTTCCCCATGGGATACTTAGTTTTAGAGGAATTTCTCACTTTGGTGTGGACCGATCAATGCACTCGACTGCTTTGGGCTCCGACAACAAGAAAGACTGGGGTCACGGCATCGGCTGGCTCCCTCTTATACCCAACCGTCCTGACATCAGGTTAGGGGTGTCCACCAGCTCAGGGAGGAGGGAGTTTTTTACTCTGATAGCTGGGCTGACCAAAGCCTTCCGAAGCAGGAAATCCCATAAGTCACGGCTGTAACAGTGAAGCATGAAGAAATCTGATCTTCATGTTACATATGTGGCAAATGATCCTAGTAAAGGCCCAGTACATCAGTATAGAATCCCACTGGCATTTTATGAACATATCCAGAAAACCGTGGACACCCTGACGGAGTGTAGAATTACAAGACAGGCAAACTCTGCACAACTCCCCATCTGGCCTGTTCTCAGGCCCACAGGTAATTGTACTCACTACAGACTACAAAAAGCTAAATCAATAGGGGCTCTTAACTTACTGGTCCATGACACATCTAGTCCAGAGCCTGGCTAGGGCTGAGGCTGCAAAATATTGATATTTCTAACGGATTTTGGAGCCAGAAGGTACAGCGCCAGGACCAGTACAAACTGACTCTTACATTCGGTTAGAAAACAGTACACCTGGAATAGATGTGCTTTTGGGACCCAAATCCATTTGAAAATGTCAATATCTTCCTGCAAATAGCCAATACCTAATGCAAAAAGTACACTGAATCTGTCTGACATTGATCATTTGCTGATCCAAAGTAACTTTTGGGAAGCATATTTAAGTGATACGTGTGAAAACATCTAAAAAAGCTCTTGAAAGTACAGTGGTTCAAGAAACAAGGTCAACTGCCTGGGGTATGAAATTGAACCAGATGGGCTACACCCTAAAAACAACAAAACAGTGGTTTATCTAATGCATCAACCCCACAAAAAAAAAGCAAACTGTGCAGCTTCTTGTGTGTCTGCAATGACTGTCTCTATTCAGGACAATGCCGAAGTGGCATATCCCCTCATCAAGCTTCTAAAAAGTTAGAACCCTGGATATGAGGGATACAGTATTGAAAAGCTATGCAAGCTTTAAAGGACAGCTTGAGTCAGTCCATGTACATGGCATATCCACAGACGGATAAAGACTTTTTTTTTTTTAACTTAAAAACAGAGTAGACAGCATAATTCTGAGCACCACATTACAGCATATCATAAGCCACTAAGTGAGGAGCAAAGTTTGCTGAGCGTGAAATGGTAGTCTTTTCCATTGACTGTACAGAGATTTGAATATTATATCTATGGCAAAAAAGTTGCGGTATAGATACAGCATTAGCCCACGTGCCCTTCTAGGAAACCAAAATCTTAGTGATGGTAAAGTGTCGGTTAGCCAAATTATGGTCTAGACTTGAGCCCACAGGAACCAACCTTTGGAAATAAAACATGCCAAAAATCAAAGAGCCCTGTGAGTCAAGGACTGGTAGATCTGCAAAAGTATGGCTGCACACAGTCCTGTGGGCTTAGGCAACCACTTCAGCAGCAAAACAGACACTTCTATAATAATGAAAATGTATGCAAAAACCTACCTAAAAAGCGTATGTTGATGGCGCCTCCTTTACTCAGGATGGAAACTGGTATTGTGGCTTGGGTGTAGTATGGCATGATAACCGTGCCCTCCTGTCTAGTACCAGGAAAGGCACAAAACTAACCAGTATGCTGAATTAGCAGTTGTGTGTGTAGCTGTACAAACAGTGGTTTTGCTCAGTTTTCAGAACATTGTAATATGTACAGACACATTGGCAGGCTGGAAGGTAAATGGCATGCTAAAGTTTAGAGGAGAGAGTTATTCTCACACTGAACTAATACTAGCTAAACATCATTTAGTGCAAAATCTTGGCTTAACAGTGTGTACTGGAAAAAGATCAAAGGCCAGTGAAAAGTGACTGGAGAAAACAAACATTGTTAATATGCACAGCACTGAAGTATATTAATTTACAATAATTTAACATTTTAATACTTTTAACAGAGTAATAAATTCTAATTTTATACAAACTCAATTTGGTGCATGCCAGCTGCTTAACTTAGCTTAATCTGAACCTTGACCAATAAGGTTTAGAAAAGAGAAAGTACGAGCTAACCACATTAGTTTCCACCTCACTCTATTATACTGCTATACAGACCATGTGCATAGCTGATAATGTAAAATACGTCATTCCTACATATTAGTTTTGCCAGATCCTTACAATTCTTTTGTGTAATTCAAATCTGACCTTGTCTCAAGAATTCTGCAGAAAAAAAAACACTCATCTGCCAGTTGCTTTCTTTCTGGAGAGAGAACTGCTTTTGATGTCCAGGATATGCATGAAGTTAACTGCATCAAAACCTCACTAGTCTGTTGTAATGGTTCTTCAAGTTGGGACTAATTCAGAGAACTGTCCCCCCTCCCCTGAACAGTTCCAGACTGAAGGTCTTCAACATGGTAGCCCAGGAAGTAGTCATCTTGGATGATTACAATGGCACCAGATGGATAAGGTTTTGCAATACCAGACTGCCTACCTTGTTTGCAAGTCCTCTTCCTCTTTTGGGGTTGACCACGTCCAAAAAAAAAAAAAAAGACACCCTCCACCAGGGTAAGGGACTGCATTTTCCCCTCTCTGGTGGAAGTAGTTACCCCCCCAAAAAGTTGACAATTGGGATATTGTACTTGATTTTCTCTTTCAGAAAGCACAATCTATGCTGCACCAATTTGCACAAGAAAAGGTCTGAACCTGTGTCCCTAGCTAAAGCATCAGCTCAGTCAAAACTACAGTGAAGTATGTGGTATCCTACTGTGGAAGTAATAGATCTGAATGAAAATTCAACAGCTGCAACACAAGAAGTCATCAGGTTTATCCAGTGCCTTTCTCACTTGGAGGACCTAAAACTGGGATAAGCTTTATGACCGTGATGACAGAATAGTAAACAGCACAATCTCAGTAATACAATTAAGACTGAAGATTCCCAAGTGGGTATGTAACACTCAAGAATGTCACCATGGAAAGAACCGATAGACAAATAGACTTATGACATAAATTTTTTTGGTTGTGATGAAAATTAATTAAAGAGTTAAGAGACCGTTCTTTGCTAGTTCTGGACAGTATAGTTGTGCAAGTAAACTTAACAGCAGATGCTCGAATGATTACTGCTGCAGTAGCCTTAACAATACAGGTTATGTCCTGCACAGAATACAACAGCTGGCCAGCTTTCAAAACAAGAGGGCACTTTCTACATGTCCAAACTCTCAGTCAGCTCGACACAGCTGATTAAAAAGAAAGGTTTGGGCCCTTCAGAGCTTTCATGCCAACAGAGACAGGGAGGCTGAGCCCTGCAAAGGCAATGTTAGGAATAACAAAAAAATAAATAACCACACACTGGCATAAACAAGGGATGGAGGGAGACAGTGATCATCTGAACATCTACTGTTATGGTAAGGTTACCTACAGAACTGTACTATGTTCATCGTGTTGATCACTGCTGCAGCAGTCTTAGCTATATGGGTAGATTACCCTAGCTTACTACACTTGAGAGGTCCTTGCAAAGCCTGACCTAGACCTAGAGAAGGAATCAAGCTTACAGTGCTTTAAAAGTATGTACAGGGGGACAAGTTACAGACTGCAGAACACTTGCAGAATTTAACCCTTTCCAAAATGTCATGGTAGACCCTGCCTGGAATAGCTTTGCTGTGGTATTACTAAAGGTAAAAGTCTTAGACAACCATTTGGAAATCACCTGTTTTGAGGCAGGTTGTCCCTTCTTACCTTCACAAGAAACGGACAATTGATCAAAAGATCTGAAAGATTTAGTTCTGTCAAGATAGTAAATGAGTTGTCTGTGGGCATCTAAGGTATGGAATATCCTCCTTCACTAATTTTTAGGTTCAAGAAAGAAAAACGGGAAATGCTTAGTTTGGTTTAAAGTAAACACAAATACTCCCTTTAGATATAAAAGAAGGATTAATTCCCAAAGAAACCCTTTCCTGTGAAAAAGAGAGAGATCATTGACACTATAAGAGCTTACAACTCAGATGCCATTCTTGCAGAGGTCAGAGTAATCAAACTGTTTTCCAGGTTAAGATCCTCAAGTCAGCCAGGTTATCTAATTCAAATGGAGCAGGCGTTAGCTTCTTTAAAACAAAATTAATATAGCAAGGATGAGCCATCGTTTTTCTTGGAGACCTTTTATGCAAAACCTTTCAAAAACATTTTGACATGAGAATGCATTGAAAGAGGAGAATCCATGGGCAGACATGCTCAAATGGCTATTAAATGAATCTTGAAGGGGGGGTAAGACAGGCCAAAGGATAATAATTCACATAAGAAATGTAAAACCAGAGAACAACTAGACCTGAATAGATGCTGGTTACGTTGTTGGCACAAACTAGAAAACATTTACCATATACTAATATACAGTTTTCTAGAAGCAAGCTTTCTTGACTCTATTAGTTCCTGCTGCACATCCTCAGTAAACAGGTGCCTAGAGGGAATCAAGGCCTTATCATCCAGAGAGTCAAGTGAAGTTGCTTGTGGTCAGAGTGCATGAGACATCCCAGTTACTGTGCGAGTAGATCCAGTCTGTGAGGAAACTGGTGGTAATTACAACTGGCCATTTCCAAAAGAAGGGTGAACCATGGCTGCCTGGGCCAGAAAGGAGTCGCTACAGAGATCTTGAGGATGCCTTCTAAATCTTCAAAAGTACCCTGGATATCAGTGGAAACAATGGAAAAGCATATAGGAAAATCCCTATCAAAAGAAAAGGCATCCGTCTTCCAGGCATTCTTGCATGGAGTGTTAGAGCAGAATCTTGCCAGCAGATTCTTTAAAGGAAGCAAAGGGGTTTATACTTGAGGAACTCCCCACAAATGTATTGGGAAACTCCCTGATTTACTTTCTGCCCTGGTTCTTCTCAACTTGTCTGCCACACAATTCGGAATTCCCAAAGTTCATAAAAATTGATTAAATCCTCCATTTAGACTGATACTGGCTGCTGACAATTATAAAACTGAACCTGTTTATCTTGACTACATTCTGAACCCTACTGTACAAAAAATCAAAGTTCTATCTCAAGGACTTTTGGCATCTGCTAGAAAGTTTGAAAGACATCCAGACAACTACTGAAGAATTTTCATTTGGATCTATGGATGTTACCTCCTTGTATACATGCAGTGAACAGGAGACAGGAACTGAATTTGTTAGGAAGTATCTATCGAAGTTCACTGATTTCAGCAAAACATTGAATCTGATGATGTTAATCTTCATTCCTTATTGATGAGTTATCGGTTCTGTCCACGGAACCGAGCCGGCCAATATCAAGCTTGCGTCAGCCAAAAACTCTTGAGCCAAGGTCCTACCCAGAATGCTCTACTCCCCGTTATCTCAGATCTTGTTTGCCGCGTTGAACAGCTGTGTCAAGCCACTCTCTCAGCTAAGCATCTATTTTTTTGACAGTTTATATATTACTCTAAAACTTTCTCAAAAGTTTATTCTAATATTTTCCTACCCTATCGTACACTTTAGACTCTCCCCCTTTAGTCCTTTCCCTTTATTACCCCTCTTTTTCTTACCTTGTGGTAATTCTCCATTACCATCGTTGGCAATCCTTCCTTTTCTCTTTTTACCCTTTTTCTTGGGCAGCCGTTATTCTTCCTATTGCTACTGTGCTTCTCCACAACAGCTATGTTGGATAAGCAAAGTTCTGTTGGTTTCAAGCAGTGCAAGGATTGCGGCCGCAAATTACCACTTTCCGATGACCATGACTTATGTGTCTACTGTCTTAATGTCTCCCACTTGACTGTAGATCCTCCGTGTGGGATCTGTAAAAATGTCTCTACCAGGACTCTCAACGAGAGGAAGAATAAGTTAATTCTGAAAGGTCTCAAGTCTCCTTTCTCTGAGGCTATTTCTGAGTCTGAGGGGTCACCCCCTCCTGTTAAATCCCCCAAGAGGCGTTCTTCCTCTTCTTCATCGAAGTCACTCCCCCTTCTCCCTCTGGAGATCATAGGGAGTCGACTCATAAGAAGGTGAAATTGATTAAGACTCTGGCGCTGCCACCTGTAAAACTGTCTGCTCCACCTCCCCAAATGATCCGGACTACAGCCATGTCTCCTTTATCGATATCGGCACCGGAGTTTCCAATGCAGACAACTGCAGTTCCAACTGTTCTGGCGCAACACCTAATGGCACTGTCAATACAGGTTCAGTCCCCTTCGGCTCCAAGTATGACTCTTCTGTACTCCATGGCGCAGACCTTTTCGGCACCGACATGTACTACAGTGCAGTTCTTCTCAGCACTGTCCCTATTGCTGGTGCAGACACTTTCCACTACGGCACCGTATCCTTCGAGGCAGACCACTGCCTTTACAGTGCAGACACCTTCAACTACCACGGCACTGACATCTTTGGCGCGGACCTTTTCCACACAGTTTTCTTCGGTGCAGACTTCCTTGGTTCCAAGCTCTGCACATACTGAACTAGCAAAGACCAAATATTCCCCTTCATTGGATCCTTTTGCAAGCAGTCAGTATAGTCCTTTCCTGGAAAGGCCAGAATCGCCATCAGCCTTCTCCATGAGGTCAACTAAGAGTCTTTATAAGCAGCATGTGTTGCAGCTTGTTGACCAGTTGCTTGTGGCCAGAGGTCTCTTTCAACCAAAGTCCAAGTTCCCTCATTCAGGTGAGTGTATTTTGCCTCAAACCCCAATGTATACTCCTCTGTATTCTACTCAAGTCTCAAAGCCTATTACTCTAACAGCAGCTTCCCCTCCCACCAATTCCAATAGTGGATCTCACTTTGGAACCAGATTCGTCCTTGTGGCCCTCGGTGCACTGGGCATCGGGTACTTTTCAGGCCATTGGCTGTGCCGTTGGGGGGGGCATGCCTGGCTCCACGCTGATTTTTTTCTAAGGCACCTTCCAGGGATGCTCTCTCTCTCTTTACAGTTCATGGTCCTCTTGAGACTCCTGGCCTGGGGGCGGGTTCGTCGGGGTGGGGTGTGACCTCGGTTCTGAGGTTGTCATGCTCGGTTCCGGGCTCCCATCCCTCCTTGAGCAGGCGAGCCTTTCAGGCCATGGACAGGGCGCTTGCCTCCGCTGGCAAAGCTCATTTATTGGAGTCCCCCCCCCCCTGTGCCGCAACTGCCACAAGCTTCAACTCCCAGACACCGGGCACAAGAGCTTCAGGTCTGTCCTCCTCAGGAGATCCTATCTTTGCAGTCTTCCCCAGAACCTCCTACTGAGGAAGTGCCCTGCAAAGCATCGTGCAAGAGGAAGCGCATGGACTCCACTGAGGAGTCATTGACTGAAGATACAGATTTTGATGATGGGGAAGGGTCCCACGGTCACCCTCTGATGAGGTGTTCTTTGTTGACATCTTCAAGATCCTTAGAGAGAGGGGTGACTGGAAACTCTCTAATCCTTCATCTCAGGAATCCGTATTCCTGCAAGCTTTTCATGCCCAGGCCCCCTACCTCCTAGATCACCCCACCTGCCGATGAGCTCATCCAGCTCATCGTGCAGCGTGCATGGAAGGCTTGTGATACCATGGAAGCAATACTTAAGAGGCCAGACAAGATATTATCACCCCCCCCCCCCGCAGACCACCCCCCACTGGTCACATGGTCTCCCAGTAGACGCTATGGAGGCAGCAGCTGCTACTAAGAAGGATTTGGCAGAAGAGAGCCAAACTGTCCGTCCAACAAGGAGTCCCAGGTGATTGACAGATTAGGGAAGTGTGTGTTTGCTTCATCGACCTTCGCTGTAATGTCTTTGAATTATTTGCCACATTTTACCAGGCTTTAGCGATATCTTATCAACCAGCTCTCTGAAACCTTGGCAGGAGTTGTTTCAGTCGAAGTCCGTGATAATGTGGCTTCTCAGACAGCCACCCTAGAGTCCATTTCCAACTCTTCTATGAGTCTTATTTCTCACGCAATGGAAGGGGCGGCTAGAGCGGCAGGCGCAGGTATAGTCGCCAGACAACATGCTTGGATGCGCCTTTGTGACTTTGCGGACTCCTTTAAGGGTTCCTTCATGAATGCCCCCATAGAGGCCGCTTCTTTGTTTGGCCCTAAAGTCAAAGATACGCTGGCACGGTGTAAACAAGATGGCAAGACCTTGCCTGCCATTGTGTCAGACACTCCACTCCTCAGCGATGCTATTCCAGAAATCAGAGGAGCGGAAAGATCTGGCACAAAAAATCACAGGGTCCTTTCCGACATACACGTGCTGAGTTTTCCCCTAGAGGCAGAGGGGGAAATTCCAATAGAAAACATCTCTTTTGGGGCAGAGGAGTCCCGCGAAACTGGGGTTCCAGAGATCCTCTCTCTGGCCAACTCTATCAGCGTTCCTGAAGCGTAGCCAAACTGCTCACCTCTGGAAGCGGTCGGGGGTTGTTTCTCCTTGTACCCCTGCTCCCTGGCAAAAAATAACAGACTCTTGGGTATAAAGGATTATATCCAGAGGCTATCAAATCCCCTTCCATCTTTGCCCAGTCTCATCAAGAGTATTACCCAACGTTCCACCTAGTTAAAGGGAAACAGAAGCACACAAAATCAAAAAGCTGCTACAAAAAAGTCAGATGGTCCCCCCCAGACCAGACGGGATCTGGGTTTTACTCAAGGTTTTTTTAGTGCCAAAAAAGACAGGGGACTGGAGACCAATTCTGGATCTCAGTACACTAAACAAATTTGTAAAAACAGAGAAATCCTAGATGGTCACGGTTCAGTCTATCCTTCCTTTTCTGGAAGAAGACGACTGGATGTGCTCTGTAGATCTTCAAGATGCGTATTATCACATAAAGATGGACAAATGCTCAAGAAGATATCTCCGCTTACGTATAGGAGCCAGTCACTACCAGTTTCAAGCCCTGCCCTTCGGTCTCTCTACATCCCCCAGAGTGTTCACAAAATGCATGGCAGTGGTTATCACTCACTTGCGACTTCAAGGATTCCAGGCGTTTCCATATCTAGATGACTGGCTCCATATCTAGACAACTGGCTCCTTACCAACCCCCCCACCCCCACCCAGTGTCTACTGGAAGAAGCCTTGCAGTATACTCTAACAGCTCGAAGCCTGGGAATCACTATAAACCGGGAGAAATCCAACACAACTCAGTCTTTGGAATTCATAGGGGTACTATTGGGACATGAGAAATTGCACAGCATCCCTTCCAGAACACAGACTTCAGAGAATAAGACAAGTTCAACCACTGCTCTGTCACCACAAATCCCCAGCTTGATCAGTACTTCAGCTATTGGGGTCAATGGCAGCTTCAATTACCATTGTTCCCCTAGCCAGATTCCACATGAGACTTCTTCAATGGCTACTTCTCACTCAGTGGCACCCTTTACAACATCCTTTATCTTTTCAAATAAGTGTGACTCAGAGATGGAAGCAAGATTTACTCTGGTGGACGTCTCAAAACCCCTACAATGGTCTCGCCCTTTCACCCCCCATTTACCGATAGTCACGGTGACCACGGATGCTTCCGTGATGGGGTGGGGGTGGAGGGTTATGTCAGGGAAACTCAGTCCAAGGCACCTGGTCAGAGACGGAGGCCCTTTTGCATATCAATGTCCTGGAACTGAGGGCGGTGCTTCTAGCGTTGCAAGCATTTCACTGCAACCTTCTGTCAAGGACTATTGCGATCCAATCAGACATGTCAGTGGTCTGGTACATCAACAAACAAAGGGGCACCAGATCTTACCCGTTATGCCAAAAGGACTTGAGAATATGGCAATGGGCGATAGTGAGCAGGTGCATTCTACAGCCTCACGAGTGGTCCATCAATCCTCTGATAGCAGCAAAAATCTTCCACCGCTGGGGCCAGCCTTGCTGCGACCTATTTGCCTCTCCAACCAACTACAAGTGCAGCAACTACTTTACCCTGATCACCCCTTGGGGACAAATCACCAAGGGACGCTGTAATCCATGCTTGGCACTCAGGTCTTCTTTATGCCCATCTTCTTCTTCCCCTCATCTCCCGATTTCTAAAGGAAGCATGACAGTTGAAGAGCAAAGTGATCCTCATTGCTCCATACTGGCCTCGACAAGTCTGGTTTCCCTTCCTCTGGCCTCACCTGTTAGATCAACCATGGATCCTCAATCCATCACCAACGTTGATCTCCCATCTGCAGGGTCTGCTTCACTCCAATCTATCAACCCTGAAACTGACAGCTTGGTTTCTCCACTTCCTAGGATTGCCAGGAATTAAAACTCTCTCTGTGCGCAACATTCTTATTGCATCTCATAAATCGTCCATCAGACTAATCTATCTTCGCAAATGGAAGAGGTTCTCTCTATGGGCAGCAGATAAGCAAATAGACCTTTTGTCAGCCCTGTTCTTGGTGGTATTGGATTACTTATCACATCTTTTCCACTCTGGGGTGTCTGCCTCTACTATCCGTATACATTTAGCTGCCATCTCAAATTTTCATATTGGTTTTCAAGATTCTTCACTTATGTCACACAGACTCCAAGACTTTCCTGAAAGGGATTATTCACCTAAAACCTCCCTTTAGAGAACCCGTACAACCTTGGGATTTGGCTTTGGTTCTACAAGCTTTAACAGCTCCACCCTTTGAACCTGCGTCCGCTTGTGATGCAAGACATCTCTTTTGGAAAACTTTGTTTCTGATTGCAATCACATCAGCCAGACGATGGTCAGAACTTCAGGCCTTATGCATCAAACCTCCCCATCTGATCTTCCATAAGGACAGGGTACCACTGTGAACCAATTCTACCTTTTCACCAAAAGTGGTGTCAGAGCGATCTATCAACCCGACTATTGATCTCCCACTGTTCTTTCCTAACCATTCTAACAAGGGAGAGTATTGCCTACACTTCCTGGGATGTTCAGAGGCAAATACGATTTTATCTGGACAGAACAAAATCTACCCGTAAATCAGACCAACTGTTTCTGGCTTTTTCTGGACCTAGACCGGATCATCCTGTATCAAAAGTTACATTGGTTTCATGGTTGAGAAATTGTATCATCTTTATCTACAACAAAAACAATCTCACCTTGCCTCATAGAGTCAAAGCACATTCTACAAGATCTATGGCAACTTCAACAGCTTTCCATGCTAAAGCTTCCCTCAGTGATATTTCCTCAGCTGTAACTTGGGCCAAACCTCATACCTTTATTCTTCATTATAAATTGGACTTGGCCTCCAGAGGTAGAGCTTCTTTTGGTTCCATGCTGCTCAGGAATGTCCTTCCATGAGGGCCACCCAGGAATACAGGTAGCTGGGGACTCTGTCCCGTCAGTAAGGAATGAACGAAGATTAAAAACATCAGATAAAGTTATGTCTTACCATAACGCTCCATCAGTGTTGTTGATCTTCATTCATTTATTACTTCCCACTCTCCGTCCCCCATCCGGAGGTTCTTGGTTGATATCATGTACTCCTTTCTGGTAGGTCTGTTATGACCAGAGGTAGCCTCTACTTTTATCCATCAACTTGCAAACTCGATCTGAGGTAACAGGAAGTAGAGCATTCTGGGTAGGACCTTGGCTCGAGAGTTTTTTTGCTGACGCGAGCTTGATATTGGCCGGCTCAGTCGGTTCAGAGGATGGAACAGATAACCCATCAGTAATGAATGAACTAAGATCAACAACACAGATGGAACATTATGGTAAAACATAACTTCTTTTTAATCCAGTGTGCTTCTTACTTGAGATAATTTTTTATGACATTTTTTTTTTGCTGGAAAACACTACAAACAAGAGTCCAGGGTTGCCCCTGTTTTTGCCAACCTTATGTCCTGGTGGGAGCAAAAATACTTTAAATCCTACAGTTTATTCCAAAAAGTGGTGTTTTACAGGAGGTTTATTGATGACTTCTTTATTGTATGGATGGGCAATGAAAATGAATTTTGTGAACTACTAGAATGGCTCAATGCCAGCACCTCCTTTTTGAAATTTACGATCAGTGGTTTTGGAAAATGCATAAATAAATTGTTTGGGCATCAATCTAATCAAAATCATATTGACAGTAATATCTACAGAAAAGACACCTTCATAAATAATTATTTACGCAGGCATAATCAGCATCCACACCACATGAAAAAAGGAGTTGTGAAAAGACAGTTCATGAGACTTACCAGATGAACGAGCAATGAAGAGATTTTTGCAGAAGAAACAGAGATACTGAAAGTTTTTTTCGTGGCTAGAGTCTAAGATAATGATTGGCTGGCTAACACTATTCGTGAAATCTATTTGTTGCATACTGGTAAGGCAAGACCGGTCCTTGATAATGGTCAAACTTTATGTTCTTTGGAAAGAGAAGCTACCCCTCCCCCAATCTAGTTTGCCTATTGGCTATATGAGTGCTCTTCCACCCCCCCCCCATTACCACTGACATCACCGTCAGAAATATCTTGCAGAATAACTGGATGTTTATTTTAGGGATTTAGCCAAGATTCTAAGTGATCATCTTTGGTTCAGTTGTAAACAAACTAATTGCATGAGATCCACCCTAAAAGAAAATTGAATCACAGTACCTTTGGGACTTTTAAATGCAGCAACTGTAATCAGTACTGCTTTAGTTCCAACATCACAAATACTTTGAGTATTTTTCTAAGTGGAGGTACAGTTGCAATTCTAAAACACAGTTTATTTAGGCTTATGTGATTCATGTGCATGCTTCTATGTTGGTAAAACTATAAAGAGGCTGCCATGCTGAATTTATGAACATTCACTAGTAATGCCTTGGCAAGACATTCACTGCAGTGTAATAACTAAGAAATTTTGATTTTTTTTGCTGGACTCTGTTGAAATGAATGACTTCTGTAGCAACTACAAAGTACCATTAGGATGCAGTGAGTATGTATGGCAAATCAGGCTTAACTGATACATTTTCTGGTCTGAACGAAGTGTGTGAATATAATTTTTTTTTTGCAAGCACAGAGTTTACAAAACATTAAACAAACACCTCTTTATGTATACAGTTATGTATATAGTCATTTAAATTCTTATGGTTTTAGTTTTTAGCTGTGTTGTTTCTTTAAATTTCTTTGAACACTGACTAATTGAAAGTGGCTGGTGACTGGTTGTTTTGAACATGAGATTTGTTTGGTACTGTTTTTAAATGTGGAATCTTGATTCAGTAGTCAAACCTGAAGTTCTTGGAGTAAAATAAAAGAACAAAAGCACTCATTTGCTATACTATTGACTCTGTATGTGCTGCTTTATAGAACAGTTTTTCCTTTTCCTGGTTTTGTTGGTTCTAAGCTGCTTTTTGCTTTGCCTTATTCCTAATCTTTTATCATTTCAAATTCAGGCACAATCACAAACAGATTTGGAAAAGAAAGATCCAGAACTGGTTACAAAGTTTTTCTCTCTTTCTTTGGCACTTAACACATCCTTGAATTATTTCCTCAAGTGGGAAGGAGGGTTTCACACCCTGGGCAGCATGTGACGGAGAGGTGGAAATAAGAGTCTGATCTGGTGGATGAGGGATTACTACCCCATGGAATGGTGGAATTTCCTTCCACTGCCATCTGTAGCCTTGTCGAATGACCTTCAGAACCTAACTATCTGTTGCCAAAAAATGTGGAGATTTAGACTTTCTGGAATGGAAATGAGACTGCCAAGGTGGAAGGGATGAGACAAGATCCCTTAGTCATTCTGACTTTATGGACTATCCTTGTTATGGAAGGTTCCAGAATTCTTTTTAGAACCCACTGCCATTTCTTCTTAAAGTCTGCTTACCTGAATTTTGCCGAGACTGTTTATTCTGTTTTTTTTTTTTTTTGTCAAATTTGGATGAAGGGTTAGAGAATCCCTTAGAATATTTGAAAAAGGAGGCCAGAAAAACATTCCTTGTATCAATTTAACCATTCCATCACACTTTTTAATAGCTCCTGCAGCAGAAATAAATCTCTATCCAAAGGAGAATTAAAAAAATGTATTTTATCATCATCTGAGAGGCCAAGCAAACCTCCTTAAAACAGTACCAGTGGCCGTAGCCCTGGTAGAAAGGTAAACAATGAGTAGTGACTTGTACAATAAAACTAACTATATTATTTAAAGCAGATTTTTCATCACAAGAAGAAAATGCAGACAAACTATTGTCATACTTTCAGAATTAGTCAGAACAAACTAAAACATGAGCTTGATGATTCAAAATCCTGAAAATCAAAGCTGCAAAAGCATACATTTCTTTCCCTACTTACCAAAAATCTTCCCATCCTTATTAGAAAGAGAAGAATTGGAATGCTTAGGATTAACTAAAGCTATAGCTGCTGGGTCAAGTTTGGGAAAAGTGTATAAAAACTTAAAAGACTGAGCAACTTTATACAACTTCTCTTGCCTTTTTAAGGGCAAATGGATGACTACCAGGAAAAATGCAGGTAGTAACACACACACCCTCCAAAGACGACATGCAGACCCCTCAACCGTGCTGAATTACTCGTTTTTTTTATAGAGTTTGGGGTTTCAAATGAAGGGGTGCCACGATTCCAGAGTGGCACCCCTTCATTTCAGATTTTTTTCTCTTTTTTTAGTTTTTTAAATTTCCGTGGCTGTTAGAGCTGATGTCATCACATACACGATGACGTCAGCTGCCTCGGGGATTCCAGCCTGCGCGATGACGTCAGCTCCCTCTATCAGCCTGTCGGACTTGAGCTCAAGGAGCACACGCATTTCTGGCTGGCCACTGCTTCAAAATGTGAGTGGGAACGGCTGGTCTAGCTGCTGTAGAAGAACTTGTTGGATTATGGGGAATCAATGAATCATGGCTGCAGAATGAGATGCCGCTGCTTCAAAATGCGAACATTTAAAGATGCTTGTAGATAGTGCTTTAGATGTGGAACAATTTCCAAGTTCAATAGTTTGAAAATACATGCTTGTACAAGAAAGCTACTTCTGTGCCTTATTTGCTGCACTACTAAGTATAACAGGAATAATGAGAACGTTATCCTTTGTTGTCTCTAAACATTCACTTTACTGATGCAGCTCAGACAGGTTATCTTTCAGTTGCTTGTGGTTCAACTGCTCATGCCATATCCGTTTGTAACTGAATGTTTGTCTGTATTCTAGTACTAGGCAGAAACAATACAGACTTTGTAAAAGTGCGCTGTTCAAACCTGTGTCTCCTCAGAAGCAGTATATGTACAGTTCAAGGTGTGGGAGCAGAATATTCATGCTGAGGGTATAGTGGGTTTTTGAACTTGTGATCACAAGAACACCATGACTCCAGTGATCTGTAATGAGACAGTGAAATGTGTGTGTGAGAAAATGCCTCCCCCCATTCAATACACCTGGTGGCTAGAGGTACTCAGGCTGAAACCCTGTACCTTGAGTACAGGGTAAAAAGAGCCTAAAGTCCCTAGCCACCACCACTTGTGAGCTTTGCCCAGGTTTTTAGAGAGTTGAGATCTACAGTGAGAACTGAATTTGTATTCCCCCAGGTTTTTTGTGCTAAGAGTTGAGAACTGAATTTGTATCCTCCCCCAGGTTTTTTGTGCTAAGAGTTGAGAGCTATAGTGAGAACTGAATTTGTATTCCCCCAGGTTTTTTGTGCTAAGAGTTGAGAACTGAATTTGTATCCTCCCCCAGGTTTTTTGTGCTAAGAGTTGAGAGCTATAGTGAGAACTGAATTTGTATTCCCCCAGGTTTTTTGAGCTAAGAGTTGAGAACTGTGGTGAGAAGTGAGAAATGAATTCACTAAATGATAGCCAGTAAGTTTCAGTCTTCCTATTTTTCAGGAAGCTGCTGATTTAGCATAGTGGTATGTTGCTCTGAATGTAGTAGTACATAGGGTCCTGGCTTCAAGACTTACTAGTGTAATCCATAGTGGTAACACAACATTTTATTCTAGCTACTTTACAAAATTATACAAGCAATGTTTAAAATTTGTCCCTGGTTTGTGATCTTTTGCCCCCCCCCCCAAAAAATGAAACTGAAAATAAGTGTGAGAAGCTGTGCAAGATGCCTATGGCTTACACTGCTGTCATTCTATTTATAGTGTGGGGAGTGGAAGTAGACTTTTATGATGGAAACGTTCTGAATTGGGCTTTTTTGTCATTATTGGTTCATGCATTTTGTTTCATTGCCTACAGTACAGTCTACTGGAAAAATGTTCAAACAATAAATTTAAAATGTGCTCTAACAAGTGTGCTGTACTATAAAAGGAATATAATTTAATAGTCAGGAAGGTGTATCAAACAAAAGAACACACGTATGTTTCCTGTTTTGTGTGCAAGGGGCCAATGATTTGAAAACAGCCCAACGATAATCTTTATCCACCACTGGCCAGATGCATTTTCTTTGGATGTGGTGTGGGTTTCAATGCAGCAAGGGCAGACAAGTTTTAATGCCAAGTCGATTTTCATTGTGAGACAGTATTGCTTTTACCAGATGTTCATTAGTGTTTTGTGCACTGCTGTGTTGTAAAAATAAAATCCAAATAATCATTGTAGAAGTAAAGCAGTATGCACACATTAGTGTTTATGGTAAATGGGATGAAACAGCCAGGTAATGGGACATTGAAATGGCTGCAGGGGGACTGTGGTACCATATTTTGGTTGCCTGTTCTTCAGTTACATTTGAACATTGGTATCCCACAATTTCATTGAAGTGGGTGGGGTTACGTAATTATGTATGTTAATTAGATGTTAATCAGCATACAAATTTGTACCTATTTTTCATGGGCCTTGTCCAGATTTTTGATGTTTCCAGGTTGAGAGGTATGATGACAGGACTGGAGGAATGGCTGAAGGTTTTGGAAATTCCTTCTGTAACAGCATGTAGTATTTCTGAGAAACTGAGAAAAGTACAGTTTTGTACCTACCATAAATGTAGATGTTCGAGTGCTAATACAGCTGCAGTCATAAGATGGGTTCTCCTGCCGTCAGGCGGGTCCTCGGTCGGCCGAATTCCAAAGTCTAGGTCCGGCGTCGGTTGTCGTCGCTTCTTCCCTGACGTCAGTGCGACAGGGGTATAAAGGAACCAGCCAACGCCATTTTCTTCAGTTTTTCTTGCCCCAGAAGGAAGGCAATAATAAATTTGTGTGATAATGCAGTGCTATATAATCAAAATACAGTAGTTGTAAGCAAATGCATCATAAATTAAAACCCCAATCAGGTTGTATGAGGATGTGTTAGCCTATAGGCCTGTCCCAAGAGGGGAAGGAGGGAGGGAAACCTGGACTGCAGCTGTATTAGCACTCGAACATCAACATTTATGGTAGGTACAAAACTGTACTATGTTCATCGTGCATACAGCTGCAGTCATAACAGATGGGTAGAATCCCAAAGCTAAGAAGGGGTGGTAGGCACTAGTTGGAACTAGGAGGAGCCAAAATGCCCTGCAAGACTGCAGTGGCAAAGCCTGCTCTACATTTGGAGTATAATGGTAGGTTGTAGTGCTTGGAGAAGGTATGCACAGAACTCCAAGTGGCTGCTTCCAAAATATCCTTGGTAGGAACTCCTCTGAGGAAGACTGCAGAGGTGGCTGTGGCCCTGGTGGAATGAGTTCTAATGCCTGTAGGAACAGTTTTGCCATGAAAGGAGTAGCAAAAGCGTATGCAGTGGGCTATCCATTTTGAGATTGTTTGGAAATTGGCTTCCCTTGAGCTCCTACCGCATAGGCCACAAAGAGCTGTTCTGATTTTCTGAAAGGCTTTGTTCTGTCCAAATAATAACGCAGCTGTCTGTGGATGTCCAAGGAATGTAGTAATCTCTCCCCTTTGTTTTGAGGATTAGGATAAAAAGTAGGTAAATGTATGGCCTGATTTAAAGTTACCCTGGATACCACTTTAGGCATATAGGACGGGTTGGTTCGTAAGGAAACTCTGTCCTGATGGAAGATGATAAAGGCTGGACAGCCATGAGAGCCTGTAGTTCTGAAACTCTACGAGCTGAGGTGATAGCCAGAAGGAAAGCTGTTTTCCAGGACAAATATTGCAAATCTAATGAGGCAGCTGGCTCAAAGGGAGGTAAGGTCAATTTTTCCAGAATGAAATTAAGATCCCAAGCAAGTATTGGTTGTTTCCTTGGAGGCCTTAAATTCTTAGCCCCTCTGAGGAACTGTCTTAAGAGAGGGTGAGAGAATAAAGGTGGATCAGTGTTGTATTCTGCAGAAATGGCTGAGGCATGTATTTTAATGGAGGAGAAAGAAAGTCCACTGCTTAGCAGTTCAGCCAAATATTGTAGTATTTGAGGTAAATTCAGTTTCCAGGATCCTGGCCCTTTTTTCTCATTCCAGACACAAAAACGTTTCCATTTTGCGGAGTAAGCTTTTCTAGTTGATGGTCTTCTGGCCTCCAAAATGACATCCTGCACCTCCTTGGAGAGTAGGGCCTGTTGTGATGCTAAGGAATCTTCCATGCGGCTAGATTGAGTGTTTTTAGCTGGCTGTGAAGAGTTTTGAAACTGTGCTGAGTCCGAAGAAGAGGCATTAGAGGCAGAGTCCATGGTGGGGAATGCATCAGGCTCCTCAGGAGTGGGTACCAGTGTTGCCTTGGCCAGTCCGGAGCAATGAGAATCATCTTTGGTCTGTCTGCTTTGGTCTTTAATAGAACTTTGGGCAGCAGAGGAAGAGGAGGGAAGGCATAAACTGTCATTGATGTCCAACTGAAAGAAAGAGCGTCCACTCTCCAGGCCTTTGTATGGAAGATCCTTGAGCAGAATTTTGTCAATTGATGATTCTTGTGGGAGGCAAAGAGATCTATGTCTGGCCTTCCCATTCTTGGATTATTTCTGTAAAAACTTTTGGATGCAATTTCCATTCGTGTGGATCTGTCATATTCCTGCTTAGGTTGTCTGCCAGCGTGTTTTCCTTGCTTGGCAAGTACTGTGCTTGTAGTTCCATTTGTAAGTCCATGGCCATGTTCCAAAGTGACATGGCCAGTCTGCATAGGGGGTAAGAATGTGTTCCTCCCTGTTTGTTTATGTACCACATAACTGTGGTGTTGTCCGTTCTTATCAATAATTGACCTGGTTGTAGAAGGTCCTTGAAAGCTATAATAGCATTTATTACTGCTAGCATTTCTTTTTGATTGATGTGAAGGTGCTTTTCTTTTTGGGACCATTTGCCCTGAATGCACCGATCTGTCATGTGCGCCCCCCAGGAGTAGTTCGAGGCGTCTGTTGTGATGACTTGATTTGCTTGAGGCTTGCTGAATGGAAGACCTGTGTTTGTTTGACATGCTTGAGCCCACCACAGAAATTCCTTTTGCAGACATGGAATTAGTGGTATTATTGTTTCCAAACTGTGGCTGTGTTGAGACCATATGTTTTTCACGTACCATTGTAGTTTCCTCATATGCAGCTTTGCACATGGGATTAGTAATATGCAAGTTGCCATGAATCCCAGAGCCTGCAGGATTTTCCTTGCAGTCAGCCTGGTGCAATTTGCTAATGTTCTGAAGTATTGTATTAGTTGCCCCTGCTTCTCTGGCGTGAGGTAGGCCATCTGGGTGTTTGTGTCCAATTTGGCACCCAGGCACCCAGGAAAATTATCTTCCGAGAGGGTATTAGCCTTGATTTCTTTTTGTTGACTGTGTATCCCAGAGATTTCAATAACATTATTACATAAGCCAGATGTTTCAGAAGAATGTGCTTGCTGTCCGCTTGGATCAGGCAGTCGTCCAAATAAGGGTATATTTGTATCCCTTGAAGTCTGCAGTAGGCAATTACTGATGCCAGGCATTTCGTGAATACTCTGGGCAGTAGATAAGCCAAAGGGCAATGCAGAGAATTGATAATGGGTTGAACCTGCAAGAAATCTGAGGTACCTTCTGCAATTTTGTCTGATTGGGACATGCAGGTATGCCTCCTTGAGGTCCAATGTTACCAGCCAAGACTCCTTGCCCAGCATGGGAAGAAGTTGCTGTAGAGTGAGCATCTTGAATTTTGGTGCAGTAGAAATGTGTTTAGGATGGATAGATCCAAAATAGGTCTCCAATCTTTTCCTTCCTTGGCACCAGAAATAGCCTGGAATAAAAACCTTGACCTTGTTAGATGCGTAGGTACCTCTTGAATAGCTTTCATGTTTATGAGATCTGTAATTTGCTTTTGTGCCTCTGCCCTTTGATTGTGTGGCAGGTTTGGCATGCCTCTCATTTTTGGAAGGGTGTGGAAATGGAATTTGTAGACTCTGTTTATAATGTCCAGGATCCATTTGTCCTTTGTGACAACATGCCAATTTTTTGAGAATAATGCCAGCTTTCCTCCTAAGGGGGCTATCATTTGAAACCTGGTTGGCATGCAAAGGGGAAAGTCATTGGGTTTGCTTTCTGAAAGATTGCGAGTTGTCCTCACCACCTCTTTGTGTAGGAGCTTGCCACTGTCTGCCTCTATACGATCCTTGGGATTGTCCTCTGCCCCTCGGGCGCCTGTATCTGCCTCTTTGGGGTCTGTCTGTGGCAGGAAAAGACCAGTTTTTGGAAGGCCAATTTCTACTAAAATGTGGGGGTTGAACCTGTAGAAATTCTTTCACAGTTTGCATTGATTTAGCCTTTTCCTCCATTTTCCTTAACACCTCCTCAGCATTTGCACCAAATAGTATATCCTTTTGAAGAGGGGCGTCTAGTAATTTAGCTTTGACATGATCAGGCAAGGTTTGTTCCTTGAGCCAGGCATGCCTACGTATGACTGATCCTGTAACACCAGCTCTACATGAGGCCTCTAGAGCATCAAAACCACATTGTAAGGTATGCTTACCCACTTGTTCTACACTATGCATCAAATCCTGCAACTCCTTCAGGTCTGGTTGTTCAGGTTGTGACATTTTACTCTTCAACTGTGATAACAAAAACTGTTGGTATTTTAGCATATGAAACTGACAGTTTAAGGCCCTCATGGATAAGGTAGCAGAGGTATATACCTTTTTTCCCCACCTTTCTAAGGATCTGGAATCTCTCTCGGAAGGCAATGGATTTTTGGCAATGGAGGCCTTAACTCCCTTGGGGCCCTGTGAGATGGTTTCTGGGTCAGCAGCATGGCTTTTGTAAAGAAATTGGTGTGAGTCAGGAACCCTGTAGTACCTGTCAGGCTTAACTGGAGCTGGAGGTAGAGAGTCCGGGTTAAGGCAGGCCTCCGAGTAAACATCATCTAGGATGTCCAAGACAGGAGGAATAGCCAGAGGCCTATGCTGAGGTAACAAGAGAAATTCCCTGAGCCTTTTTGGAATCTGAATAATCTTGGCCTTCCCAGTGGAAGTGTTGCCTTAAGGTATGCAAAGTTTCCCCAAATGAGTAATCCTCAGGTGGGGATACAGAAGGGATGGACTCCTCCGCATCAGAGTCTTCAAAGGGAGTAAGAATGTTCCTCATCATCAGAGTGCTCTGAAATAATGGAGCCCTGATCAGAGGAGGGGGAATCTTCCTCCACTCTGGGCCTTTTGTCCGGTGGGGGCCGTGAACCTCTGATTAGAGTAATTAAATCCTCAGCCATTTTAAGCATCTGTTTCTTAGGCATGGGGCCTGGAGAAGGGCCCTGTGTAGCTGGTCTCTTAGAGTGCATGGTTACTTTAGACTTTGTGAAAGCCTTGATGGAGAAAGAAGAGGAAGGTCTGAAGACACCTTGAGTGGAGGTGGACCTGTCCACATTCTGAGTTTCAACACCAAGAGTGGCTTCGGTATCTGCAGTCGGTGTGTGGGCCGAGGAGCCTGCGACCTCAGGTACAGGAGACACCGTCAAAGAAGTGTCATTGGTAATCAGGGGCTGCGTAGGCGCCTCACTGAGGACCGGACCACGTGTAGTCGGCTTTGGCGTGGTGTCGGTAGAGGCCGCGGACCTCGTGTGTCGGTCCTTGCCTTTGCGTTTTTTAGACAAAACCGGAGTCGGAGTATCCGACGACATAGTATAGTTAAATGCTTTCCCAAAATAATGCTGGGCGAACTCCGCCCGACGCTTAATAGTGCGTTTGTTGAATGTAGCACAAAAGCGACAGACCGAGACGTCGTGGTCTGGGCCTAAACAAGGTATACAGAGGGAATGGAAATCCTTATGCGGTATTTGCTTCCCACAAGAAATACAATTATTAACTTTGTCTGACATCGGTCTGAGGCAAGAAAAGTTTCCCCAACGGGGTACTTAGCTTTTAAGAAGACTTCGGTTTCCAAATTTCGTAATTTCAGGAGCTGGTCGACCGGCACTTGCGAACTGCTTCTGCTTCGGGCACCGCGCGGCAAGAAAGACTGAAGAAAATGGCGTCGGCTGGTTCCTTTATACCCCTGTCGCACTGACGTCAGGGAAGAAGCGACGACAACCGACGCTGGACGTAGACTTTGGAATTCGGCCGACCGAGGACCCGCCTGACGGCAGGAGAACCCATCTGTTATGACTGCAGCTGTATGCACGATGAACATCCTCAGTGTTTTCCCACTGAAAACACTTGCACATGCTAAAAAATAGCCTCAGAGAAAGGGAAATCTTCACAGGAAGATTCAGAAATGGCACTCTCCTCTGAGAAGGAATCAGAAATCTGAGGAGAAAATGGAGCACCTGTCCTTCATGTTCCTGTCCAGATTCATAATCCTCAATCGCTTCAGGAAAAGAGGTATCCCTCTTTCTTTTACCAGAAACTACTTTAAAAGGATAAATGGCCTGAATTAAACCCTGAGCCAGACCCAGTAAATTAGTCTTACCTAAGAAGATTTGAAGAGTAGATATGTGTTTAGTTTTCCATTTCTTTTTGACAGGAAAAACGGTGAGAACAGTTAGCTTCCCCGAGGATGGGCACAATATTGTGACAAACAGGGAAGCATTCCCTGGTCCCTCTTCCCAGGACCCACAAGAGTCTCTCTCTCCCTTGACACTTGAGTGGACCCCAATGGCCACAGAGGATATAGCTAAACCCAGGTCCATAGTGGTTGTAGGTGCTACGCTAGGGGGGGCTTTGAGGTAAAATATGAGGGGTCTGAGGTACAACTACTGGCTACAGCAGTCACCCACTTACGGCAAGATGCTAGCCTGCTGTTCTGACAAAGGCTGTTTGCTTAATTTTTTCTTTTTACGGCTTTAAGGACAACCAACTGTGGGACTGACTGTTTGTTCCACAGTCAAGCCAAAACTGGTGTCTCTTTCCCAGGGAAAACTAGTGGTAAAATTCAAGTCTTTAAATTCACTTTTTTTCATATAAAAACACAGTAAAAAACACTTTATTTTACTTCTGGGGGTTGGCAAGTGTTTTATTTTTCCATGGTTTTCAATTACTTTTAAACTGACAAGAAAAAGGACCACTCTTGTTTAAAAGTAAAATTCATCCTCGTGACAGTCCATTAAACACAAGCTCCTAGCTTTAAAGTAACTTTCTTGAATGGAAAGTGTTATAAACAATTTTTTTTTAAATTGAATGTTTCCCCCAACAGAGCATAACTCCTAAGCAAAAGAAAGTACAGTTGTGTACACTTACCACAAATGTAGATGTTCGAGTGTATTCACTTGTTGCAGTCATCACATCTGGGTTATCCTGCCAGGGGTAGCCCTCAGTCGGCCCGAATATCAGAGCTTAGTATTTCTGCCTTGGGACTGATGTCAGGTCATCAGTGGTATAAAATCAGGCAGCTGATGCCATTAAATCAGTTTTTCTTGCCCTGTCAGGAGCCCCCAAATAGGGAGCTAGGTTATGGTGGAAGAACACCACCAGTAGAAAGTAAATACTAAAAATCTGACAAGCAATTGATCAGTTTTTCTAAAAGATTTAGTCCTGTTCAGATAGAATCTGTGCACATCTAGAGAGTGCAGAATTCTTCCCCTCTTGCTTTGTGGGTTAGGGAAAATGGTTGGGTAAATGAATGGATTGGTCGAGAGCCACACTGGACACCACTTTAGGCATGAAGGATGGGTTAGCCTTGAGGGAGACCCTGTCAGCATGGAAATGATGAAGGGCTCTACACCCATGAGTGCTTGTAGCTCTGATACTCTTCTAGCTGATGGCCAGAAGCAAGGCAGTCTTCCAAGAGAAATTTAACTCTGCTGAAGCTGCAGGTTCAAAGGGGGTAGGGGTGAGCTTTTCCAACACAAAGTTAAGGTCCCAAGCAGGTGTAGGAGCTCTTCTGGGTGGCCTTACGTTGTTAACCCCTCTTAGCAACTGTTTGATGAGAGGGTGTGAGAAGAGAGGTTGCTCTGTGCTGTAATGAGCAGAGACTGCAGAGGCATGAATTCTAATAGAAGAGAAAGATAGACCCTGTGTAGTAGGTCTGCTAGGTAATCCAGGATGAGAGGTAGGGAGGGCTGTGCCATTCCTGCTCCATTAGCCTGGATCCAGGTGCAAAACCTTTTCCACTTGTCAGCATAGGATTTTCTAGTGCTGGGGTATCTGGCCTCACTTATAACATGTAGGACTTGTTTGCTTAGGCTGGCAGTTTGAGGAGAGGTCAGGGAATAAGCCAGGCTGCCAGGATGAGGGTCTGCAATTGGGGATGCATGAATTCTCCATTCCTCTGAGTCAGGAGTGTTGGGATCTGAGGTAGGTGCCATGGTGGCAGGGGTGACAGGCTGCACAGCAGTGAGTACCAGTGCTGGCGTGGCCAGTCTGGGGCAATCAGGATTGTCCTCGTTTTTTCTTCCCTTATTTTTAGCAGTACCCTTGAAATGAGTGGTAGAGGGGGAAATGCATAGACCGAGAGGTTCACCCACTGGAAGGATAGAGCATCCACTTTACAGCCCTTGCTGTGAAGTTCCCTGGTGCACAATTTGCTGAGCTGATGAGTAGAGTGGGAGGCAAAGAGGTCCACCTTCGGGGTGCCCCATTTCTGGGTTACAAGGGTGAAGATTCTGTGGTCTAGCTGCCACTCGTGTGGGTCTAGCAGGTTTCTGCTTAAGTTGTCTGCCAGCGAGTTTAGGGAGCCTGGCAGGAATTGTGCTAGCAGGTGTAGTTGCATGGCTGAGGCTGTGTGCCAAACGGTCATGGCAAGCCTGCAGAGGATGAGTGAATCCCTCCGTTTGTTGATATGCCACATCACTGTGGTGTTGTCTGTTTTGACCAGTAGAGGCCCTAGGGAGAGTAGGGGTCTGAAAGCTGTCAGGGTGTACTGAACAGCTAGCATCTCTTTTTGGTTGATGTGCAGATGTATCTGATTTGGGCTCCAATGGCCCTGAATGCATCTGCCGTCCAGTTATGCACCCCAGGCATAGTCTGATGCATCTGTGGTGAGGGTCTGGGCAGCATGGGGTTGTAAGAAGGGAAGTCCCTTGTTGTGTTTGCATGCTGCTGCTCACCAAAGAAAATCTGTCCTTCGACAAGGTATCATTGGTATGAGAGTTTCCAGGTCTTGAGAGTGTTGACACCAAAGGCTTTTTAGGTTTCCTCATATGGAGTCTGGCATATGGAATGAGCAGAATGCAGGAGGCCATGAACCCTAGAGCTTGCAGGATTTTCCTTGCGGATAACTGGGTTCTGGTGGCTAGTTGAGAGAACCAGTCTGTCAGGTAGGCTTGTTCTTCTGGAGTAAGGAATGCCATCTGAAATGCTGTGTCCTGGCTTGCTCCCAGGAATACAATTTTTTGTGTGGGAACTAGTTTTTATTTCTTTTCATTGATAGTATACCCCCAGGGAGGTCAGTAGGTCCTTTACAAAAGTCAGGTGCTGTAGCAGCTTTTTCTGAGTGCCTGAATCAGGCAGTCACCTAAGTATGGGTAAATTTGAATATTTGTTTACAAAAAGCAATGGCGGGAGCCAGACATTTTGTGAAAACTCTGGAAGCAATGGATAAACCAAAGGGAAGTGCAGAGAACTGAAAGTGCATAGATCCTGCCCTGAAACGTAGGTATTTCCTGCATGATTCCTTGACTGGGATGTGTAGGTAGGCCTACTTTGGGTCTAGGGTGGTTAACCAAGCATCCTTGGAAAGCATGGGTAAAAGCTGCTGGAGGGTGAACATTTTGAATTTTGGTATCACCAGAAAGGTGTTTAGAATGGATAGATCGAGAATAGGCTGCCATGTGCCCTCTTTTCTGGGTACCAGGAAGAGTCTGGAGTAGAAACCTTGGCCTACCTATTCTGCAGGAACATGCTGTATTGCCCTAATGGAGAGCAGGGAAAGGACTTGCTTTTTGGCCTCTGCCTACTGATTTGGAGGAAGATCTGGGAACCCTTTTGGGGTTGGCAGTGTGGAAATAATTTCTGTACCCCTGGGACACTATGTTGAGGACCCATTGGTCGCTGGTAATGGTGGCCCAGATGCTTGCATGGAAGGAGAGTTTTTCTCCTAGGGGCACAAGCAGGTGGGCAGAGGTAGGGGGTGGAAGTATAAAGTCATTGTGAGTTCTTACCATAAGGGGTGGCTTTGCACTTCATGTTTTTGAAGAGGAGGAACTCCATCAGTTAGATCTCTGCATTCCCTGGGGCTGTTGTCTGGGGGGGGGGTCTGCTTCCCCTGGGTCTGGGCTGAGCTGGCCTGGAGGGGGCAGGAAAGGACCAGTGCTTGGAGGGGAAATGCCTACTGAACCTCGGTGGCTGGACCTGTAAGAAGTCTAAATCTCTGCACAGATTTAGCTTTTTCTTCCATCTTTTTTAAGACCTCTTCTGCTTTGGTGCTAAATAAGTTGTCTTTGTTCAAGGGTGCGTCCAATAATTTGGATTTGACATGGTCATGTCAATGTCTGGTCCTTAAGCTAAGCATGCCTTCTAAGGACAGAACCAGTGACTGCTGCCCTGCAAGATGCTTCTAGAGCGTCAAAACCACATTGTAAGGTGTGCTTAGTTACTTGACTTGCAGAATGCATTAACTTCTTTTAATCTTCCTTTTCTGCACAAGCAGGAAAAGAAGATATTTTTTGTTTGAAGAGTTCCATTGTATGTTGCTGATATTTCAGCACGTGGAACTGACAATTTAATGCTCTAATAGCAAGAGTAGCAGAGGTGTATACTTTTTTTTTTTTACCCCATCTGTCTAATGCTTGGGAATCCTTACCTGAGGGGGTGGGATTCTTAGCTGAAGTTGCTTTGATTCCTTTAGGTCCTTGAGAAATGACCTCTGGGTCAGCAGTACGATTTTTGAAAAGAAATTTGTGAGAGTCAGGGACTCTAATACCGGTCAGGTTTCCTGGGAGCAGGATGAAGGGTGTCAGGAGTCAGACTAGATTCCATAAAAACATCGAGGACAGGAGGAATGGCCAAAGGTCTGTGCTGTGGTAGATCTAAGAATTCCCAGAGTCTCTTTTTTGACTGAGGGTAGTCCTGACATTCCCATTGGAAATACTCCCTTAAAGTATGTAGGGTTTCCCCAAATGAAAAATGCTTGGGTGAAGAGGCAGAAAGAATGGATTCCACTGCATCAGAATCCTCATAAGCAGAGAGGGATTGCATATCTTCATATTCGGATGCATCAGAGTCATCGGATTCCTGTTCAGATAAAACTAATGGGGACAAGTCTTTTTCTTTTAGACGGGCTAGCCTACCTTCCCCTAATAAGGCATAATAAGGTCTTCCAACATTTTAAGCACTTGAGACTGAGGCAAGGAAGCAGACGCCTGAGCTTGGGTCATTTATTTGCGTGTGGTTCATACCCTGGGCCTTAGAAAACTCGGTAGTTTTAGAAAGAACTGAAGACGCGAAATAAGTAGTCTGTCTGTGTCGAGTACTAGTAGTGCAAAGTACTTCCTCAGAAGCCGGTGCCTGCTCAGCGGCTCCGGACCCTTCCAAGGCAGAGACATCCGCAGGATCCTTAGTCGAAGAAGAGTCTCGCGGCATACTGGAATCCGAAAGGGTCTCAGTAGCGGCCTGCGAATCCACAGAAGTGGCCATCAGGGGCTGGGAAAGCACCTCAATGGGGACCGGAGAACTGACAACTAGCTTAACGGAAGCGTCATCGGCAGTTTTGGACCTGTGCGGTCTCTGTCTTTATCCTTATGTATTTTCGGAAGATCGGCAGTCGGATGACTTACCGAAGCCATATCGGAATCAGAGGACTGAGAGCGAAAATATCTAGCTACAACAAGGGCCCGGCAACTTATAGTTCTGGTGTTGAACAAAGCACAAAAGCGACAGTTGGGGACGTCGTGGTCTGGGCCTAAACAGGTGACGCAGTAAGAATGGAAGTCTTGGTGTGGTATTTGCTTTCCACAGGCGAGACAATTGTTAACTTTTTCTGACATCGGTTAGAGCCAGAAAAAAAGGATCACCAACGGGGTACTTAGCTTCAGAAGAGTTCAACTTCAATTTGGAAATGAAAACTCAGCGGCCGACCAGCACTCGTGTGAACTGCTTCTGCTTCAGGCTCCTCAGCAAGAAAGACTGATGTAATGGCGTCGGCTGCCTGATTTTATACCACTGATGACCTGACATCAGTCCTGGAGTGACAGCAACTGACACAGAAACACTAAGCCTCTGGTATTCCGGCCGACTGAGGGATACCCCTGGCAGGATAACCCAAATGTGATGACTGCAACAGTGAAACATGAAGAACATCAGCACAAACTAACCATTGATTCTTGAAAGACTCACAAAAGTATACTCTGGTGAGGCAGGAAAGCTCTGAAGGGCTTGGCACCCAAACAGTCTTTTTAGTTGGCTCAGCTCCAGCTGACTGTGTGGGTGAGTGGAAGGAGCCATGAAGTTTTGGAAGCTGTCTGGCTGTTACATCTTATGCAGGACATAACCCATATAGCTAAGGTTTACTGCAGGTGTGAAGAATATGATGATTACCCACCAGATGCTTCAAGCTAGGCCAGGAGTCTAGCTCTGTGCTGGGGATGTCCACAAGCTCTGAAGGCAGTCCAAAAGGTAGAATTCCACCTGTGTCTAATTCACATAGATACCCACAGAGATGACATCTGTGGATGAACACTGGATGAAACAAAACATAACTGGTAACTTCTCCAAGACTTGGACCACACATCCTGAAACTTGTATTAAAAGTGCTTCAGCATTCTTCAGAGAAGGAAACCAGTCCCAGCAATGCAAGCCCAAATTTACACACTAGATGTCAATGCTCTCCTGTATGGACTTTCTTCTTAATCTGAATCAAATAGGTGATCCAGTTTGACCATGAAGAACAGATGCCTGGTTGATGGTACGCAATCAAATGAATTCAGGCAAAAAGCTCAAGTTTGTACTTAAGCAGTCAACCTGCAACGTTGATACAATCGTTAAAATCCTTTGCTTGTTTAGATAAGTAACTGCAGTGCTGTCTGGATTTTACTTCATTTTACTTCAATTACACTTGACAAAGGGCACTTTTGCAAAGGCACTCAAAGCAAAGAGAACAGGCACAGTCCATTTTACATTTCTATGAATGACTTGTTAAGAATAAAACAAAATCCTATAAACTGCTAATGTATTCATCTGGGCATCCCAACAATAATACACACAGCTGGTGTCAAACCAGATAGTGGGATTGAATTGAAATTACCTTCTTTCATTTAAAAGCAACATTAGAATACAACAGCAAATATCTTTTCTAAGGGACTGTATCATAGTTAACTGGTTACCCAGTATAAGTCCCAGTCAAGATCCTACAAATTCCTGATGTGATGCAATATCTGAACAGCCACTAAAATTCTTGCTGACAAGGAATCCAAAATCCTTCAGTTGATTCTTGCAGGAAGACTTTGCTGATCCAGAACATTATTGTCAACAGCCATGATCTTCGGGGAGAAAAGCCTCATGAAACATAAGTAGTAAAGCTACCAGAAACACTTACTTGTGAAGAAACATGGATGGACTACAAAACAAAAAAAAAGAAAAAAAACGGGTCCTCCAACAGAGATGGCCACTACAGCACTTCTTTCCTTATCTTAAGGACGTCCTGAGTAATAAACACAGAGAACAGGTACCAGGCTAAACCCAGTACAGAAGGCAAAAAATTTGAATTGAAAATGTTTTCTAACATGAAAACTAAAATATTTTCTGTTGGGGTAATAGTGCATCGAAGGGGTCTGGTAACATTTTCTTTTTCCAATTTAACATTTTTTTCAAGGACTTGTGCCTAAGCAAGACCCGGTTTACATCTCTACTTTCTATCATGAGTAGAAACCAAAAAGAATCTTGAAAAAACAATTTGAAAATGGATGGCACCCTCTCCAACACCCACTGCGTAACACCTAGTGAGATACTTAACATAATGGGGAATTTTCATTATCTATGTGTATGCATTCCAATCTGCTGGAATGGTCGCTGGCTTCAAAATAGCATTTAGGGTTCCCCACAAAGCCTGAACTCCTTTTCATACTCCCACAATACACTCCTCCAATCATAGAATTCCAGACAGAGTTGCCAATGACAAGCTAAGCCTTGCTATACCTTAAACCATGGAATTGTATGACAGGAGATAAAAACTACCTAAAAGGACCTATGTGGGCCCCTGTGAGTTTATATGGTCTGTCAGGAGGAATAAAGATTACAATCTGGGAAGAAAGGAGGGTGGATTTGTTTAAGTAGACTGACATAAATAATAACAATTCAGCATTATGGCAGATACACAACTATCATATTATGCATTACCAAGTCTATTTACTTCAAACTGCTGTACAGAGTTATCTAGACACCTTGGGTTACATCATGACATGATACCACAGGGTAGACCCAGATCTAGAAATCATATCTATAAAGCCTTGCATTGGTATGCAATGAAGCCCATGCCACTACTGCACATATATCATCTACTAAGTATTCTTAAAGTAGGCAGAGGAAATAGCCACCAACCTAGTAGAAAAAACCTTTGGTTTATGTGGAAGAGATCTGCTGCTTGAGATGTACATGAATGACACAGATTCTTACTTTCATTCGAAGAGAGTGAATTTGGGCACTTTTTGACAAAATGTGCTATGTGCAAAGGATACAAACTAATCAGTTTCTGTGCTTACCGGTTCTTAGCCTATAAACGTCCAGGCAATGCAGAGTACTCTCTCCTCTATTAGAATACTGTGGAAGAAATACTGGATGAATGAAAGATTGGTAATACTCATTTGGGACATTATTTTAGACATAAGTAAAGGATCTGGTATGTTAAGGACACATGTCTTTGTGAAAAAGAGAGGAGGAGTACTACATAAAAGATCCCGTAAATCTGCTACACTCTTGGCTGAAGTAATGGTGATGAAAAGTCAGACTTCCAAGAAATCCACTCAAGATAAGTTTAAATGCAGGATAATTTAAGCTTTCCTAAAATGAAATTATGGTTCCAGAGAGGCATGGGGCCCTTGAAAGTTGTCTGGAGGTGAAAGATTATTTTTGGAAAGGCCTAACAAGCCTTCTGTAAAACCAGGAAATTGAAGTTAAAAAGCCTTAGTACAAAAAAGAAGTTATGTACTCACCAAAATGTTCCATCTGAGTTGTTGCTCTTCATTTGTCTTCAACCTGTGGGACACGGATCTGGGACGGATCTGACTCGGCCGCATTTTCTAGCATTGGATTAGAGCTCCAAGCCCCTCCCCTACCCATAATGTCCATCTCCCTCCTCCCCATCAGATTGAATTTGCTGCCAACCATAGCAACCCAAACTGACTTAAGTCCTTTGGTCAGTTGTCAATCTCCTCTCCGGACCAGCTGGTGAATCTGGGAATCTTGAGGCAATGTTACAACTGCCTCATGTACACAGACAACCCTCTCCTCCTCCCAACAAATTCCAACACATGTGAGAGATGCAACCATATAGCCAAACTGGAGGCTAAGCTCTCTCAACTCAGTACTGGCGTAACCAGTCAGGAGGAGAAGGAATCCACACTCACTACAATTCCAGTCTCACATAGACCTACCACGACAGCAAACCAAACACAAACACACAAAAACATACTCGGAGGCTCTAAATAAAAATCTGCCTAAGCAGCAGAGACCTCCAAAGCAGACACCCAAGCAACCGCTACCCCAAAACAAAACACGTGCAACACATAGCTCACAAAACCAGTGTGCCGAACTGTCACAGCCCTTAAGGCTAAACAACACACCTGATACACTTGTAATAGGTGACTCTATCGTCAGGCACACTGACGTCCCACTCACCAGGCTGAACAAGGAGAAGGTCACGGTGAGCTACCTGTCGGGCGCTAGGATCCGCCACATAACACAAGCACTCAGGTCACTCCAAGGCAAGTACAAATATGACTCGGTCATTGTCCATGCTGGTGTGAATGACCCGAGACATACTTCCCTGGACTACATGAAAAGAGACATAGATGAGCTCTCTGAGCATGTAGCCCAGGGCCTATATGACCCTGACCTTGAGTAGCATCTTACCCTCACCAAGAATGATGCCACAATATGAAGACAAGATGATCAATTTCAACAATTGGCTTAAGTATTGGTGTCATTCAAAGGGGATCCAATGCCTGTCAGCCTGGGATGACATGCTCGACAAGCCACGATGCTTCGCTAGGGACGGCTTGCATCTGTCACCCCTGGGCTTTCGGATATTGGCAAAGGCTCTTGCTTCCCCCATAGTGCCTTTTTTAGGCAAGGCTCAAAAGACAAACCCACCTCCATAGGTATCACAAGGGATAAGAAACTAAGAGTAATGCTACTCAACGCCAGAAGTCTAAACCTCAAGATGCACGAACTCAAAACTCTCCTTAGCATGGAGAACATCGATATCTGTGCAGTAACAGAAACCTGGTTCAAGGCTCCCGAGAGCACCCCAGCACTACCAGGTTATACCTCATACCATGCTTTTTGGCCCCAAAACTTGGACCGAACCACAAAAGGAGGGGGAGTATCAATATTCATCAAAAATACCCACACCTCCAGGTTGGTGGCACAGCACGAAGCATCAGAGACTATCCATGCGCAACTAACAGTGGGTAAAACTGCCTTCCAGTTTACAGCCTGCTACAGACCACCCTCCCAAACCCAGGAACCCCACTCGGCCTTCCTGAGAACACTGGAAAATATGAAGGTCTCTCCAAACACCATTATATTGGGCGACTTCAACTACCCAAACATAGACTGGGAGCATTACTCCAGCTCCAACACCATAGCCCAAAGGTTCCTAGAATTTATAAACTCAAATGCTATGGAACAACTTGTTACCACTCCCACAAGAGGGGAAAACATACTGGACCTGATCATCACCAACATGGGGACTCTATGCTCCAGACCAGAAGTGTATCCCTCATTGGTAAGATCAGACCATAAACTAATCTCACTGGATATTCACATCCCGACCCCACCCCCTGCCCAGAAAACCACAGTGAAAAACTTCTCTAAAGCAAATTTCACACTCCTCAAAACCGAGGTGGAATCCTTCAAAGCCCCTGAGCCTGTGGAAAATACAGCCCAGACCGCAGAATCCTTTATAAACGCATTCTATGAACACCTTCAGGAATGCATGGATCATGCAATCCCAAATAAAACCAAGACCCAATACTCTAAAGGCAGACGTCCTGTCTGGTGGACCAAAGCCATAAACAAACTATACAATAGAAGGAGGAAGCTACTACATGATAGAGCAAAATCCCAAAAAGGGAAGGCATCTCTGATCAGTATTAGCAAAAAACTACGGGCACTCATAAAATCGTCTAAGGCCAGCTTAGAGAGAAAAATTGCACAGGACACTAAGAATAATCACAAGGCTTTCTTTAGTTATGTTAGGAACCTGGGTGGGAATTCCCAGATATGCTCAGAATTAGTCCAAAATGACAGGTTCAGCGCAAACTCCCCCCCCCCCCCAAAAGGGCAAATATCTATCCCAGCAGAGTGCTGCCCCCCTGACATCTCAGATGCTCAGGTAAGAGCCGCCCTCTCCAAAGCAAAAAACACAGCATCAATGGGACCAGACAGTGTCCCGGGCTGCGTCCTACATGAACTCCAAGAAGAGCTAAACCCAAACATAAAACTACTGTTCAATCTCAGCCTTACTACAGGATATGTACCCAAAGAGTGGCGTACAGCAACAGTGGTCCCTCTCCACAAAGGTGGTGCCTCAACGGATCCTGGAAACTATCGCCCCATAAGCCTGACTAGCTTGGTCTGCAAAGCTATGGAAAGGATCATCATGAACCTCATAAATAAAGATACTGAGGACCTACAGACACTGGATCCTACCCAGTTTGGCTTTGTTAAGGGCAGATCCTGCCTCTTAAACCTGGTCAATTTCTTTGAAACAGTCACCAAGGCCATTGACGAGGGGAATGTGGTCCACACAGCCTACCTGGACCTCGCAAAAGCCTTTGATACAATACCCCACTCGGGCATTATAGATAAGCTCACCAGCTTAAATATAAACCCCTATGTCACTAGATGGGTTGCAAACTGGCTCAAGGACAGAACCCACATGGTTAGAATTGCTGGAGCCATGTCAGACCCCAAACAAACCAGTTACAAGTGGCATCCCACAAGGCTCAGTCCTGGGACCTCTCTTGTTCGGTATATATTTCTCGGAGGTACAGGCCAACACGGAAGGACTGTGGCTGACCCAGTTCGCAGATGACTGCAAACTGGGTGCCATAATAGACTCTCCAGTCGACACAAGCATCCTCCAAAGGGGCCTCATAGAAACAGACAACTGGTGCCAGAGCCATGGCCTCAAGCTAAACGCCAAAAAGTGTATAGTCATCCCCTTTGGCAAAAACAAAGTGCCCACAAATTACCACATAGGTGGTAATCCATTAAGTACAGAAGAAGTAATTAGGGACCTGGGGACCCAAGTTGATAGCAAGCTCTCATTTGACAACCACGTGGCCAAAGTGGTTAGAAAAACATTTTATATAGCCCACCTAATCATGAAGGGATTCACATCTAGATCAGGGGAGGTCATCGTGCCTCTCTACTCATCCCTCATCAGGCCCATAATTGAGTACAATGCCCTTTTTGGGATGTACCTTACCAGACATCTGCAGCAACTGGAAAGACCCCAAAAGTACCTCACCAAGAGGATCAAAGGGCTCAAACAGATGCCATATGCTGCCCGGTTAAAGAAACTCTAGCTCTACTCAGTGGCATACCGCCTGCTCAGAGGCGATCTGTGCCGGACATATAAAGCCATGTCCAACCCGGAATTAATGGACATGCTGCACCTCAGAAAATCCAAATCCCATCGAGCTACGCGCTCGAGAGGCTTGAACCTCAGCACTGAAATAAATAGGACATGCTGGAGGGACAGATTCATAACCCAGAGGCTCCCTTCACTCTGGAATAAAATCCCAGTCCAGGTTAGGCAGAGTCCCTCATTGACTCTCTTCAAGAGGAATCTTGATGAGTGGATGGGAGATCATAGGTTTACCCCGGGTATCACTTCTGTGTCACTGTTAGACAGAGGCACAGTATACTAACCTCGAAAAAGGGCAGAGCAAAATTAATTTAAAATGGGTGGCGAAAGCCAAACACACTCTGGCTAGGCTTATAAATGCCCTAGGGCAGATAGCCTAGTATGAACCTATGAACAACTTTCAGCAGGTATCATAAAAAGCACAAGTAATGCCAACTTAAAGGCTATGTCTCTTCCTGCCAGTCCACCACACAGCCCAAGTCAGGCAGGGGTAAACAGGGAGGGACAGTTGAAGACAAATGAAGAGCAACAGCTCAGATGGAATGTTATGGTGAGTACATAACTTCTTTATCTGAAGTTGTCATCTTCATTTGCTCTTCAACCTGTGGGATACAGTCCCCAGCTACCAAACACCTAGGAGGCCCTTATGGAAGGAAATTCTGGAAAACAGCAGAGCCAAAAGATGCCCTGCTTCTGGCTAGAAGATCCAACTTGTAGTGAGAGATTAAAGTATGTGAAGATGCCCAAGTAGCCGCAGAGCAAATGTCATCCAATGGAACTCTGGACCAGAAGGGAGCTGAAGTAGCCAGAGAGCTAGTAGAATCCACCTTGACATGACCTGGTGGAGATAAACCTTTAGCTGAATATGCCAGGACTATACACAGAGATCCAACAAGCAATGGTGACCTTTGATACTGGTTTTCCTAAGAAGGGCTTTGAGTAGGAAACAAGAGGTTGATCAGACTTACAAAAAGATTTTGTTCTATACAAGTAAAAACGTAACTGCCTAAGAACATCCAATAAGTGCAACTTAAACTCTTCCTTATTCTGAAAATTCAGAAAGAAAACAGGTGGACTGATTACTTGACTAATGTTCTATTTCGAAGCTACTTTTGGAAGGAAAGATGGATTGGTGTGCAAGGACACCCTGTCTTTATGGAAGACCATATAAGGAGGCTTAATCGATGAGGCTTGGTGCTCTGACACTCTTTTGGCTGACATAATGGCAATCAAGAAGGCCACCTTACCAGAACTGCAGATCCACTGAAGCTGCAGGTTCGAAGGGGGAAGAAATTAACCCTGAAGGACCAGCATAAGATCCCAAGGTGGCGCTGGGTCCTTGATCGGAGGCCTGAGTACGAAAGGTACCTTTCAAAAAGGCTTTACAAAGGTTAGAAGAACCTAGGGAAGGCAAAAGATCTCCTACATTGAAGTTAAATATAGCTCCCAGTTGGATCTTAACCATAGAAAAGCTGGCACCTTGTTGAAAAATACTTGCCACAAACTCTAAAATAGCCGGAACTGGGCCAGTAAAAGGATCGACGTCATGCTGAGATGCCCAAATAGGAAAGCGTTTCCACTTACTAGAGTAAACCTTCCTAGTGGAAGACTTATGAACCGCAACTAATATCTTCTTAACCAGAGAAGATAACCTACGAGTCCTAGCTATCATGGGAACTGAAGCAACCAAGCGGTTTGCCTCAGACTGGCCAGTTCTGGGTGTGGAATCCCCAAGGGATGAGAAATCAGATCCAGAGCTGGATCTAATGTCCAGGGTGGACACACTACATGAGACCACACAGAAGGGACTTGTAGGAGCCATCCCGCTCAAGACAATGGTCGGCATCAAGGTACCGTCAGAGCCGACCCCTCAACGTCAACGGTCCTCGGACTCAAAGAATCCGAAACCAGGGGTTGGATCAGTGAAGGAGAGACTAGGATGAAGGCAGACTGCATGCTCCCAGCCACAGAGTGGGAGGGGGCAGGCAAGCCTCCCATCTGTATCTGCATGCAGATGAATCTCCATATCATCCTGTCCACCTCGGCTTCAGAGAGGCTGCGGGTGGATCTGGTGGATGAGGCCACAGACACCAGCCTAGACAGGCGAGGAGGTGAAGCAGACACCGGGGAATGGCTCCGAGGCACCTCTGTCTTCTGGGAGAAGCAAGAAGAACAGAGCTAGTCGGAACTCCAGCTAGGAGCTGGGCAAGATTTCGCCTGTAGTTCGGCAGAGGAGGAAAGGTCGGGGAACCGCTTCTTCGGCCTATCCAGGACTTGTGCTTCCCTCCACCTCCAGTCCTCTTGGTGGAAGGTTGATTCCCAGAGGTTGGGGCGGAGCCAGAAGCAGCAGAAGAGGAAGCTTGGCCCTCCGTAGTAGGAGAAGGAAAGAGGCCCTTAAGGATCAGTTTATTCTTCCTGTCAATCAATGCACGGGGATTGAACCCTGAGCAGATCGAACAGGAGGAATCGAGGTGCGGGACCCCTAAGCAAACTACACATAGTGTGCGGCCTTCTCCGGGGGAAAGCTTATGGCCACACACTGTGCACTTCCTGAACCCTGGTTTGGGGGTGTCTGCCATAGGAGTGGACAGAAAACCCACTAGCACGCACACAGATGCACGCACACACACACACACACAAGCACACATGTACACACACGCACGCACACACACTAAGGAGAGAAAGAGAGGGAGAAACGTGAATAAGTTTTTTTTTTTTTTTTGTACTGTAGTCCTACCCTTGAGTGTGAGAAGGTAGGGGAAGGTGAGGATTTGAAAAGAAGATAGACGAGGTTAAGGATAGAATTATAAATTCAAATCACTTACCCAAAAAGCCTGGAGCAGCAGACCATCATGCTAGCTATGATCGTGGCAAAAAAGTTCGGAGGAGAGGAGGGAGATGGGCATTATGGGTAGGGGAGGAGCTGGGAGCTCAGATCCAATGCTGCAAAGGTGGTATGCCCTTCTGTTCATATACCAGAATCTTCTTGCTGACTATAGGTATAACTATGACACACTGGGGAAGATAGTCTTGAAATGCTTTCACTGCAAGACCTGCCCTCACCTCCAATACATTGATATGCAGATTGGCCACCTCTGGAGTCCACATTTATTACACTGTTTGCCCAGAACAATAATCCCAATCCTAGGGCAGATGCATTCTCTATTAAGATTGTAAGGATGCATCCACCACAGAGGATGAGCTCTGCAAACTCTTGACAGGTACAATATCTGATCTGCATGACCTTGACCCTCTAGCTGAGATCACTCTACTCTGAGGGTCTATTGTAGCACTCTCATGGAGTAACATGCTTGAAATATGAGACAGACTGATGTCATAAGCCCTAAAGCCTTGAAAAGAAGAAAAATAAGAGTCATGATGTAATACGTGATGTACTGCTGTCAGAAGGGAAGAGTATCTTGTTCTGTGGCAACTTCATGATCATGGGAGTGCATAAATATTAGATGGCTCCAGCTGCAATTTGTCTCTACTGACTGATACTCCTAAGGACCAGGCACAGTTGCAGTAAACAGTTCCTTGATTTTGCCAGTGACTCTCTTGGAGTCAGCCAGCCATTTATGTAACAGAATATCCAGAGTCTCATATGAGTTGCTATCATTGCCAAGAACTGGTGAATAATCTGGGGGAAGTGATGAGACCAAACAGCAAAGCTCCGATCTGACAATGGCTCCTAGATGGAAATGTAGACACAGCCCAGATGTCTTGCCAACTCTGGTGTACATATAGGAGTCTTAGTGCTACTTAGTTCACATCCGATCTCCTTTGTATTGACTAGGAAGGATGGACTGCACTGTGACCACCAGAGCTGAATTCTCTTGACAAAGGTTTAGACTGTTGAGCTCCATTACTGGTCTGAGGTCCTGTGACTTTTTGGGTACTAAAGGAATCTTGAGTAAACCACAGACCCTTCTATGTTTTGATGGGACATCTTGGACATCTCTTTTCTAAGGAAGGCTGTTAACCTCCATCTTGGCTGCCTCTGGCTGCCTCTTTCTGACGGAACGACAGGGAATGGCACCACAAACGGAATGGTATAGCCTCTGGAAATTACTTTCCTGACCCATTTGTCCTACATGATGATGGCCAATCACACTTGGTGTAGGAAAATGCTACCCCCTCCAAACTGCCTTCACAGTAGGGCAGTTATATTAGGTCTCAGATTTGTTGCTGCTTCCTTGTTGAAGAACTGTGGAACTTCTGGTTCTGCAGATCAACTTTGCTAATGAAGATGTCCCCATGGCCATGGGAACTCCTACCTGAAAGCTTAGGGCATTTATAGTTTCTGGCAAAGGACATGTCACACCCAGCAGAAACAGTCTTGCCCTCCTGTTCACTTCTGAGCATTTATTTCACATGGGACCAAAACAGGGAGAAGCATGAAAGGGGGCATTTGTGAACGATTCCTTGAAGTTCTCCACAGATCCACACAATATGAGCTAGGTGTGGGATTTCATTGCAATACCTGTCCCAGTAGCAGTGGCAGGTCCATTGGCAGCATTGTGTAAGGGCATTATGGCCAGAGTTGAAATATTCAGCATCGTTGCTTCCTGTGACTCCATTTTTTATGGGTCTCTAGAGTAGGCAGTCTGTACAGAGAATCTCTGGCTTCCTCATCAGACGTATTAACATAAAACATATGAGAACTATGCTTCTGGCTCTGCAAGCTTTTCATTCCTTTTTCCATCTCTGCCTCCTCAAAAAGTTTGCAGCCTGCATCCTGCAGTTGAGGAAAACATAATCCTGGGAAGGTGTCAGGACTGATTTCTTGAGGTTTATGGTGAACCCCAGACTATGTAAAAAAACAAATGGCAAACTGCAGATCCTGCAACAGAGTGCTGGGAGAAAGAGCTTGAAAGAACAGTTGTGTAAAATCTTACCATAACCATAGATGTCCTTCTCTTCCATGTTGCAGTATTCATACTGTGGAATTTACAGACCTCAGGTGACCTGACATCGGCTCCTATACAAAAGCTTAAGCCTGGCTGCAGTAGGTGCGTCGGACATCACACGTAGGGCCATAGACCATGTAGTATAAATGTGATGTCGGCATGCACAGACCTCAGAACTTGAAGCCCAGAGAAGAGACTAAGGCCAAGGAGAAGCAGAAGCAAATGTCCTTGCAGGGCTGCAAAGTGTGGCCTGCAGTGAGGGTATACCCTAAAGAATTTATAGGATATTAGGGGGATGGACGGTGGGAAGGAATACTCCAAAATGGAAGAGAAGGACACCTATGGTTATGGTAAGATTTTACACAACTTTTCTATTCCCATGCTGCAGTATTCATACTGTGGGAGAATACCACAGCTAGGAGGAATGTTGGGAGGTGGCAGAGGTGGATGATTCTAGGAATCTTTGCAGGATTGCCCTAGCAAACCCTGCCCTGGCCCTAGAGATCTGGTCCAGCTTGTAGCGCTTAGTGAACGTATGGACCTTGGACCAAGTGGGCTGCCTCCATGACGGAAGTTGGGTCTAGTCCTTTCATGAAGGCCTTAGAGGTAGCCATGCCTCTGGTAGAATAAGCTCGCACTCCTTGAGGCAATGGTTTGTGATGGAGAGTAGCAAAAAAGGATGGATTTTCTGATCCAGGAGACGACAGTTTCTTTGGAGACTGCCTTACTCAAGGCCCTGGGATGGAAGGAAATGAACAGTTGGTCAGATTTTCTCAAAGACTTGGTTTTGTCCAAGTAGAATTTCAGTTGCCTATGTACATCCAGGGAATGGAGGATCCCCTCTGCAGAGTTAGTAGGAGAGGGGAAGAAGGTGGGTAGGTGAACAGACTGGTTTAAGAAAAGTTCATTAACTACTTTGGGTATAAAGGAGGGGTTAGTGCATAGGGAACCCCTGTTACTGTGGAAGGTGGTGTAAGGAGGGCAAGCTATCAGGGCCTGTAATTCAGACACTCTTCTAACAGAGGCAAAGGCCACTCAAAGGTTGGTTTTCCATGTGCACATTTGAAGAGATGCTGTACTGGCTGGCTCAAAAGGGGGAGGGTAAGCTTTTCTAGCATGAAGCTGGGGTCCCAGGGAGGAGGAATGGGCTTTCTTGGTGGTCTGATGTGCAAGACCCCTCTCAGGAAAAGTTTTACATCCAGTCTAGAGAGAAGAGGCGGCTGTAAAGGCAAGCATGCAGAAATGGCTGAGAAATGGTGACAGAAGAGTAATCTAGTCCCTCCTTAATGAGTCTGCAGGTACAGTTCAGGACCAGGGGAGGATCTGCCAGAAATGGGTCCTTGTTTCTCAGAGAACACCATTTTGAGAATATCTGCCATTTAGACAAGTAGTTTTTTCTTGTTGTTGGTTTCCTGGCCTCCCTCAGGACGGAGAGCACGTCTTCTGAGTAGTGTTGTCTAAAAGGATCAAAAGTTGATCACCCACAGAAGTTAGTTGCAGTAAAGACAGTTTTGGGTGCAGGAGGGATCCCTGCTGCTGAGTTAGTAGGTCCACCTGGTGGGATAACTTGTGGAGATTGCCCTTGGCTAGTGAAAACAGAAGGGGGGAAAAGTACAGTTGTGTACACTTACCATAAATGTAGATGTTCGAGTGTATTCATTGTTGGAGTCATCACATTCGGGTTATCCTGCCAGGGGTAGCCCTCATTCGGCCAGAATACTAGAAGCTTAGTATTTCTGCGTCGGTTGCTGTCGCTCCAGGACTGACGTCAGGTCGTCAATGGTATAAAAACAGGCAGCAGACGCCATTACATCAGTTTTTATTGCCCTGTCAGGAGCCCCCAATAGGGAGCTAGGTTATGGTGGAGGGACACCACCAGCGGAAAGTAAATACCAAAATTTCCTTGTAAGGAGAAAGAGAGAGAGAGAGACAGACAGAGAGAGACAAGGGGGATGGAGGGAGGGAAACCAGGATCACAACAATGAATACACTCGAACATCTACATTTATGGTAAGTGTACACAACTGTACTATGTTCTTCATGTTTCACTGTTGCAGTCATCACATTTGGGTTGATTCCAAAAGCGGAAGAAAAGGGTGGAGGCAGTCAAGAAGACTGGGGGGCTGGCTAGGATGTCCTGCAAAACTGCGGTGGCAAAGCCTGTCCTGGATTTGGAGAAGATAGGCAGGTGGTGATGCTTGGTGAAGCTATGAACAGATGTCCATGTTGCAGCCAGCCTCCAGGATGTCCCTGGTGGGGACCCCTCTGAGAAAAGCTGCAGAGGTGGAGGTTGCTCTTGTGGAATGTGTCCTGACCCCCTTTGGTGGTGGTCTCATGTGCTGTTTGTAGCAGAAATGGTTGCAGTGTGCTATCAATTTGGAAATTGTTGGTTTGGATATGGCCTTGCCCTCTGCTCCAGTAGCGAAGCCGACTAGCAATTGATCAGTTTTTCTAAAAGATTTAGTCCTGTCCTGGTAGAATCTGAGCTGTCTGTGCACATCTAGACAGTGCAGAATCCTCTCCCACTTGTTTTGTGGGTCAGGGAAAAAGGTGGGCCAATGAATGGATTGGTTGAGAGCCACACTGGACACCACTTCAGGTATAAAGGATGGGTTAGTCCTGAGGGAGACCCTGTCAGCATGGAAATTGATGAAGGGCTCCACAGCCATAAGTACTTGTAGCTCTGATACTCTTCTAGCTGAAGTGATGGCCAGAAGCAAGGCTGTCTAAGAGAGAAATTTTAACTCTGCTGAAGCTGCAGGTTCAAAGGGGGCAGGGTGAGCTTTTCCAACACAACGTTAATAGGAGCTCTTCTGGGTGGCCTTAAGTTGTTAGCCCCTCTTAGGAACTGTTTGATGAGAGGGTGTGAGAATAGCGGAGGTTCTGTGCTGAAAGAACCAGAGATGGCAGAGGCATGAATTTTAATAGAAGAGAAGGATAGACCCCTGTGTATTAGGTCTTCTGGGTAATCCAGGATGAGAGTTAGGGCGGGCTGTGCCGTTCCGGCTCCCTTACCCTGAATCCAGGTGCAAAACCTTTTCCACTTGTCAGCATAGGATTTTCTAGTGCTGGGGCATCTGGCCTCGCGTATAACATCTAGAACTTGTTTGCTTAGGCTGGCAGTTTGAGGAGAGGTCAGGGAATAAGCCAGGTTGAGGGTCTGCAATTGGGGATGCATGAATTCTCCATTTCTCTGGGTCAGAAGTGTTGGGATCTGAGGTAGGTGCCATGGAGACAGGGGTGACAGGCTGCGCAGCGGTGGGTACCAGTGCTGGCATGACCAGTCGGGGGCAAAGAGGATTGCCTTCGGTTTTTACTCCCTTATTTTGAGCAGTACCTTTGAAATGATTGATAGAGGGGGAAATGCATAGACAGAGAGGTTCACCCACTGGAAGAATAGAGCATCCACTTTCCAGGTCTTGTTGTGAGGCTCCTGGTGCAGAATTTGCTAAGCTGATGATTGGAGTGGGAGGCAAAGTGGTCTACTTTTGGGGTGCCCCATTTCTGGGTTACAAGGGTGAAGGTTCTGAGGTCTAGCTGCCACTCGTGTGGGTCTAGCAGGTTTCTGCTTAAGTTGTCTGCCAGTGCATTTAGAGAGCCTGGCAGGAATTGTTCTAACAGGTTTAGTTGCATGGCTGAAGCGGTGTGCCAAAGTGTCATGGTGAGCCTGCAGAGAGGATAAGAGTGAGTCCCTCTCTGCTTGTTGATATACCACATCACTGTGGTGTTGTCTGTTTTGATCAGTAGAGGCCCCGGGGGAAAGTAGTGGTCTGAAAGCTGCCAGTGCATGCTGAACAGCTAACATCTCTTTTAGGTTGATGTGCAGATTGATTTGAGCTCCATTGGCCATGAATGCACCTGCCGTCCAGGTGAGCACCCCAGACATAGTCTGATGGATCTGTGGCGAGGGTCTCAGTGGCGTGGAGTTGTGAGAAGGGAAGTCCCTTGTTGTGGCTGCATGCTGCTGCCCACCAAAGAAAATCTTTCCTTAGACAAGGTATCATTAGTATGAGAGTTTCCAGGTCTTGAGAGTGCTGACTCCAAAGGCTTTTTAGGTACCATTGTAGTTTCCTCATACACAGTCTGGCATATGGAATGAGTAGAATGCAAGAAGCCATGAACCCTAGAGCTTGCAGGATTGTGGATAACTGGGTTCTGGTGGCTAGTTGAGAGAAGTAGTCTATCAGGTAGGCTTGTTTTTCTGGAGTATAGAATGCCATCTGGGATGCTGTATCCAGGCTTGCTCCCAGGAATACAATTTTTTGTGTGGAGACTAGTTTTGATTCCTTTTCGTTGATAGTACACCCCAGGGAGGTCAGTAGATCCTTTACAAAGGTCAGGTGCTGAAGCAGCTTTTCCTGACTGAATGCCTGAATCAGGCCGTCGTCTAAGTATGGGTAAATTTGAATATTTCTTTGTCTGCAAAAAGCAATGGCGGCAGCCAGACATTTTGTGAAATCTCTGGGAGTAGTAGATAAAGCCAAAGGGAAACGCAGAGAACTGAAAGTGCATAGATCCTGCCCTGAAATGAAGGTATTTTCTGCATGATTCCCTGACTGGGATGTGTAGGTAGGCCTCTTTTAGGTCTAGGGTGGCTAACCAAGCATCCTTGGAAAGCATATGTAGAAGCTGCTGGAGGGTGAGCATTTTGAATTTTGGTATCACCAGAAAGGTGTTTAGAATGGATAAATTGAGGATGGGACACCATGTGCCCTCTTTTCTGGGTACCAGAAGAGTCTGGAATAGAAACCTTGGCCTATCTGTTCTGCAGGAACATGCTCTATGGCTCTCATGGAGAGCAGGGAAAGGACTTGCTTTTTGGCCTCTGCCCACTGGTTTGGAGGAAGATCTGGGAACCCTTTTCGGGTTGGCAGAGTGTGGAAATAAAATTTGTATCTCTGGGATACTACGTTGAGGACCCAGCAGTCGCTGGTAATGGCGGCCCAGTTGCCTGCGTGGAAGGAGAGTTTTCCTGCTAGAGGCACGAGCAGGTGGGCAGAGGGAGGGGGTGGAAGTGTAAAGTCATTGTGAGTTCTTACCATAAGGGGGTGGCTTTGCACTCCCTGTTTTTGAAGAGGAGGAACTCCATTGCTTAGATCTCTGCATTCCCTGAGGCTGTTGTCTGGAGGGTCTGCTTCCCCTGAGTCTGGGCTGTGTTGGCCTGGAGGGGGCAGGAAAGGACCAGTGCTTGGAGGGGCAATGCCTACTGAACCTCAGAGGCTGGACCTGTAAGAAGTTTTCCAACTGTCTGCATATATTTAGCTTTTTCTTCCATCTTTAAGACCTCTCCTGCCTTGGTGCCAAATAAGTTGTCTTTGTTCAAGGGTGCGTCCAATAATTTGGATGTGACATGGTCTGGCAAGGTCTGTTCCTTAAGCCAAGCATGCCTTCTAATGACAGACCAGGTGACTGCTGCCCTGCAAGATGCTTCTAGGGTGTCAAAACCACATTGCAAGGTGTGCTTAGTTACTTGACTTGCAGAATGCATAAACTCTATTTTCTGCACAAGCAGGAAAAGATATTTTTTGTTTGAGGAGTTCCACGGTATGTTGCTGATATTTCTGCATGTGGAACTGACAATTTAATGCTCTAATAGCAAGAGAAGCAGAGGTGTATACTTTTTTGACCCCACCTGTCTAGTGCTCAGGACTCCCTATCTGAGTGGGTGGGATTCTTAGCTGGGGTTGCTTTGATTCCTTTAGGTCCTTAAGAGATGACCTGGGGGTCAGCAGTAGGATTTTTGAAAAGTAATTTGTGAGAGTCAGGCACTCTATAATACCGGTCAGTTTCCTGGGAGCAGGAGGGAGGGAGTCAGGAGTCAGACTGGATTCCATAAAAACATCATCCACAACATCCAGGACATGAGGAATGGACAGAGGTCTGTGTTGTGGTAGATTTAAGAAATCCGAGTCTCTTTTTAGACTGAGAATAGTCCTGACATTCCCATTGGTAATGCTCCCTTAAAGTTTGTAGGGTTTCCCCAAAGGAAAAGCCCTCGGGTGGAGAGGCTGAAGGGATGGATTCCTTTGAATCAGAATCCTCATAAGCAGAGAGGGGTTGCATATCTTCATATAGTCTCTTTTTCTTTTGGAAGGGGTATCCTGGCTTCCCCGAATAAGCATTATAAGGTCTTCCACCATTTTAAGCATTTGAGACTGAGGCAAAGAAGCAGGTGTCTGAGGTTGGGTCGTCAGTTTTTTTGGGTGTGGTTCGTATCCTGGGTCTTAGAAACTCAGTAATTTTTGAAAGAAGTGAAGACACGAAAGAAGTCGTCGGTCTGTGTCGAGTATTGTTAATGTGAAGTACTTCCTCGGAAGCTGGTGCCTGTTTAGCGGCTCCAGACCCATCCAAGGTAGAGAAATCCGCAGGATCCTTAGTCGAAGAAGAGGCTCGCAGCATACCGAACTCCAAAAGGGTCTCGGTAGTGGCCTGTGAATCCACAGAAGCGTGCATCAGAGGCTGCAAAAGCACCTCACTGAGGACCGGAGAACTGACGACTAGCTTAACGGAAGCATCGTTGGCAGTTTTGGACCTGTGCAGTCTGTCTCTTGTCTTTATCCTTATGTTTTTTTCGGAAGATCGGTAGTCAGATGGCTTACCGAAGCCATATCGGAATTAGAGGACTGAAAATATCTAGCTACAATACGGGCCCGACAACGTAAAGTTCTGGCGTTGAACAAAGCACAAAAGCGACAGCGGGGGACGTCGTGGTCTGGGCCTAAACAAGTGACTCAGTAAGAATGGAAGTCTTGGTGTGGTATTTGCTTTCCACAGGCGTGACAATTGTTAACTTTTTCTGTATCGGTTAGAGCACGCAAAAAGGATCCCCAACGGGGTACTCAGCTTTAGAAGACTTCAACTTCAATTCGGAAATAAAAACTCCGGTAGCAGCCGACCGGCACTCGTGTGAACTGCTTCTGCTTCGGGCTCCTCTGCAAGAAAGACTGATGTAATGGAGTCGACTGCCTGTTTTTATACCACTGACGACCTGACATCAGTCCTGGAGTGACAGCAACCAACGTGGAAATACTAAGCTGACTGAGGGCTACCCCTGGCAGGATAACCCAAATGTGATGACTGCAACAGTGAAACACGAAGAACATCCACTGTTGCCTTGGCCAACAGGGAGTCACCAGCAAGATTTTTGGTTGTTCCTTCTTGATTTTCAGAAGGACTCTCTGAATTAGAGGGAAGGGCATGAAGGCATATCGGCACATTCCCTGCCATGAGAAACTGAAGGCATCCACTCTCCAAGCTACTGGTGAGTCCTGCTGCAAAATTTGTTCAATCTGTTCTGGGGGAGGCAAACAGATCCAGTTGTGATGTCCCCCACTGGTGGACTATGTGTAGGAAGGTATCCCTGTGTAACATCCATTCATGTTGCAGAGAGGTGGCTCTGCTGAGCAAGTCCGCTTGCTTGCTTTCCTGAGAGGGGATGTATGAAGCTTTCAGGAAGAGGTTGTGTTTTGCTATTTCCCAGATTAGCAGGGTTATCCGACATAACCGGTAAGCCTTTGTTTAGGTACCACATGACAGTAGCGTTGTCTGTCACTATGTGGAGTATTCCTGGTTGCAGCATGGGAAGGAATACTTTTAGAGCTAGGAGGACAGTAGTCATCTCCCTGACAATGATGTGCTGTTTTTGCAGGGCAGGTTACCAGCACTGCTGTACCCTGTAGCCCTGCAGGGTTGCTCCCCAGCCTAGGTCTGATGCATCTGTGTGCACAGACTGGGAAGTGGGAGGAAGTTGTAGAGGAATTCCCTGGTTGTGGGAAACCTGCTGAATCCACCACTTCAGCTCTAATTTTAGGCAGGGCAGAATGGGGATGAGTTTGTCTAGAGGCTGTTGGCTCTGGGACCAAACAGTCTTCAAGTACCATTGGAATTTCCTCATGTGCATCCTTGCTAGTGGGGGCATGGGAATGGTGGCAGCCATGAGACCTATAGTTTGTAGAAACTGTCTTGTAGTTCGATGCAATTCTGTCAATATACTTAGAAAATTGGAGGAGAGGGATTGTACCTTGTCTGGTAGTAAGAAGGATCTCATCAGATCTGTTCTGATTCTGCACCCTAAAAAAAAACTTGTCCCGTTGTGGGAGGAGAGAGGATTTTAGGAGGTTGAGAGTGAAACCCAGGTTGTTTAGAAGGGACATGGTGAATTGGTGATTTGCCAGAAGGGTGGATTGACTCTGCCAAAATGAGAATGTTGTCCAAGTAAGGGTAGATTTGTATTCCCTTGGTTCTGCAGTGGGTGATGGCTGGGGCCAAGCACTTGGTAAAAACTCTGGGTGCCGTACACAAGCCAAAAGGTAATGCAGTAAATTGAAAATGAGAAGAGGGCCCAGAGAAGCGTAGGAACCTCCTGTGGGAGGGGTTTGACTGGGATGTGCAGGTATGCATCCTTTGGGTCTAGGGTGATCATGAAAGTCTGAGGTGGAATGAGAGGTAAAAGAGATTGAAGGAAGAGCATCTTGAAGGAGGGGACCTGTAGGAACAGGTTTAGGTATGAGAGGTCCAGGATAGGTCTCCAGGGGCCATCCTTTCTGGGACTAAGAAGAGGTGGGAGTAGAAGCCTCATTCCTCCTGACCTGAGGGAACTGGTTCTATGGTTCCTTGGGAGAATAGTTCGTGCAGGATGGGAGGAAGTAGAGGGAGTTGATTTTTGGTAGGGAAAGGAATCCTTACTGGTGTAGGTTTTTCTTTCCAGGAAAGAAAGTATCCTTTTTGGATGATGGAAAGAACCCACTGATCTGTAGTGATGGTTTTCCAAAAAGGGAGGCACTGGGTAAGGTGAATGGACAGGGGCACTTGGGCAAGGCAATCATGCAGAGGAGGGTCCCCCTCTATCTGGAAAGGGCAGCTTGTTGGGGGATTGTGGTTGAGGGAGTCTGGGGATAAGGTTGTCTCCGAGATCCCCTACGTGGTCTGGCAGTAGAAGGGTGAGATGTGGAAGTGGCCCTTCTGACAAAGGATGTTTTGGAAGGGTAGTTACTGTAATATCTGGGCACTGGGGACACCAGCAAGTGATTAATGTCCTGCAGTTCCTTGCTTTTTTCTTGCAAATTTTTAAAAAATTCTGCAGCATTTTTGCCAAATAGAAGGTTGTTATCCAGAGGAGCATCCATGATCTTGGCTTTAAAATCATCTGGGCAGAGGTTGCAGTCTGAGCCAGGTGTAACTGTGCAAAGTGGATGCAGTGGCAGCAGATGTGGCAACTGCTTCTGCAGCATCATAGCTGCAGCAGATAAGAGTGTCTGTCTACTTGGGTGGCCAATGACAATTTAGAGGAAATGTCAGACTTGGCTAGACAGTCAGGGGTGGCAGGCAACAAGGTGGAGGCCTGAGAGACTAGGTGTAGGGCATACTTCACCATGTGGGTTTGGTAGTTTATAGCCCTGAAAGCTAGGGTAGAGGAGGTGTATACTTTTTTCCCCATCCTGTCCATGATTTTGCTGTCCTTATCGGATGGCAGTAGGGAAGAAGAAGGCAATTGCCTAGACTGTCTGTCTGGGAATACTGCAACAGCAGCTGGGTCGTCCAAGGCTGGTTTTACTAGGAACTTGCAGTCATCAGGGACTTTGTAAAACCTATCCGGTCTCTTAGGGGCAGAAGGTTGAGCGTCTGGGTTCTTGGAAACAGAAGTGAAGGCATCCAAGAAAGCTGGGAGTACCGGAGGGATTGCTGAAGGTGAAGGGGAGTCAAGCTGTAGAAGCTCAAAGTATCTCTTCTGGGTTTCAGAGACTAAAGTATCCCACTTGAAATACATTTTCATTTTTGAAACAGTCTCCCCAAATGATAAGTCCTCAGGTGGGGAGTCCTCTTCAACAGAGTCCTCTTCAGGTGAGTAATAGTCTAAGGGAGAGGCAATCTGTGAAACATAGGAGACAGATTCCTCAGAGGAGGAGTAAGACTGGTTTGGGTCTTCCTGAGTAGCTGTTTTCTGAGTAAATGCTAAAGGCAGGGAGGAGGCAGAGGCCGGCCTAAGAGTCAGTACAGGGATGCTAGTGGGAGTAGGGCCTGCAGGCCTAAGTGCCATAAAGGCCTGTATCAAGGAGGAAGTGAAGGACTCCCAGTCTGGGGCTGCCAGAGACGTCGAGCTCAAGTATTTAGTTTTCTACTTCCTTTTAGAAGGAGTGTGCGTCTGGGTAGGCAGGGAAACAGAGGCTTACGCTGGAGTAGGAGAGGTCTCTTTTGGCCGTTCAAGCTATGGTTCGCCCTTGACGTCTGTTATGACTGACGTCTGAATAAACTCCGCTGACATCCTTTCTGTGGGTACTGACACGGCCTCTTCCAGAGGAGCCATCAGAACCAGAGTAATTGGATGTCCTTCGGTCCCTAGAACGGTAGTCGGTGAAACATCCGAAGGCGGAGCGGCATCTTGAGAAGGCCTGGAATCCCTGGCCTTCTTCCGCGGTAGTTTGGCTTGGGCGGCCAACTCGGGATCCATCCTAAGTGTGAGGCGTTTAAGCCTTTGGTTTTCTAAAAATAGATTTAACGTGGCCAGGTGGCTGCATAAGGTCTTGGGTACGAAGGATTGACAAATAGAGCAGGCCTTGTGGTTGTGCTCTTTACTTAAGCAAAAGACACAGTGGTCGTGGGAGTCTGTCCAAAATCTGGCGCCCGCAACTACATTTCTTCTTTCTCTCAGACATCGGCTACAGAAAACAACTACAGCAACCAAGCTAAAGCTCAAGTACGAAAAAGGCAAACCTCAATGGGGTACTTATCTTTTAGAAGTCTTCGGACGTAGGAGCGAAGCGGTCAAAGTAATTGTCTGCGGCACAGATGTCACATTTATACTCCATGGTTTATGGCCCTATGTGTGACATCCCATGCACCAACAGTAGCCAGGCTTAAGCTTTTGTATAGGAGTCGATGTCAGGTCACCTGAGGGCTGGAAATCCCACAGTATGAATACTGCAACATGGGAACAGAAGGACAGTGAGCAGATCATCTATATAGGGAAAATCTGTATCCCCCAAAATCTGAAAAAAGCAATAACAGGAGCTAGGTATTTGGCGAATACCCTTCAGGCAGCAGAAAGGCCAAAGGGCAAAGCACAGAACTGAAACTGCAAGGAAGGAACAGAGGAAAAAAAGAAGTTATGTACTCACCATGATGTTCCATGTCTGTTGTCTGTCTTTGCCTTCATTCTTACTAGGATGGGTTCGGATCGGATCTGATCCTCGGATCGGTCTCAACCTTTATTTCCAAGCTTGAGGCTCTCTGCTAGCTCGTGGCTAAATCCCTACCCCAGCATGCACCAGAATCCTCTCCAGATCTTGTCTGCCATAATTATAAGGCTATAATTATTTCCAATGTAGTAAATAGAGGCTGATGAAAAAGGACAGAGGACAATGGTAATCCAACTGTGCAGACCCAGTCTCCTAGGAGTTAAGAAGGGAAGGGGAAAGGAGGGTGGGATGCAAGACATAACTTCTTTATGCTGTCCTATCTCACACCTTCATTCTTACTAGGTTGGGACAGTGTCCCTAGCACAGAGTCTCAGGTGGCTCAGGGGAGAATATTCCTAAGAATCATGGATCCAAAAAATGCCCTAATTCCTGGGGCCAAATCAACTTTGTAATGAGTGATAAAGATATGTGGTTTAGCCCATGTTGCTGCTGCACAAATGGTATCAATTGGTAATTTAGCCAAAAAGGCTAATGAAGTTGCAATTGCTTTTGTAGAATGGGCTTTAACTCTTCCTGGAAGGTTTTTTTATTTTGAGACTTACAGATAAAAGTTATACAGTCTGAAAACCATTTAGAAAGTGTAACCTTGGAGAGAGCAGATCCCTTCTTTGAATCTGAAAAAGAAACAAATAACTGATTACATTTTCGGAATTCTGCAGTTCTGTGCAAGTAAACACACAACTGTATGAACATCCAATTGATGTAACATGTATTCTGCCTTTTCATAATTTGGGAAGAAAACTGGTAATTCGATAGTTTGGTTTAAATTTGTCTCTGAAGTTACCTTGAGCAAAAAGGAGGGGTTTGTTCATAAGGACACACTGTCTCTATGGAAAAGCAAGTATGGGGGTTTTATGGACCAAGCTTGCAACTCTGACACCCCTCTAGCAGAAGTGACTGCTAACAAGAAAATGGTTTTCCAAGTCAAGAATTTCAATTCACAAGATGATGCTGGTTCGAAAGGAGGAAAAACTAAGTGGGAAAGGATGAAATGTAAACTCCATGGTGTTGGAGGGTCTCCGATAGGTGGCCTTAACAATAAAGTACCCTTAAGAAAAGCTTTGCATAGTTTATGAGACATTATATGCTGGAGCCCGAGTCTCCGAAATGAAAAGTGGAGCTCGCTGCTAGCTGAGCCCTAATTGTCGCTGCAGCAGCTCCATCTTTAAACAGTTTTGCTAGGAAATCCAGAATGAAACTGACTGGAGCAAAAAAGAGTCGATATGACTGAGTAGCCCATAAGGAGATTTTCCATTTGCTTTTATATATTTTCCTTGTTGAAGTCTTATGAGAAAAGATTAGAATGTGTTTAACTTGAGAGGAGAGGTTTGGAAACCTGGCTATTGTTGGAATTGGGAGCAGCCAAGTTGTCAGTTTGAGGGTCTGAAGGGATGGATGCAGTGTTCCTGACAAACAAGTCAGAAGGTCTGGAACTGTGTCTAGAATCCATGACTCCTCTCAATGAGGAGGCCCCCCCCTAGGGAGGAAAACAAGATTTGATGAGGCCAGTATGAAGCTACGAGTATCAAGTCCCTTCTCAAACAACTGGCTTTCTGGAGGACTTTTGGAATTAGTAGGAAGGGGGGAAAGCATAGAGGAGGCCCGGGGAGCCAACCGTGGACAAGTACATCCCTTGGTGACTCCCCCAGAGGGGGGATAAGGGAAAAGTAGCTGCTGCATTTGGCATTCATGGATGTCGCAAAGAGATCGCAAGGCTGTCCCCATTTTCAGAAAATCTTTTCCGCTACTTCTTGATTTAGGGACCACTCATGAAGCATCATAATCGCTCTGCTGAGTCTGTCCACTATTATGCTGGATTTCCCCGGGATGTGCGTTGCTACCAGAAAACATTGGGAGGAGGTCGTCCACTGCCATACTTTCACGGCCTCTCAACAAAGGCTGTAAGATCTGGTTCCTACTTGTTTATGTACCATACAACTGACATGTCTGTCTGGAATCCAATAGTTACCAGAGAAGAGAGTCCTGGAATGCTTGCAATGCTAAAAGCATTGCTCTCATCTCTAGGAAATTGATATGCAAGTGGGCCTGCCAGGTGCCTTAGACTGTCTTTCCCAGATAATGCCCCCCCCACCCTGAGAGGTGTCTATGGTCACTGCGGCCACTGGTTGAGGAAGTCCAAATGGTCGACCTAGAGTCAGTTGAGTGGAATAAAGCCACCAAAGAAAATCCTTCTTGCAAGTTTCTGTCATGATCATTTTGGGAGACATTGGCAGTTGTTGCATCGACCACCGAGTGAATAGCAGCCACTGAAGAATTCTCATGTGCAGAAGTGCTAGCTGGATCAAGATCATCACTGCTGCCATGGTTCCCAGAGCTTTTAGAACCATCTTTGCTTGGGCTTTCTTCCTTCTCAAGAGATACGTCACCTGATGTCTTAGTACTTGGATACTTTCTGGTGGAAGTCCTGCTGTCACTTGTGTTGAGTCTAATTCTGTCCCTATGAATACCACACGCTGACAGGGCACTAAGGCAAATTTCTCGTAGTTTATTGTAATCCCTAGATGGGAGCTGAGTTGCAAGGTTGTGTCCCTTGTTTTTATCAGAAGATGCCTGGTCATGGTGGTTAGGAGCCAGATGATAATTTTTGAACATTTTATGCCGGCTCCAATAAAGTGGAAGAGGAAGATGTCTTCCCAAATTTGTCCAGACTTAGAATAGGGGGACTTGTCAGATTTGGATGAACCCGGATCTTCTTCCAGTGCCACTGAGAAGGGTTTTTTAAAAGTCCTTTTCAGAATTAATTTGCATTCTCTCCAGAAGCGCTCTATAATTGAAAGCGTGACAAATACAGCATGACTCCTGGAGATAGATGGCCCCCAAGGCAATAAACATAATGTGTGTTTATCAATCAGGGGCATTTTCTTTCCACGTCACACTTTTTGAAACTCACCGGTTTCAGTTCCTTGCCAGACATTTTGAAGAATAACTACACAATAGAAAAAACAGAGTAGAAACTTTTTTTTTTTTTTCTGAGATAGATATATAGCTAAGCTACACCCTCTAACTTAAACGGGTGAAGCTGTAGAGAAAAAGGGAAACACACAAGGGAAGGGGAAGTGACAAAACCCTCTAACTTAAACGAGCTTTGACCAGAGCAAACAGAAATAAGACAAAAGCCCTCTAAGTTAAATGGGCTGAGTTACTGTCCTCTAACGTACACGAACTGTAATAAAAATGTGGTAGAAATACTAACAAGAAATTAAAAGGAAAAAGGCTATTTAACAGTTTAGTGCACAATAAAAGCTGGGGGGGACGGGGGACAACAAGGCCTAACGAAAGACAGCCAGTTGCAAAAACAGAACACAATAGCGGAAAAATAACTAGCCACTTATTCACACTATTAAAGAAAAATGTCAGATGAAAAAATTGTCACTTAGAAATAGCAAAAAACAGCTAGAAAGAGAATACTTTGCGAGAGCTAATAGACGAACACCCGATCTTGTTTAGCAGCAAACGAGATCTGGAGAGGGTTCTGCTGCATGCTGGGATAGGGATTTAGCCAAGAGCGGGCAGAGTGCCTCGAGTTTGAAAATAAAGAAAGAGACTGATAATGAAAATCGGATCCAAACCCAACCTAGTATGAATGAAGGCGAGACAGGACAACATCACAAACATTTCCTGAACACAGGGTGAATGGGAATGTGAAGGTATGCATCCTTGACGTCTAGAGAAACCAAAAAGTCCTTGGGAAGAAGAAGAAGGGGGAGACAAGGTCTAAAGAGACAACATATAGAAAGAAGGAGCCTTGAGAAAGGTGTTGAGTAGACAAAGATCCAGAATTGTTCTCAAAGTACCCTTTCTTCTAAGGAACCCAAAACATTCTGGAATAAAACCCCTTTCCTCCTTGGGTGGGTCGAACGAGCAGAATGGTGCCTGGATCCAAAAGAGATTGCAGAACCTCTGGAAAATGAGGAAGCTATTCTAGATGAGGTTGAGGAATGCCTGAAAAGGAGAAGGGATTTCCAAACCATAAAATACTCCTGACGAATAACAGCACCCAAGAGTCTGAGGTGATCCAGCTCCAATTTGGAAGAGACGGAGAAAGGCAGAGAGACAAGGGGACTTAGTCAAGGTCAAGGGAAGGCCAAATGTAAAATGGAGACAGGCTTGTCCTGAAAAGAAGGCTTCTGAGATGGAGTCTGAGTGGATATAACAGGAGGAATGCACATAGAGCCCTTCTTACCTTAAACAGGAGGTCGCGTCTGTCTACAAAGGCAGACTTAAAAAGGTATTTCCTGTATAATTGGGGGACAGAGGAAACAAAAATATGTTTTACTGCAAAGACTTACTGTTATCCTGGAGGGACTTAAACAGGTTGGCAGCGGCTGTCCCAAAAAGATTTCTGTTATCCAGAGGGGCATTCAAAAGCTTGGCTTTAACATCATCAGTTAAAGCCTGAAGATGTAGCAAAGAAGAATGCCTTATCATGGAACCAAAGGAAGCAGTCCTGGAAGAGGCATCAGCTGCATTTTAGAGAGCAACTGGCAACATGGGAAGGGGATCCAAGTACAGAAAGAGTAGTATCCCTCCCATCAGAATTAGGAAGGTCAGATACCACTTTAGTTACCTGAGAAAGAAGAGCCAAAACATACCTGGACATGGGGGTCTAGTAATTAGTAGCCCTAAAGACCCAACCCTTCCATGGCTTGACTGTCTTTACCTGAAGGAAGAAGCTTAGTAGATGGCAACACCTTAGTAGTTTATCAGAGGAAACAAACCATTGAAGGATCAGCAGAAGGGCATTTATACAAAAATATGAAATTCTCCTTGTAGAACCTGTCAGGTTTCTTGGGGGCTGAAGGCTGAGAATTAGGAGCGACAGAAGCAGCAAATGTGTACAAAATGGCTGCCAAAAGCAGAGGGACAGCAGATGGCTTGGGAGACTCATTTGTAGAAGCTCGTAACACCTCTTTTGGATGTCACAGACCTGGTAGCAAACCCACTTAAAATACTCCATCATGCAAGCAATTTTATCCCCAAAAGATATCTCTTTAAAGGGAGAATCTGGACTCAAAGAATCCTCTTCCTCTGACCTATATAGTCTAAACGGGAAGGAATTTGATAAGAGTGAGCAAGGGATTCCTCCCCAGATTCCAAGTCCTCATCCAAGGAGGCCAATTCCATAGGCCTCTTAACAGGCATGAAAGACCAAGGAGGCCCAGGGACTGACACCCCCTGATGAGGCTTCACAGCAATTAAAGCACTGAACAGCCCCAGAGTAAAATCCTGCCATTAACTCTGGGGATGTTTAGCAACAGGGGAAAGACTCTTTAGTTTTTTGTTTTGACTTGAGTGGGATGTCTGTCCTAAGCACCATCGAGGTTCAGACCCTTGGCAAGATTCAATAATGGTAGCAGGTATCTCCTCCCTCAGTAAAATCTGTGGAATCCCCCTCAGATATAATCAGCCAAGGTTCCCTCTCAATGTCAGGTGTAGACATTAGGAAAACCCCCAAGGATATATGACTGTTCAAATCTATGTTGGCCTCTGATGGGTTTGCGGCATAGGAAGCTGAGGCAAGCATCGGACTGTCTTCAGAGCTTTCACCATCTTCTAGAGAGACTGGCTTGGCTTATATAGGCCCTAGGGCCAGTAGCCTAGTACCTATCTAGGAACCTACATCGGGGGAGGCTGGATAACAACTGGATCAGGCCTGATCTTTTTGGCTTTTTTTCTTCGTAGATGGCTGGCCCACAGGTCTGGAAGATTATACCATAGCACCCTGAGCCAACTGCTTAAGTTGTTGGTTCTCAAGATATATGGAAGGAGTATAAACGACTATGAAGGGTCTTAGGCACAAATGACTGACAGACAAAGCACTGTGCATGGTTGTGGGAAGCACCTAAGCAAAAAAAGACACTGGTCGTGATGGTCTTTATGGGGAATCAGCCTCCCACACTGTCATTTTCCCTTCCTGGATGACATGAACACAAATACCAGACAAAACTGAAAACAGAAGAGAAGAAACCTGAATGGGGCATTTATCTGAAAGCGGCTTTGTAACCAGAACAACAGAAGGGTGTTCAGACTGATGTTTGATAATGGTTTTGGACTGGAGGCAAAGAAGTTTTGAGTGTTTGCATCCATATATCACCTTTATGCCCTACACCTTATGCAAGGAGCATACATGTGATATACAGTGCCTGTAAGACCTAAATGCTTTGGTACAGTAGCCGGATGCTGGGCTATTCTTGGCAGGTGATCCCTTTTGTAAAGAATACTGCAACAGTGATATGGAAGGACTACTGATTAAGAATAGATACAACTTGTATATACTAATGATTTAATATTTAGAGAAATTTAACCAGTTTATAGAGAAGTTAAAGGTAAGTTAGCATAATACAAACAGCGACAACAATATGAAGTGAGAGCAAAACAGAGTTATGGCATATATTGAAAGACAGGAGAAAAACTGATTGAAGTTAAGAAGGGAGAGTACAGAGGTGTAAGGTATGAATAGTGCCTGCTCATATTTAAGGACATAGTTTATCCTGGAGATGAGCAAGAACAGAGCCAGATTTTGGCTAGGAAGTCTTTCAGAATGTTTTTAAAGGACTGGAGAGTGGGTACTGATCTGATCAATACAGGTAAGGAGTTCCAGGCCTTAGCAACATGGTACAAGTACACACAATACCTAGTAGATACGATAAGTTTGTGGACAGAGAAGAGTTTGTGGTCATTAGATCGTAATGACCAATTGGGAACACAGGTGAGTAGAATGGTATTTAATAAATTTTATAGGTGGTAAGAAGCCGTATGTGTTAGCTGATAGGGTAGTTCGGACTAATTTAGGTGTTTAGTGCTATAAAGTGCACAAACACAGAATCCAAATCCTTTGAAAAGGTATTTGTTGCAAATGTAGCCACTTTATTACACCATTGTTCAAGTTTTGACTTTTGTGATGCCTGGAGGTTAGTAAGGATGGGAGATGCATAAAGTAGTGAGGGGATGAGGTAAGCAGTGGCAAGTATAGTTTTAGTTGCACTGTTGGAAAGTTTTTGGTCCTGTAAAGCAAACCTAGTTTTTGTTGATATTTTCCAAGCAATTCTAATCCTCCACTATCATCCTTAATAATTTGCTATAAGAAGTTACTTCAATGGCTGAATTTCTGAGAGAGAGAATTTATTTATTTTTAATAAGAGAAGGATTTGGGGGTGAATAGTATTTTGTTGTGTGGTTGAACATGAGGTGCAATTTACAAAGCAATGTTTCAGTAGCTGTTAAAGCTTCTCAAATAATTTTTTGGAGATGTGCCATGTTGTCAATGTGCATGTGTGTGGAATCATCTGCATATTATATTAGAGAGGACTGTTGTGTGGAGGGTGTTGGTGAGAATGTTAAAGCGAAGGGGACCAAAGATTGGGCCTTGTGGTACACCAGTGGTGACTGGTAGTTATGGAGGGAGGGTGGATTGTCATTTTACTGACAGATACCTATTGGACAAGTAGCTTTTGAACCATAGAAGGGTGGGCTGAAATAGACCTAATGAGGATCTATGAAATAGAAATTTGCTGTGACAAACTGCGTCACAAGCTTTAGACAACTACAGAAATAAGGAGACCACCAGCTTGCTGTTATCTGTAGCTTTTCTGACAGTATTTATACAGGCTAGAATACAGTGCTAGTACTATGGAAGGGATGCAAGCTGTGCTGTGTGTGTGTGTGTGTGTGGGGGGGGGGGGGCTCTTCCTACAGGAGACAGTTTAGCAAATGTTCTTGAATTCATTTTTCATGTACTTTGGAGAGGGGCACAAGATTGGTATAGGTCTAAAGTTCATAATGTCCACTGAATTTACTCCTTTGTCCAGAGGAATAATGTGTATTTTTTTCTTCTATAGAAAAGGAATGTGGGATTCCTGGACTGACCTATTTACTAGGACAGGGACTGGCTAGGTGATGCTACTGGCTGCTATTTCAAAGTACACACTTGGAAGGTCATCAGCTGAAGTACAAAATGGTTTGAGTTTACAGCAGTTTTATACAAGATGGGGTCACAGGTTTGAAGGTGAAAGTGGATGTGGTGACATGTGGCTGCTGAGCAAGGTTGGGATTAGATGCCAGGGACTCCTTGGTTGTACAATCTATGAAGCAAGAGTTGAATTCTATTGCTGTTTTGAGTAGTGAGCTACTAGGAAAGGGCTTATGGTTCTACTTTTGGCAGAATTTTTTTTAGAGTTGTGTTTACTATTCTTCTAAATGTTGTTATAGTATAGCTTTTTCTCTTGCTTACTTGCTTTTTAGTACAGCTGAGGAGCATTATGACGTTTGAGATATTGTGAAGTTTTAGATTTTTGCCATTCTTTCCAAGCGTTTTTAGGATGTACCAATTAATAGACAATAGGGTAGTAATGAATATCTCTGGGTTAAACAAGACAGGTTGCATGTCATTTTATAAACATGCTGTTTAAGCTGATGTCTGATTGTACAGATTGGGAGATGGGTTATGTTGTGTATGGAGGTAATGTGGATATAATGCTTTCTTAGGTTTGAAGGCAGCATTCCTACAAGATGCAGGGTTTCCACATACTCCTAGAAGAGAAGTGCATGACTAATAGCTCTTTATAAGGACATACATACTGCTTTCCCAGGGTTTGGGGATTATAGTGTTGATGATAACTAGGATGAAGACACACTGATTACAATAATACCAGTTCAAATTCTGTATGTTCTATGAGTCTATACTTATGAGAAGAACGAAAAGAACTTGAATCATTTTTTAATACTTTTGGGGAAATCTGAAATAAAAACTGCTAAAAGCAGAATATTACTGGCTGGCCTGAAACCTTGGTAAATGTTTAGTGACAGCTGTGAACTATTTTGGCAGTGTGCAGTTATTTAGTTGACTGAGGAAAGTGAGCTTCCTGTGTGTCCCCCCCCCCCCAACATGTTTTTATTCATTTTATAACACAATAACTTTAGTATAGTAACAAGAAAAAACAGCCTATATACAATGTCCATAACAACTAAAAAAGCAATATACATAGGAGAAAACAATATCTCAATAACAAATTAGACAATTTTGTCCAAACAGTTAAATGATGGGTTGTGTTGTTAGTCCTTCCTTTTACAGTAGCAATCTCATTCTTACAAATGTATTTCACAAGATGAATAAACTCTACTTTAAAGACAGGAGTATGGTCACACCTAATGTGTGGAGTTTGGCTTTAATGCTTGGACTCTTTATACCCCAAAAAATAAAATCCCTCTTTCATTTAACATTTATATTAAATATTTTGGGGGGAAATAATTTATGCTATAGCCTTTAAAATACAGTATTATATTCACGAAAAATTAATAGAGATTCCTTGGTAATTCAGCAAAGGTGAAGTTATTAAACAGCAGCCAAAAATGAAGTATTAGAGGCAGTTTCTGCTGAGGTTAACTATAAGAATTTGCTTGATTCCTATACACAACAGAGGCTGTTACAATAGGTGATTTAGAGGGTTATGCTTTTGAAGGGTTACTGTGGTGGTGGTGCTGCGGTAGCGTTGTCGCCTCACACTAAGACGTTGTCCTGTTAGATTCTCAGCTAGAAAGTCTTCTCTGTGGAGACATGCGTGAATGGGCGTACCTTCGTTGAAGGTTGTGCATCAGAGCTGGCAACTCGGTACATAAAAATCTACTGCCAATCATTAGCGGACCGGAGTTCCACTGTGGCGACCCCTAACCGGGAAAAGCCGAAAGACACAACAACTGAATATGATCAAAACACTTCTATGGATAAATTCATAATAATATATTTGTGTTAGCTGAATATAGGAAAGCATTAGTTATATTTTACATGGGTTACATTGAAGTTACTGCTCGAATTAAACTGCCATAATTACACAACATATGCTAGTTTAACATAGTAACAGATGACTGAATGGACAGATGGGAGGTCCAGTATAGGACTACCTGAGGACGAGTCAAGTACTGACTGTTAGCAGGGATTAGGCCATTAACTGGTTTTAGCATTACAGTTGTACCTTCACTGAAAATACTGCACAACATAGCAACTTGGTGAGTAATTATCAAGTTGCGTATTATCATTAATTACTGCATTATTAGTATGTGTTTCACTTGAATATTGTAAGCTTCATTTGTTTGTCTCTTTCGGCTTTTCCCAGTTAGGGGTCGCCACAGCGGAAACTCCGGTCCGCTAATGATTGGCAGTAGATTTTTACGTACTGGCTTGCCTGTCCTAACGCACAACCTTCAACGAAGGAACGCCTATTCATGCATGTCGCCACACAGAAGACGCTCTGAGAATCGAACGGGAACGTCTAACTGTGAGGCGACGTTACCGCAGCACCACCACCGCAGTATCAATATTGTAAGCTTCATTGAACAAGAAAATTTAAAAACGGTAAGTTTACAACACAAACATCTGAAAATGACGGGCAATTGAAAAGTAATTATTCTGTGGAATGCAGACTGGCAAATGTAAATCAGTGGAAGGGTAAAGAATTCCTGACTGAAAAAAGAGTTTGGGGAATGTGTTTGTGAGGTCATGCAAATACTCTAGAACTTGGGAGACGGTGCCTAGAAAGCAGTGTAAATTATGTACCTCAACCCATGCTAGAAGTCTATATAATTTGCTTTCTGAGATTTTATACTGAAAATCTGCAAATGCATTGAAAATTCAAACAAAAACACGGAGAACCAGAAACTATTACTCTTCAACAAAAAGATGAAAACATTGCAAGACCATGACATACCAGTAGCACAATCAAACAAAGCATGAAAGGTTGGCAAAAAATACACCACAGTGACAAAAGTTTAGGTCCAAAATTGGGCTCTTTTTCATAGGGTCATAAAATATGGTGAAGAATCCCCAGTCTCTCATCCAAATAAATGAATCCTTTCTTCTCACTTCCCTCTACAGAATATAAATGAAGCAATGAAATGGCTTGGTGGTTAGGACTAGAGGGGGTAAGACGTGGCACAAAGAAAGAATCTTATTACCTCCATGCAGTGTCTTGTGTGCTGCATGCAATATCCACATCAAACATGTTGTCATAACCCTGCAGAGGATTACAAAACATGCATACTGACCATGGAACAGCAGAGGATAAAGTCAAACAGGTATCCACAGTAAGTAAAAATCACCTGCAACCACACACACAGAGGGAAAAAACATTTCCCTTCTGAGGCTAATGCTTCTTAGTGGCCACAACTGCAAGAGGGTTCAGTGAAGTAAAGTGATTCACTAAAGCAGCTAGCCTCAAAAAACATAGAGAATGCTGTGTTATACAAGTGAAAGGAACATCCCACTTCATAATGAGATAGGAACCTTTGTGGGTAGGACTCAAGCCTGAAAAAACATGTTTTTCATCCACTAAGACTCAACAAGTATCCATCATATCAATCACTACTGCAGTAGCCTTAGCTATATGGGTTATATCCTGCCAAGGACATAACAGCCAACCAACTTTCAAAGTTTCTGGGCACCTTCCACACACTCGCACCATTAGGCAGCTTGAGCTGAGCAGCCTAAAAACACAGGTTTGAGCATCAGTCCCTTCAGTGCTTGAATGCCACCAAAGACGGACACAAAACTCCTCTGCTGGCTTTCGAGGCTTGATGGTTGGCTTGTGCTGTTCCTTTCCTGCACAAATAAGTTCCCCTTGGGGGGAAATCTTCCACATAAAAATATACTGTTCAAATGAACTTTCCTGCTTAGGAAAGTTGTTTTTAATCTAGGCATTTGCATTTTAACAGACTGTTATGAGACAACTGTACTTTTAAATAGCTCCCTTTTTTCCTTTTAGTAAAAACAGTTAAAATTATTTGATAAACAAAAATTATATATTTACCTTAACAACAAATCTGTACTGTCTGCTTTCGTCCTACCTCAATGGATGGGTTTTTGGACTGGACTTCAGCCACTCTAGACTTTATAATCCACAGCTCAGGCTCCTCCGCTTACCCATAATCCCCACCTATCCCCAACAATACCTCAGACTGAGTTTGCCAGAAACACCTAGACAGAGTAAGGGACATACTAACAGATATGTCAACCCTGACAACATAAGGAAACTGATTCTGCTCTGTAGCATGAGAGTGTATATTGTTCAGGGAGCATATCACAGTGTCCTACCAGAAATCAAAGAAAATATCTTTCATTAAATGGAAGGGGGGCAGGAAGGCGGGAAGTTGAGAAAGGATGGAAGTAGACAACACAAATCTATCATTACTGTAAATACACAACTTTTGTATTTCATGTTGTCTCTTCTGTCCATTCTTCAACAGATGGGACAGCGTCCCTAGCTACTTAAAGTACAGTTTTGTACCTACCATAAATGTAGATGTCCGATAGGAATGCATCTGCAGTCCTTACAAATGGGTTGTCCTGTCGTCAGGCAGCCCTTGATTCCAAAGTCTGGGTCTGGCCTCGGCTGGTGTCGCACTTCACCCGACGTCATAGCTGCAGTTATTCGGGTATAAAGGCATCAGCCGACGCCATTTTCCTCAGTGTTTCTTGCCCCAGATGCCAGGTGCCCTCTAGGAAGGCTAAATTTGGATAAATGCCAATGATTCCAAATAGTAGAGAGCAAACACAAAAATAAGCATGTATGTACAAATATACAAACAAATACACCATAATAGATTCCCCAGCTAGCTATAAGATGGGCAAATACCCTAGAGTACCACAGAGGTCCTGACTGCAGATGCATTCCTATCGGACATCTACATTTATGGTAGGTACAAAACTGCGATGTCCTTCAAGGATGCATCTGCAGTCCAATAGAATACCATAGCCAAACTGGGGAGGAGGAAAAATAAAGTTATGGTGTAGTTAAGATCCCTTGCAAAACAGCAGTGGCAAAACCTGCTCGGGATCTAGAGTATAAGGTAAATTATAATGCTTGGCAAATGTATGCAGAGCTCCAAGTAGCAGCCTCTAAAATGTCCTTGGTAGCCAAAAGCTGTGGTAGTGGCTGTAGCCCTTGTAGAGTGAGGCCTGATGTTTTCTGGGTTTTCTTTCCATGGTAGGAGTAACAAAATATAATGCAATTTCCTATCCACTTGGAGATTGTCTGTTTTGAAATTACTTTTCCTTCCATTCCTGTTGCATATGCTACCAGTAGCTGGTCAGTTTTCTATTGCCCTTGGTCCTGTCAGGTAGTAGTAATTGTCTATGTACATCCAAGGTATGCAACAGTCTTTCTCCTGTTCTGTGGGTTGGGAAGAATGTAGGTAGGTGGATAGCCTGATTTAAAGATACTCTGGAGACCACCTTAGGCATAAAAGTAGGATTTGTTCTCATGGACACTCTATCTTGATGGAAGATCAGGAGGTTGTACTGCCATTAATGCCTGTAGCTCAGATACCCTTCTTGCTGAAGTGATTGCCAGCAGGAAAGCAGTTTTCCATGATAAGTATTGTAATTCGGCTGTTGCTGCTGGTTCGAAAGGAGGAAGTGTCAATTTTCTAGCACAAAGTTCAAGTCCCATGCTGGCAATGGTGGCTTCCTAGGAGGTTTTACATTTTGAATTCCTCTCAGAAACTGCCTGAGCAGAGGATGTGAGAAGACTGGAGGATCCAAGTATTCTGCTGAAATAGCTGATGCATGAATCTTAATGGAAGAATAGGACAGGCCTTTGTGGAAGAGCTCTGCCAAGTATTCCAGGATGTTGGCTATGTTTACCAGTGACACATCTTCTCATTTTGCAGTACTCCAAATGAGATATCTTTTCCATTTTGCTGAATAATTTTTCCTTGTTGAGGGTCTAGCCTCAGGATAATGTCTTTAACCCTTTGGGATAAATTTGGGTTAATTGGTCTTATGCAATGTTCCAGGCAGTCAGCTGCAGAGTTTTCAGGTTTGGATGCAGGATGTTGTAGTTGTTCTGCGTTAACAGCAAGGGAACCAGGGGTAGGGGCCATATTTGTTCCCGAGACATGCTCCTCAGTAATGGGTACCAATGTTGTCTTGGCCAGTCTGGAGCTATCAGAATGATTCTTGGACGGTCCTCTTTGATCTTCAATAGCACCTTGTGCATCAAAGGAAGTGGTGGGAATGCACATGCTGTCAGGTTTTTCCAGCTGAAAGATAGGGAGTCCACCTTCCAAGCAAGTGGGTGGTACGTCCTTGTGCAGAATTTCTTTAGCTGGTGATTAGTGGGGATGCAAATAAGTCTATTTCTGGGAGTCCCCATTTTCTTGTAATGGTTTTGAAGATGTCCGGATGCAGCATCCATTCGTGGGCATTCGTGGTAGTCCTGCTTAATATGTCTGCTAGAATGTTTTCTTTTCCTGGTACAAAAATTGCTTGTAACTGAATGTTGTAGCTCAGGGCCACATTCCAGAAGTCCAGTGCCATCCGGCATAGAGGGATGTGTGCCTCCCTGTTTGTTGATGTACCACATAACTGTGGTGTTGTCTGTTCTTATCATCAATTGACCTTGTCGGAGAAATGGTCTGAATGTCTGAATTGCCAGTTTTACTGCCAGCATTTCCTTTAGATTTATGTGTAGGTGCAGCTGGTCTGGAGTCCATAAACCTTGTATGCACTTGTCCTGCATGTGGGCCCCCAACCGAGGTCTCTGATCCGTCGTGATTGTTTGGCTTGGTTGAGTGCTGTGGAAGGCAATCCTGTGTTTGATTGACAGGCCTGAGCCCACCATAGGAATTCTTGCTTCAGGCATGGAATTATTGGAATTTGGGTTTCTAGGCTGTGCTTGTGTTGAGACCATAAATTCCTTAGGTACCACTGTAACTTTCTCATATGCAGTCTGGCATGTGGAACCAATATTATGCAGGATGCCATGAAGCCCAAGGCTTGCAGGACTTTTCTTGCTGTTAGATGGTTCTGCTTTGTTAATGCCAAGAAGTAGAGAGGTAGTTGCTCCTGTTTTCCTACTGTTAGGAATGCCATTTGTTTTGATGTGTCCAGCTCTGCACCCAAAAAGGTTATCCTTTGGGATGGTATCAGCCTTGACTTTTTTTATGTTGACTGTATATCCCAGGGCTTGTAGTAGGCAAATGACCCTTTTCAAGTCTTCTGCTAGCTTGTTTTTGTTGTCCGCTTGTATCAGGCAGTCATCCAGGTAAGGGTAGATTTGGATTCCTGAAGCCTGCAATGAGCAATTACTGATGCCAGGCATTTCGTGAACACTCTGGGCACAGTAGATAAGCCAAAGGGCAATGCTGAGAATTGATAATGCTCTGATCCTGCAAGAAATCTGAGGTATCTTCTGCAATTTGGTCGTATGGGGACGTGCAGGTATGCCTCCTTGAGATCTAGAGTTACAAGCCAAGACTCCTTGCCCAGCATGGGAAGAAGCTGCTGTAGAGTCAGCATTTTGAATTTTGGAACAATGAGGAATGTGTTTAAAGCGACAGGTCGAGAATAGGCCTCCATTTGCTTTCTTTTCTTGGTACCAGGAAGAGTCTGGAGTAAAATCCTTTCCTTGCTCCATAGATGGTACCTTTTCCACAGCTCTCATCCTTAATAATTGAGATATTTGTTTTAGAGCTTCTGCCTTTTGATTTGGAGGTAGGTTTGGCATTCCTCTCTTCCCTGGTAGAGTATGGAAGTGAAACCTGTAACCTTGGTCTATTGTCTGCAAAATCCACTTGTCTCTTGTGATGTAATGCCAGTTTGTTGAAAATAGGGCTAGCTTCCTGCCTAAGGGTGCTTCTAGTTGTTCCCTGGTAGGCGGTGCCAGAGCCAAGTCACTGTGATTGTCCTGTAGTTGCGGTGGTGGCTGTCTGTGGTTGTACCTCGCTGGTTGTTACCCTGCCACTGGCGTCCCCTGTAGGCACCCCTGGATTGGCTTCTGCCTCTTGAACGCCTATTCCTGCCTCTCTGAGCTCTGGAGGAGTCTGGAAAGGACCAATTCTTGGAGGGCCAATTCCTGCTAAACCTTGGAGGTTGGACCTGTAAGAAATCTTTCACTGTTTGGACAGATTTTGCCTTCTCTTCCATCTTCTTCAGCACCTGTTGTGCAGGAGAGCCAAACAAATTGATCTTATCCATGGGAGCATCTAATAGTTTTGATTTGACATGGTCTGGTAAGGCCTGCTCTTTTAACCATGCATGCCTTCTGATAACTGTGCCAGTCATGGCTGATCTAAAGGAAGCCTCAGTGCATCATAGTATAAAGGAGCCTCCAGTGCATCATGGCGTTTAAAGAATGGTTACTGACTTGCTGAATGTTATGTACCATTTCCTGAACAGATTTTTGTCTAATGGTTCATCCGAGGACAGCTTTTTGGTTAACTGGTCAAGCATAAATTCTTGATACTGGATCATGTGAAATTGACAGTTCAAGGCCCTAGCTGAAAGAGTAGCAGAAGTGTAAACTTTTACCCCATCTCTCTAATGACCTGGATTCCCTTTCAGAGGGAGGGTTTTGGCAGAGGTAGCTGCTACAGCCTGGGAGATAGTCTTGGGATCTGCAAAGGTGCCTTATACAAATGGTAATCGTGTCCGGGACCCTGTAGTACCTATCGGGCTTAGAGAATCAGGAGCAGTACAAGCATCATTAAATGCATCATCTACAACAGAAAGAACTGGAGGTATGGCTAAAGGCCTATGTTGTGGTAAATGCAGAAAGGTTCTAAGCCTTTTTCTGGATTCTGAAAAATCCTGGCCCTGCCACTGAAATTGTTCCCTCATAGCATGCAAGGTTTCCCCAAAGGAAAATTCCTCAGGTGGAGAGACAGAAGGGATGGACTCTTCAACATCAGAGTCTTCATAAGGGGAGAAAGGAGCCTCTGGAGGGTCTGTATTATTTGATTCATCAGAGGAATCATCTGTAGAAACTGGCTCAGGGGGCTCTGCTCTAGGCCTCTTCTCTGGAGGTGGTTGAGAGGCCCTGTCTGGTTGAGGTTGGGATCCCCGGATTAAAGAAATGAGATCCTCTGCTAAACTATACATTAGTGAACTAGAGCTAGGCGTGTGAGAGGAGGTCATAGCAGGCCCAGATTTAGTAGCTTTAGCTGCTTTAGCCCCTGGCAAAGGCCTTAATGGACATGGCTGCAGGTGGCCTAGCAGCTCCACGTGTAGGAAATATCCAAGGAATAGTGTCAGATAATTCCTGAGGAAATGCAACAGCAGGTGGGATTTCAGAAGCCGATTCCACCAGGTTGGAAGAGGCTTGCGTTGCTGAAGGAAGAACCGCTTAGACACTAACCCGCGAGTCGGTCCTTTTCCTTGCGCTTTTAGATATTTAGAGGATCCGGCGGCATAATATAAGCAAAATCGGAAAACTCCTCAGCAATTCCGGCGGCGTCTAAGCGTCCGCGTTAAAGCACAGGCTAGACAAGCTGCTCGTGGTCTGGGCCTAAACAAGGTAAGGTAAGAGTGGAAATGTTTATGAGGTATTTGTTTCCCACAAGTTAAACAGTTATTCACTTTTTCTGACATCGGCTGAGGCAAGAGAGAGTTTTAGAAGTCTTGGTAGTAGTAATCTCTGGTTCTGACCGACAGGCACTTGCGAACAGCTTCTGCTGCCTTTATACCCAATAACTGCAGCTATGACGGGTGAAGTGCGAGGCCAGACCCAGACTTTGGAATCCGGCCGACCGAAGGGCTGCCTGACGACAGGACAACCCATTTGTAAGGACTGCAGATGCATCCTTGAAGGACATCTCTTGGGGTAGTTTCTGGGGTGGTTTCATGGAAGGATGCTCAAGAGCACAGCTGAACCAAAAGACACCTTATTCCTGGAGGGCAAATCCAGCTTATAATGAGAAATGAATATCTGAACCTTAGACCAAGTGGCAACAGCACAAATATCCTTAATAAAGGCCTTAGAAAAGAATTCGAGGAAGCTGAGACAGATCTAGATGAATGAGCTTTGACTGGTCTAGGCAATGCAAGGCCCTTTTTTTTTTAATAAACATGAGAGATGCAGTCAGACATCCATGTAGCTAAATATACTTTTGAAACTTCTTGGCCCATCTTAGCTTTAGAGGAGACAAATACTGATCTGTCTTTCTGAAAGTTTTGGTACAATGGAGGTAGAAACAGAGTTGATTATGCACATATAGTAAGTGTTGCATATATTCTACTTTACTGGAAAAATTTGGAAAGAAAACTGGTAGGTTGGTGCAATGTTTCAGAGAGGTTGCAGTGGCTATCTTAGGGATAAAAGATGGACTGGTTTGCAGGGATAACCTATTTTTATGGAAAATAACATGAGGCTTGCAGTACAAGACCCGAGGCTCCGAAACTCTCAAGAGTTGAAGCTACTGCTACTAGAAATAGTGTTTTCCAAGTTAGGAATCTGATGTCCACCTTGGCAGCAGGTTCAAAGAATGACTGGGGTTAAGGCTAGGAACAAGATGTTTAAGGAGGAGTACGATCCCTGAGGAGAGGCCTAAGAAGAAAGGCACCTGTCAGGAAAGCTTTGGATAAGCTAAGAGAAGCTAAGGTCAAATGATTTTCTCAAACATGAAAATTTGAGACAGCTGATAACTGGACCTCAATCGTAGAACAACTGGCTCCATTAGAGAACACAGATGCTAGAAGTCCAAGACAGCTGGAAGAGGGGGCAACAAGTGGTCCAGATTTTTTTGGGAGATCCAAAGAGAAAACCTCTTCTACTTACTCTTGTAAATTTTTCTGGTAGATGGCCTTTGAGAAGTAAAAATATGGACTACAGAGGAAGAAAGCCTGGAGCGACTAACCATAAAAGGAAGTGGAAAAACCAAGCAATTAACTTGTGGGCTGAATGTCCAGGTGAGGCATTCTAGATTGTTGACAGATGAGGTCTGGATAGGGATACAGCACCCAGGAAGGGCATAACAAATGAGGCCAGAGAAAGGGAAACCATACTTGCTGAGACCAGAAAGGGACACGGAGGATGACTGCGATCTTCCTCTCAGATGCTATCAGCAGAAATTTTGGGATGGGGGGGGGGGCATAAAGAAGACCGGAAGACAAAATATGCATCACAGCATCTCTCAGTGGCTCTCCCTACTTGGGAATCAGGGCAAAAAAAATCTGCTGCACTTGGTGTTGGTGGGAGAGGCAGACAGCCTTGCAGCATGATAAGCCACGTTCACAGAAAATCTGCTCAGACACCATCAGATTGAGGACAACTTGTGAAGAAGGATAGACCTACTCCACCTGTCCCCCGCAGCACTGGATTTTCCCAGTATGTGCACTGCTATCAGAAAGTGATCAGAAGATATCACCCACCTCCACACTCTGCTTCTCAACATAGGAGGTAGGAATGTGTTTGCTGATGTATTAGACTACTGACATGCTGCCCATCTGTATAGAAATTACCCCGTAGAAGTAGGAGTTCCTGGAAGGCCTGCAACACTAGGAGAACTCTCCTCATCTCTATAATACTAATGTGAAGACTTGCCTTGGAAGGGAACCACGTGCCTTGGACAGTCTTTCCTATTTAATCCCTGCCCCCCTTCCCCAAACTGGGAAGCATCCATGGTCACAGTCACTCTGGGATGGGGAAATACAAATGAACGGCCTTGAGATACCTTGGGAAACTGACTCCACCACCATACGTGCATCCTGGAAATGTCTATCAAACGAATCTGGAAATGCATTGGCTGGTAACTGATGAACCATTATACTGCAAATGTCTACTGTAGAACTCTCATGTAATATCTGGCTACAGGAACAAGGGTGATGGAAGCTGCTATCAATCCCAGTAGCTGGAGAATCAATCTGGCTAGTGGCATCTGACAGGGTGGAACCTGTAGTGCCTGGTTTCGTGAGAGGATAACCAGTTCTCTGGCAGTCTTGCTATCTGGGTTGTGGCATCTAGAGGGGCACCTATTTCAATATCTGTACTGGAAGAAACTGAGACTTGTCCAGATTTACTGTAATGCCAAACTAGAGGGGCAAAGATGGAGCAGACAGTTCCCTGGCCTGAATGAGAAGAGACTTGGTGGGGGCAGTAATGAGCCAGTCATCTAGGTAAGAAAACACCCAGAGCCTTGCAGTCTGAGGGGAGCTGCGAGCACTGCTATATTCTTGAACACCAAGGAACTGTGGTGAGACCAAAGGGCAGGGCCCTGAACTGAAAGTGACTGGCTCATAGCTGGAAGTAGAGAAGCTCTTCAGTGGCTGCTTTTTTGAGAGGATGGAACGTTGGGAAGTTTAATTTGAAGTTGAGGGGGTAAAGAAAAGGGATGGAATAGCCTCTGGTTATAATCCTCTGGACCCATAACTCTTCAGTGATGAATGTCCAGGCGTCAGGGTGCAGGGATTACATACCTCTCAACTGCCTCCAGAGCATGGCAGTCGGGAAACCATTCAGGAGTACTGATAAGGTCTCTCAGAGAAAGGACCCCTGAAGCTCTGGGTTTGTAGACGTCCTCCTCTGCTGCAGGGGCAACGTCCACCATTAAGAGTTCTTCACTTTGCCACAAGGGGTCTACCTCCGGAAGTGTCCAGAGGGAAACCTTGCAATTTCCAGAACCACAGTTTATCTCCTTTCTGGCTCCTGGAAAAGGACCTCTGTGGTGTAGAAAACTGTATCCCTATGGCAGAAAAAGTTTTCATGTCTTGCTCACTCCTAGAGAGCATATCTGACTTTTGGTCTGAAAATGGTGGAACCAACAAAAGGGACATTCACAAAGAATGTCTTAAAGGCTCTGCAAGACACACAAGCACATCCAAGCATGTCTCCTTATGGTAATTATACCTGCGGCTCTAACACCATCAGTTGCACTGGAGATGAGGCACATGGAGGTGTTGGGAAGGGACTGTAGGGTGACTACTGGTAACTCCACAGTTTTCTTGTTCTCCACAGACATGAACCAGAGAAAGATTTGAAGAGGTCTTTGGTCAAATGTCTCTGAAATCTTGTCACTTGTGCCAAATAACTCAACGACCTCAGAGTAAAGATAGGGGAGGCATAAAATTTCTTCCCAAACCTGTCCAAAGCCCTGGACTCCTGTTAGGGTAAAGGACAGAGGAGGCCTCTTGAGCCATTTCCTTTTAGGTGGCTGCTATTACCACAGAATCCACTGTTGGGCCTTTGTTCCAGTATGAATGATCTTTTGGTGCAACAAAAAATTTATCTGGTTTATACGGTTTTGGTTTATCCACATTCTGCTCCTTCCATACCCACTGAGAGATTAAGTCCACCAGCTCATCCACAGGAGTGACCACACAAGAAGCAGGTGAGCCACATCTGAAGGTCTCAAGAAACACAGTTTTGTCTTGAGAAGGGGCTTTTTGGAAGACCAAATGCCTTTCTGTCACAAAAGTTCAAGGATTTCCACAAATAAGACATCCTTAAGGGGTGATCTAGGGGACCCTCCCCTTTATAGAAAGCCACAAGTTTGGTACGGGGACTCCTGTGGGGAGTCCATATTCCTCCTTTTGATGTATGTTTCTGAGGAAATTCACTGCTGGGATACTCCAGAGAGGATTCTGGAGACTGAAATGTGGATGGTCTTGAGGCTCAACAGAACCAGCTGTCCAGATGGGATATAAAGAGCAGGATCAGGACCCAGTTTCTTTTGCTGGGGGATGGTAGGAGCTAAGAGCATATGGGAGGTCTGGTCACCAGAAAAGGAGTGTGCTCTCTCTACCGCCACGAGAGCAGATGCTGAATGAGAGCCCAAAACCACTCCAGTAAGAGCCGAAATATCCAAACCACGTAGGTCTCTGTATCCAGCATGCTCTGCTCAGAGGCAGATGTAGGAGCTGAGCTATCTAGCATAGACGTTCTGAAAGGAAAGAAAGGCGTTGACAATTTTCAAGTCAATACACTTGACCCTGGATATGATGCCAACACTTCAGCTTCAAGAACCCACCAGATCCGAGGTGCTCAGAAAAGGGACAGATCAGAGATGTCGCCGGAGTGAAAAATTACCAAGTCTTTGGCTCAGACGAGGACAACCACTGAGTGATGCTTGAATCCAAGGTCTCTGAAACCAGAAGACAGATCGGGATAGGAGTGACCACAGGAAGGGGTGAAGGACAGAACCTATTTGTTGTGGCGTTCAATGATGGCACACTGAACAAACGTTGTGCAGATAGCACAGTCATCATCAAGATGGGTCACATCCAAAAAATACATGCATTTCTGATGAAAATCATAATTAGGAATTCTGAAGCCTGATGGTTTCTTGGCCATAATGAAGAAAACACAATATTAACAGAAAACAGTAACAATTACAGCTGTAATAATGCTAGCAAAAATGACAACACTATCATACACCATCAAAAGTTGAGAGAGACAGGGGTGCCAATTGCATCAACAGAGAAGGAAAAAGTACAGTTTTGTACCTAACATAAATGTAGATGTTCGAGTGTATACACTGCTGCAGTCATTACACTTGGGTTATCCTGCCGTCAGGTGGTTCCCCAGTCGGCCTGAGTTCCAAAGTCTTGGTCCGGCATCGGTTGCTGTCGCCTCCTCCCTGACGTCAGTGCGGCAGGGGTATACAAGATGCAGCAGACGCCATTTTCTTCAGTTTTTCTTGCCCCAGATGTCAGGTGCCCCCAAATAGGTAGGAAATTCAAATTGCTAATAAAACATACATAATAAAAGCAAACAACAACTTTCAGCTACCAGCAAATACTCCCCATAGGTAGTAAAGGGTAGAAGACATAGGTACGTACCAGCAAGTAAGAGGGGAAGGAGGGAGGGTAACCTGGACTGCAGCAGTGTATACACTCGAACATCTACATTTTTGGTAGGTACAAAACTGTACTATGTTCATCGTGTTACACTGCTGCAGTCATTACACTTAGGTAGAATCCCAAAGCTGAGGTTGGGTGGCTGGTTCTATAAGGCATTAGGGGTGGCTATAAGGCCCTGCAGTACTGCAGTGGCGAAGCCAGCTCTGGATTTAGAGTATAGAGGCAGATGGTAATGCTTGGTGAAGGTATGCACAGAACTCCAAGTTGCTGCTTCCAAAATATCCTTGGTAGGTACTCCTCTGAGGTAGGCAGTTGAAGTGGCTGTTGCCCTAGTGAAGTGAGATCTAATGCTGCTAGGTACAGATTTCCCATGGTGTGTATAGCAGAAACGTATACAATTGTCCTATCCATTTTGAAACAGTCTGTTTTGAAATGGCTTTTCCCTGTGCTCCTGCAGCATATGCTACCAATAATTGCTCAGATTTCCTGAAAGCTTTGGTTTTGTCCAAGTAGAAGCGTAACTGCCTGTGGATTTCCAAGGAATGCAGTAGTCTCTCCCTTTTATTCTGTGGTTTTGGATAAAAAGTTGGCAAATGAATAGTTTGGTTTACAGCCACACTGGATACCACCTTTGGCATAAACGTAGGGTTAGTTCTTAAAGACACCCTGTCCTGGTGGAAAATGAGGAAAGGTTCCACTGCCATTAGTGCCTGTAATTCTGAAACTCTTCGTGCTGATGTTATTGCCAGGAGAAGAGAGGTTTTCCAAGAGATATATTTTAATTCTGCTGTGTTAGCTGGCTCAAAAGGAGGTAAAGTCAATTTTTCCAAAACAAAGTTGAGGTCCCAAGTTGGAGTAGGTGCTCTATGGGGTGGTCTTATGTTTTTAGCCCCTCTGAGGTACTGTCTTAGCAAAGGATTAGAGAAAATTGGTGGATCCATGTTGTAATGAGCAGAGATGGCAGAGGCGTGGATAATGATGGATGAGAAGGAGAGTCTTTTGTCCAGCATCTCGGTTAAATATTGTAGCATCTGAGGAATGTTTGGAACATGAGGGTCAAGGCTGTGTGCTTGGTTCCAGGCACAGAATCTCTTCCATTTATCCGAATAGGCTTTCCTGGTACTAGGCCATCTGGCCTCCAGAATGACATCCATAACAGCTTTGGAGAGCGGCATTGCCTGCTTGAGTAAGGAATCTTCCATGCAGCTAGGTTTAAGGTCTTTAGCTGGCTGTGTAGTATCTGATTGTTGTGCTGAGTCAGCAGATGTGGGATTTGAGGCAAAATCCAGGGTGGTCCTTGTGCTAAGTTCTTTAAGATTGGGTACCAGTGCTGGCATGGCCAGTCTGGTGCAATCAGGATCATCTTTGGCTCTTCTTGCCTGGCTTTTAGGAGTACCTTTCGCAGGAGAGGTAGTGGTGGGAAAGCGTATACTTGTAGGTTTTTCCAGCTGAATGAGAGGGCATCCACTTTCCATGCTTGTGGATGGTAACTCCTTGTGCAGAATTTCTGCAGCTGGCAGTTCATTGGGGATGCAAACAGATCTATGTCCGGGCTCCACCATTTCTGTGTTATTTTTATTTATTTTATTTTATTTATTTAACATTTGTTGACCAGGAATGTCCGACTAGGTTCCACAGATCCTGTTTTCAGCGGAGGCCCGGGGAGAAATGCTCCAGAAGCATGTCTTTAGAATGTGGGAGGAAACCAGAGTACCCGGAGGAAACCCACGCGAACGCAGGGAGAACATGCAAACTCCACACAGAAGGCACCCCAGCAGAGAATCGAACCGGAGAACCTCTTGCTGTGAGGCGACAGCATTAACTGCTGCACCACTGCGCCGCCCGTTATCATTCTGAATATTTGTGGATTCAATTCCCATTCGTGGGGATCCATGATGTTTCTGCTTGTCGTCTGCCAGTGTGTTTTTCTCTCCTGGCAGGAATTGTGCTTGCAGATGAACTTGATAGTTTAGAGCTGTGTTCCACAAGGTCATGGCTTGCCTGCAGAGGGGGTAGGAGTGAGTGCCCCCTTGCTTGTTTATGTACCACATAACTGTAGTGTTGTCTGTCTTTAGTCATAGTTGTCCTGGATGCAGCAGGTCCTTGAAAGCTATAGTGCATTTTGTACAGCTAGCATCTCTTTTTGATTGATGTGAAGATGCCTTTGTTCTGCGGGCCGCTTGCCCTGAATACAGTTGCCTGCCATGTGTGCTCTCTAGGCGTAATCTGATGAATCTGTTGTCAGTGTTTGCCTGGCTGTGGGTTGAGTAAAAGGCTGTTCCTTGTTGAGGTGACAAGCTTGAGCCCACCACTGAAACTCCTGTTGGAAGGCAAGGAATTAGTGGTATAACTGTTTCCAAACTTTGACAGTGTTGAGACCATACATTCTTTAGGTACAATTTTAGTTTCCTCATATGCAGTCTGGCATATGGAATTAGTAGTATGCAAGATGCCATATAACCCAAGGCCTGCAGAATTTTTCTTGCAGGGAATTGAGTCTTTGTTGTCATCAACTGAAAGTATTGAGTCAGTTGTCTTTGCTTGTCTGGCGTGAGATAAGACATCTGGGCCATTGTGTTCAAGCTGGCACCCAGGAATATTATCTCTTGTGAGGGCACTAATTTTGGTTTCTTTTCATTTACTGTCTACCCCAGGCAACTTAATAACTTTTTTACAAACGCCAGATGCTTTAGAAGAATGTCCTTGCTCTCTGCTTGAATCAGGCAGTCGTCCTGGTACGGTTAAATCTGAATTCCTTTCTGTCTGCAAAATGCAATTACTGGTGCCAGGCACTTTGTGAAGACCCTGGGCGCAGTAGATAAGCCAAAGGGCAGTGCAGAAATTTGATAATGCATTGAACCAGCTATGAATCTGAGGTATCTTCTGCAGTTTTGTCTGATAGGGACATGCAGGTATGCCTCCTTGAGGTCCAAGGTCATGAGCCAAGCTTTCTTGCCCAGCATGGGAAGAAGCTGCTGTAGTGTCAACATTTTGAATTTCGGAACATCCAGGTAACTGTTTAGAGAAGAAAGATCCAGAATGGGCCTCCAGGCTTTGTATTTCCTGGGAACTAGAAACAGTCTCGAGTAAAATCCTTGTCCTTGTTCCTGTGGTGGTACCTTTTGAATAGCTCTCATATCCATGAGTGCTGTAATTTGTTTTTGAGCCTCTGCCCATTGATTTGGTGGCAGATTTGGCATTCCTTTTAACCTTGGCAGAGTGTGAAAGTGGAACCTGTAACCTTGAGATACAATGTTGAGAACCCATTTGTCTTTGGTGATCATATGCCAATGGTGATAAAAAGTGCCAGTTTTCCTCCCAAGGGGGCTGCCAAGAGAGAGTTGTTTGGCAGCTGTAGTGGGAAGTCATTGGGGTTGCTTTTTATATGGTTGGGGCCTGTCTTCCCCTTCTTTCTGGCCTGATGCAACCGACTGTCGAGGCCTGTAAGGACTTTGTGGTTGACCTCTACCTCTTGGACGTCTGTATCTGCCCCTTTGAGGTCTGTCTGTAACTGGAAAGATCAATTCTTAGTTGGCCAATTTCTGCTAAATCTAGGAGGCTGAACCTGTAAGAAATCTTTCACCGTTTGCATAGATTTTGCCTTATCCTCCATTTTCTTTAATACCTCTTCTGCCTTAACTCCAAATAACACATCCTGCTGCAGAGGTGCATCCAATAATTTTGCTTTAACATGGTCTGGTAACGTTATGTTCTTTTAACCAAGCATGTCTTCTAATAACAGAGCCTGTAACAGCTGCTCTACAGGAGGCCTAAAGAGTCAAAACCACATTGCAAAGTATGTTTTCCCACCTGTTCAGCTGCATGCAATAAATCCTGCATTTCTTTAAAAGTAGGAGGATCTGAATCTGGAAGCATTTTTTTTTGTTTCAACTGAGACAGTAGAAATTACTGATATTTTAGCATGTGAAACTGACAATTTAAGGCTCTCATTGCTAAAGTTGCAGACGTATATACTTTCTTTCCCCAGCTGTCTAATGCTCTGGAATCTCTGTCAGAGGGAACTGGATTCTTGGCTGAAGAGGCCTTAACCCCTTTGGGTCCCTGGGAAATAGTTTCAGGGTCAGCAACAGGGCTTTTGTACAGAAATTTGTGAGAGTCAGGGACTCTCTGTAGTATCTGTCTGGTTTAACTGGGGCTGGAGGTAAGGAATCAGGATTTAGGCTGGATTCAGTATACACATCATCCACAATATCTAACACAGGCGGAATAGCAAGGGGTCTTTGTTGAGGTAATAAAAGGAAGTCTCTGAGCCTTTTCTTGGATTCTGAGTAATCCTGGCCTTCCCAATGGAAATGCTCCCTCATGGTATGCAAGGTTTCCCCAAAGGAGTAGTCCCCTCAGGTGGAGAGGCTGATGGAATTGACTCCTCAGCCTCAGAATCCTCATAAGGGGTAAAGAATGTCCTAGGTCTCAAGATGAATCTGAGGAGCTGGACACCTGGTCGGATGAGTCATAATCTGCATCCTGTCTAGGCCTTTTATCAGGAGGGGGATGGGACCCCCGATCAGAGTGATTAGGTCTTCAGCCATTTTGAGAATTGTTTCTTAGGCATGGAGGCCTGTGCTGGAGAATGCTGTATTTGTTTCTTAGATTTTAAAGCTGGTTTAGACTTAGCAGAGGGTTTAATGCTTAACTGAGTAGGTCTGAAAACACCCTCTGAAGCTGCGGGCAGCTCAGCTACTCCGGATCCCTCTGAAGGGTTAGTTTCGGTAGGCTGAATAACTCGTGCGTCTGAAGGCCCAGCCATCTCCACGTGGGAGTCAGAGGCGGCCTGTGGTTCTACAGAAGCGGTCGTCAGGGGCTGCGAAGGCACCTCGCTGAAAACCGGACAACCGGCGACTGGCCTAGAAGAGGCTTCGTCGTCAGTTTTGGGCCTCGGATGCCTATCCATGTCTTTGTGCTTTTTGTGTATTCCGGTCGTCGGAAGTTCCAACGGCATGGTATAATTGAATTTTCTACCAAAATAATGTCGGGCAAAATCAAACCAATGTTTAATAGTGCGTTTGTTAAACCTAGCACAAAACCGACAACCAGTAACGTTGTGGTCTGGGCCTAGGCATGGGATACAATAAGATTAGAAATCCTTATGACGTATTTGCTTCCCACAAGAAATACAGTTATTAACTTTTACTGACATTGGTCTGAGGTAAGAAAAAGTTTCCCCAATGGGGTACTTAGCTTTGTAGAAGACTTCGGTTCTGGGTTCGGAAAGAAAATCTCAGGAGACAGACGACCAGCACTTGCGAACTGCTTTTGCTTCGGGCACCGCGCGGCAAGAAAGACTGAAGAAAATGGCATTGGCTGCATCTTATATACCCCTGCCGCACTGACATCAGGGAGGAGGCGACAGCAACCGACGCCGAACCAAGACTTTGGAACTCAGGCCGACTGGGGAACTGCCTGATGGCAGGATAACCCAAGTGTAATGACTGCAGCAGTGTAACACGATGAACATGGAGTGTTTTTTGGGTAAGAGTTCTGAAATTCAAAGAATTTAGCTAAGCCCAAGTGAATCAGTCCACGTCTGCTTTCTCTGTGCATCTGATGAGATCCGAGGTAATTTTAGGGACAGGATGGGATTATAGGTAAGGGGAGGATCTTGAGCTGATGATCGTAAAGTCTAATGTGGCTAAACTCAGATCCTTTGAGGAACAGATGGAAGAGACATCAGATCCATTTTTTTCCTGTGGAGAAATTGTGTTTATTTTACTTTATGGGGGCTAGTAAAACTGCATTAAAGTGCTTTTTATTGTGTTTTTGTGAGGGAAACAATTTTTACCAGCTTATGATGCTTGTTTTCCCTGTGAAAAGAGGCACCAATTTCAGACTGAGTATAGAACAAACTACTGGTCCCCAAGGTCAGTATTCCTTCCAGCTATAAAAAGAAAAATTAAGCAAACAGAATTTGCCACCACAGCAAGGCTAGCAATTTGCCTTAGCCACAGCAGGGTAACTGCTGTGGCCAAAACTGTTTCCCCAAGACCACTCGTACACCAGATCCTAGTATCGCACCACTATGGACTGGGGGATAGCTTGCATCCTCTGCAGCTTTTGGAATCCCTTAAGTGGGCAATGGATAGCCACTCTTGTTGATCCTGGGAGAGGGAACAGAGAAGGCTTTCCTGTGTTAGCCAGAATCTTGTGCCCCATCCCTGGGAAAGCTGATGCTGCCATTAACAACTCTTTTGACCCCATTTTTCTTGTTAAAAAGAAAAAGAAAACTAAACATATACCTGCTTCATCTTCAAATTTCTCTATACAGGAATAGTTTTCAAGATCTGGATCAGGGTCTAATTCAGGTCATCGATCCTTCTTATAACACGCTTTTTGGTAAAAGACAAAGGGATGTCACTTTTCCTGAAGAGATATGAGATTCTGAATCAGGACAGGAAGATGAAGGGACAGATGCAGGGTTTTTCCTTCTCAGATTTCTGATTCTTCCTGTGGCGGTTCTCTTTCTCTGAGACCATTTTCAGAATGGGTCAGAGTTTCTTTGGGAGAATGCAGAGGTTTCACAGTCCCCTCCCTCGAGAAAAAATACTATCAGCTGTTATAAATGGAATTTCTAGACCGTTCACCCATACATTCAATGCTGTTTGCTTTGCATAATGTGTGTGACACTGCCTGAAATTTTCCTGATAGCTTTAGGAAGACAGATTCATATATAAATTTCCTCAATCTTTTATGTTTTCACACACTCATCCCATACCTGACCTAGCAGCTATACTTTTAGTTAACTAAATGTTTAGCAAAAGTAGGTTTAGTTCCAATTCTACATTTTCTGAAAAGGATGGGAAAATAACTGAAAAATATGGGAAAAAAGTACAGTTGTGTACACTTACCATAAATGTAGATGTTCGAGTGTATTCACTGTTGCAGTCATTACATTTGGGAAATCTGCTGGCAGGTTGCCCTCAGTCGGACTGATTAACAAAGCCTTGGGTCCTGCATCAGTTGCTGTCCCTTCTTCCATGATGTCAGATCGTCAGGGGTATAAAACATGCAGCCGACACCATTCACATCAGTTTTTCTTACCCCAGATGTCAGGTGCCCCTCAAATGGGGAGCAAAATAAATATATATATATATATATATACATACACATAAAATTTAGAACACAAAAAATATACCTCCAAACAAAAGCAAATACACCAAAAAGGCTTTTAAGCATAGTAAAAGAAAGTAGAGGTATAGTAAGAGAAAACCAGGGGGGCTGGAGGGTGGGTAACCAGGACTGCAAGAGTGAATACACTCGAATATATTTATGGTAAATATACACAAAGTACAGTTTTGTACCTACCATAAATGTAGATATTCGAAGATCCACATTGCTGCAGTCCTTACACTTGAGGTAGTCCGCTCTCCTCGGTCGGCCCGAATATCAAAGTATAAGGCTGACGGGCGTCACAAGATTTGACTGACACTGACAATTGTGGCACAATGCGCATGACCCGACGCCACATCCTCAGTCTTTTCTCTTTGCTTGCCATGTCAGAGAGCCTTAAAATAAAGGTCATCACCAAAAAACGACAAAAACAGCAACCAACCACCCTTTGCAACTATACTATATGTAATATATACATATACAACAATATACAACCCACCCACACAACCACCTCTAACTACAGAGGAGAAGGAGGAGATTGGAGGGAGCAGCAATGTCTTCGAACTTGGTTGCCACTCCCTCAAAGCTGTTGAAGTGCAGCAGCCCCCCTAGGAATGAGGGCTAATCCCCTGGAAATCTCCTTGCCATGATGGAATATAAGAAAGCAAAAAAATCAAAAACCAGATAGAAATAGTTTTTTTTGTGTTTTGCTTGCCCTGGACCCTGAGAAAAAAAAACAAACAACAAACAACTGCTGGCAACCCTTGCTTTGAAGTTCCAAATGTCTAAATAATAAACAAAGTGTACATAAAAAGTGTGCAAAATCTTTTCCTTTTTTTTTGGGGGATTTGCAAAAAAGTAAGCAAAAATAAATAATAATAAAGCCACCATAGAAACTAATTTTAGGCAATAGGCATAATTAGTATAAAATGATACTGCCTATGGATAATGAAAAAAGAAAAAATCAACAAAGCTTCAAAGCCTGCAATTCCAAACCCTTCTTGCAGAGAGGTAAGACAACAAAAAAAGCAGTCTTCCATGACAAATTCAAGCCAGAAGTAGCTGTAGTTGGCTCAACTTGTTTCTAGAGTGAGTTTTCCAACACAAAAGCGAGGATCAAGTGAGTACGAGCTCTCGCTATATATTTTTATCCTTGCCCTCTGTCTCTGGAAATGAACAAAAAAACAATGGTGGAAATGCCAGGCAAGTGAAAGTGAATTGCTGCAGCATGTGAAATAGAGAGAAAGAGAAACCCAATAGCTGTCTAGTAAACTCAGTAAGATGAGAAAGACCACACACAAATTAGGCTCACAACAAATTAAATGCTGCTGCAAATCAAAAAATAAAATCCTCCAATTTGCTGCACTTTCCTGTTTTTAGGCCTTCTTCTTCTTCTAAAACATCTAATCACAACTCAAACTTGTTGAGGAAAAATACCATTACTCAAATTGGAAAGGCAATATGGTTTAGGTGCAAGCTGAGAGAGCAGTTTGACAAAGAGCAATGGCCCCATGTGCCATGACAACCTAAAAAGGCGGAGGCAAAGGCAACCTCAGAGGCTTCCGCATTCCATACCATCAGTAATGGTAAATTAAATCCTTTCAAAGGGTACCGGAGCTTTGGCTGTCCTGTCTGGCTACTCCTTGGTTCTTTGGCAGAAGTACCAGGCATAGAGATGAAGAGGTGGAAAGGCAGACTCCATTGATGTACCACATGACAGTTGTGTTGTCTGTTAGAATCAACCTGCCCCGAAGAAGTAATTCCTGAAAGCTATTAATGCAAAAACTGACTGCTAACATCTCTCATGTGTTGATATGTATGTGTTGTGTCTCGACAGCCCACTGTTTTGTATCACTTTTCCATTTGATGAGCTCCCAAGCTTTGTCTAGAGCATCTGTCGTTAAAATCTGACTCCGCCTCTGGCCGTCACAGAGAGTCCGGACTGATGAGATAGTTGATGGAAGTAAAGGAATAGACTTTTGTTTGTCCGGGGTTAAGGCCATCTGGGATGCTGTATTCAGTCTCACAGGTACTAGACTGGACTTTATTTCGTTCACAGAATACCCCAGGCTGCTTTTCTTTACATATCACATCCAAATGATGAGAAAGTCTTCCTCTTCCCTTGCCAGAAGAATCGTCATCGTCCCAATAAGGGATAGATCTGTGTATTTTTTAGCCTGAGAAAGCTATCACTGGGAAACTCCTTTCTGAACAACACTGGGCATGATAGAAAATTAAAGGGCAATGCAGAGAACTGATAGTGAGAAGTCCCAGCTCGAAACGCAGATAAGCTTCCTGCAACTTAGTCTGATAGGATGAAGAAGCCTCCTTGAGATCAGTTACCACCATCCAATCTTTGCCCAGCAGAGTAAAAAGGAATCATAAGAAGGATACGCCCACACCCCTTAGTAGGCCAATTTCTAAAAACTTTGAAGGCTGGACCTGCAAAAAAAATTTTTAACAGTCTGCATAGACTTGGCTTTTTCCTAACATTTTAAAACTGCCAACACAGAGAATTCAGCACACAAAATCCTGTGTAAAGGAGCATCTAAAAAGGCAACTTGATCCCTTACAGTGGCAGCCACCCTAGACGGAGGGCTGTGCAGCATCAAAACCACATTGCAAAAGGGCCACCTGCACCACTGTCAGAAACATGTACTAAATCTTGCAACTCTTTACAATCAATACCTACAGCCAAGGCATCAACCTTAGACTTCAACTGTCAGAGAGATGGTATTTATTTCAACATGTGAAACTGGCAATTCAAAGCCCTCCAAGCAAGTTGGAAGAAGTATAACCTTCCCCCACTCATTCAAGGCCCTAGCCTCTTTGTTGTCTGCAGGAACCGGACTTCAACAGAAGCCTTAACAATCTTTAGGCCCCCTCCTGGCTAACAGTTTCTTGGTCTGCCTACTTTAAAAAAAAGATACTTGCTTCAGGCACCCCTGCACACGTGCACCTATTAACAGGAGCAGGAGGCAAAGAATCAGGATTAAGAGAAGCTTCAAAACTCTCTTCCACTCCATCCAAAACAGGAGGTATAGCCAGCCATGCATGCTGGGTATGTAAAACAAAATGCTCTTTTCCTGAATCAGAGAAGTCCTGACCTTTCCCACTTAAAAGCCCCCATGAATGAAAGAGTTTGAAAAAAAAAGAGGAACTGAGAGGAGGAGAAGCAGAGAATCATCCACAGAAGAAGAAGAAATCAGGAGAGTACTCCCGCGCCTTTCTCAAGCCTCCTGAAACACTCTTGAAAGCCTGCTCACCCAGCTCAGGCTCCACCTCCAGGTCCCTTTCTCAGTGGGAATCATGAGAGTCCCCTCATCAGGAATCAAATCTTCTCGCATTTTTAATTTGGGCTTCTTGGCTTTAGTTCCTGAAGAGTTAGGGTAACACCAACTGAAGCAAAGAGCTAGCCCCTGGGAGAAGCCTTTGAAACAGAAGGAGAGAGAGGCAGCCACCCCAGGAAAGGGAGGGAGCATAGTAACCTGAGAAGCCCCTCAGCCTGACTTGCCTCGAGAGGCCAAGTCTCACCCTGGAACACAAAGAAACCTCCCGGTGGCCACGGCTCCACCACCGACACCTCAGAACCGGGCGTCCGGTACGACGGTTCTAGCTTCTAGTAGGTGCTTGTTGTACATCTGTACTATGTTCTTCGTGTTTCACTGTTGCAGTCATTACATTTGGGTAGATTCCCAAAGCTATGGTTGGGAGGATGGATTTATACAGAATTAGGAGCAGCTACAAGGCCCTGCAGGACAGCAGTGGCAAAGCCAGCTCTGGATTTAGAGAAGTGAGGTAAATGGTAATGTTTGGTGAATGCATGAACTGAGCTCCAGGTAGCAGCTTCTAGAATGTCTCTGGTAGGAACCCCTCTGAGAAAGGCTGCAGAAGTAGATGAAGCCCTGGTGGAATGAGATCTGATCCCCTTGGGGATAGGCTTGTCATGGTGCACATAGCAGAAACGAATACAATGGCTTATCCATTTAGAAATAGTCTGCTTTGAAATAGGTTTTCCCTCTGCCGCTGCAGCAAATGCTACCAATAGTTGCTCCGATTTTCTTAGAGGTTTTGTCCTGTTTAAGTAGAATCTAAGTTGTCTGTGTACATCCAATGAATGCAGAATCTGCTCACCCTTGTTCTGTTGATTGGGAAAAAGTTGGCAGATGAATGGTCTGATTAAGAGCCACACTGGATACCACCTTAAGCAAGAAAGATGGATTGGTCCTGAGAGCTACCCTGTCCGGATGAAAAATAATGAAAGGCTCCACTGCCATAAGAGTCTGTAATTCTGAAATCCTTCTAGCTGAGATTGACTGCTAAAAGGAAAGCTGTTTTCCATGAGAAAAATTTTAAATCTGCCGTAGCAGCTGGCTCAAAAGGAGGTAGAGTGAGTTTTTCCTAAACAAAATTGAGGTCCCATGCAGGAGTTGGTGCTCTCCTGGGAGGTCTTAAAATTTTGGCCCCTCTGAGGTACTGCTTTAGCAGAGGATGAGAAAAGAGGGGAGGATCTGTGTTGTAATGAGCTGAAATGGCAGAGGCATGGATTTTTATAGAAGAAAAAGATAGACCCTTGTGAAGCATCTTAGTTAAATATAGCAGAATCTGAGGAATATTGGGCATTGCTGAGCTTATTCCTTGTGCTTGATTCCAGGCACAGAATCTTTTCCATTTGTCAGCATAAGATTTTCTAGTACTAGGCCTTCTAGCCTCCAAAATGACATCCATCACAGGTTTTCTGAGAGATGTAACTGGTGAAATTAGTTGATTAGCCATGCTGCAAGATTCAGAGTTTGGAGCGGAGTGTGCAGAATTTGATAGTTCTGCTGAGACAGTAGGTAAGGTGTCAGAGGCAGGTACCACGGAGGAAGGTGCGACATACTGCGTAGGAGCGGGTACCAGTGTTGGCGAGGCCAGTCTGGAGCAATCAGTATCATTTTTGGTTTTTCCTGTCTGACTTTTAGTAAGACCTTGGAGAGCAGAGGCAGCGGAGGAAAGGCATAGACTGAAGGACAGAGCATCTACTTTCCAAGCTTTTTTGTGATGAATTCTTGTGCAGAATTTGTCCAACTGATGGATCTTTTTGCCTCACCCCAAAACTATGTATGCGCTCCCCCATTTGCGTGTCAACATGCTGAAGATTTGTGGATTCAGTTTCCATTTGTGTGGGTCCATAAGATTTCTGCTTGGTTCGGCTGCCAGAGTATTTTGTTTTTCCGGCAGGAATTGAGCTTGTAGATGTATTTGATAAGTCAAGGCCATGTTCCACAAAGCCATGGCTATTCTGCAAAGGGGGTAGGAATGGGTACCCCCCCCCCTGCTTGTTTATGTACCACATGACTGTGATGGTGTTTGTCTTATCAGTAGTTGTCCTGGATGAAGACAGTCCTTGAAGGCTGTCAGAGCATTCTGTACAGCTAGCATTTCTTTCTGGTTGATATGTAGGTGCATTTGATTTGGGCTCCACTGGCCCTGAATGCATCTCCCTGCCAGATGCTCCCCCCAAGCATAATCTGATGCGTCTGTAGCCAGGCTTTGGGCGGCAGGGGGTGGAATGAATGACAGTCCCTTGTTTTGGTGGCAGGCCTCTGCCCACCACAGGAACTCTAGCTGCAGGCAAGGAATGATAGGAATCATTGTTTCCAGGCTATGACAATGTTGATTCCATAAGCTTTTTAGGTACCATTGAAGTTTCCTTATATGCAGTCCTGCATATGGAATTATTTGGATGCAGGAGGCCATGTACCCCAAGGCCTGCAGAATCTGTCTTGCAGATAGCTGGGTTTTTGTGGCCACCTGTTTGAAGTAAGTCATCAATTGAATTTGCTTTTCTGGAGTACGGTAAGTCATCTGGGTAGTTGTATTCAAGCTTGCACCCAGGAATGTAATTATCTGAGAGGGTACCAGTTGTGATTTATTTTCGTTTATGGTGCACCCTAGACAAGTTGGAAGTCTTTATACAAACGTTAGATGTTTTAGAAGAGTGTCCTTGTTTTCTGCCTGAATTAGACAATCGTCTAGGTATGGATAAATTTGAATATTTCTTTGCCTGCAAAATGCAATTACTGGTGCCAGGCACTTTGTGAAGACCCTGGGCGCAGTAGATAAGCCAAAGGGCAGTGCAGAGAACTGGTAATGCAAATAGCCTGCTTTGAAATGGAGGTATCTTCTGTAAGATTCCCTGATTGGGATATGCAGGTAAGCCTCTTTTAAGTCTAGAGTTATCAACCAGGCATCCTTGCCTAGCATAGATAGTAACTGTTGTAGAGTCAGCATCTTGAATTTTGGAATGTCCAGAAATGTATTTAGAATGGATAAGTCCAGAACTGGACGCCATGATTTGTCTTTTCTGGGTATCAAAAAAAGCCTTGAATAAAAACCTTGTCCCTTTTCCTTTTCTGGTACTGGTTGAATAGCCCCCATATTCATGAGGGACATAACTTGTTTCTGGGCCTCTGCCCACTGATTTGGAGACAGATCTGGCCATCCATTTGGGATTGGCAACATGTGGAAAGGAAATCTGTATCCCTGGGATACTATATTTAAAACCCACTTGTCCTGGGTAATCAGTTGCCAGTTTTGTGCATGAAGTGCCAGTTTTCCCCCTAAAGGTGCAGCCAAAAGATAAGTGCTTGGTGAGTGCAGTGGAAAGTCATTGAGACTGTTTACCGTAGGAAGGTGCCTTGTTACTTCCAGATCTGTAAGTGGAGGCACCCTATTGCTTTGTTCTAGACGTTCCTTGTGACTGAAACCTGGAGCCTTTGGAATGTCTGGGTTTGACCTGAGCGGCTCTAGTGGGTACTGGAAAGAACCAGTTCTTAGTAGGCCAGTGCCTACTGAACCTGGGGGCTGCACTTGTAGGAAATCTTTTACAGTTTGCATAGATTTAGCTTTATCTTCCATCTTTTTCAAAACTTCTTCTGCCTTATTACCAAAAAGACTGTCCTGTTGTAAAGGAGCATCCAACAATTTTGCTTTAACATGGTCAGACAGATTTTGCTCCTTGAGCCAAGCATGCCTTCTTATCACAGATCCAGTTACAGCGGCCCTGTAAGAGGCCTCCAAGGAATCAAAACCACATTGCAAAGTATGTTTTCCAACTTGTTCAGCTGAATGCAATAAATCCTGCAACTCTATTTTCCACACACAGTCAGAAATCAACATCATTTTCTGTTTAAGTAAGCCCATGACATGCTGTTGATATTTAAGTATATGAAATTGACAGTTTAAACCCCTGATTGCCAAGGTTCCAGACGTGTAAACCTTCTTACCCCATCTATCCAGCGCCCTGGAATCTCTATCAGAAGGGGTAGGATTTTTAGCAGTAGAAGCCTTAACGCCCTTGGGACCCTGAGAAATGGTTTCAGGGTCAGCAGTAGGGTTTTTAAAGAGGAATTTTTGAGAGTCAGGAACCCTGTAATATCTGTCTGGCTTACTAGGAGCCAAAGGCAGGGAATCAGGAGCCATGCTGGATTCTGAGAAAACATCATCAACAATGTCTAGAACAGGAGGTACAGCCAAAGGGCTATGCTGAGGAAGAAGGAAATCCCTAAGCCTTTTTTAGATTCTGAGAAATCCTGACTCTCCCAGTGAAAGTGTTCCCTTAAGGTATGCAAAGTTTCTCCAAAAGAAAAATCCTCAGGAGGAGAAGCAGAAGGGATGGAATCTTCTGCATCAGAGTCCTCATAAAGTGGAACAGATAATTACTGATCAGAAGAAATAGAAACCTGATCTGAAGATTCATAGTCAGTGCCTTGATACGCCTCTTAGCAGGAGGGGGATGAGTACCCCTGACCAAGGTAATTAAATCCTCAGTCATTTTGATCATTTGTTTTTTAGGCATTGGGGCCTGTACACGTGGCCCAATAGTCATTTTTTTTAGGCATAGAAGTAGATTTTGGCCTTAGTTTTAAAGAAGGAATTGGTTTAATATACAAATCTTTAGGTCTGAAAACACCCTCAGAAGCCGGTGCCTGCTCAGCGGCTCCGGACACATCTAAGGTAGAGACATCCACGGGTTCAATACTTAAAGTGTCTCGCGGCATACCGGACTCTGAATGGGTCTCAGTACAGGCCTGTGAATCAAACGTAGCGGGTATCAGGGGCTGTGAAAGCGCCTCACTGAGTACCGGCGAACCAGCGACTGGCTTAGGAGGTGGTTTGTCGACGGTTTTGGACCTCGACAATCTGTCTCTGTCTTTATCTTTGCGTTTGTTAGGTATTCCGGTAGTCGGATTGCTAACCGACGACATTTCTGGATAGTTAAATCTTGAGCCAAAATATTTAGAAGCAAAAATATACTGACGTTTAATAGTGCATTGATTAAATTTAGCAGAAAACCGACAATAAGGCACGTTGTGGTCAGGGCCTAGGCAAGGAATACAGTACAAATGAAAATCCTTATGAAGTATTTGCTTCCCACAAGTAATACAATTATTAACTTTTACTGACATTGGTAAGGAGCAAGAAAAAGTTTCCCCAATGGGGTACTTAGCTTTTAGTTGAAGACTTTGGTTCTGAAACTCGAAAATGAAAATTTCAGGAGTCAGCCAACCGGCACTTGCGAACTGCTTCTGCTTCGGGCACCGCGCGGCAAGAAAGACTGATGTAAATGGCGTCGGCTGCATGTTTTACACCCCTGACGTCATGGAAGAAGGGACAGCAACCGACGCAGGACCCAAGACTTTGTTAACCAGGCCGACTGAGGGCAACCTGCCAGCAGATTACCCAAATGTAATGACTGCAACAGTGAAACACGAAGAACATCGTATATGCTTCCACAACTTTTTTTCAGAATGTTGAATTGTCAGGCTCATACATTGTTTAGTCTGACCAACTGTGAAAGTATGAGGCATATTTTGTTTGCAGTTTCTTCTTGTATGGAAAAATCTGCTTTAAATGTTTGTTTCTTTCATTTTCAAGTTACAAATATGACTGTTGATGCTTCTTCCAGGGCTATTGCCACTGGGACTAATTTAAGGGGGGTTGCCTGGTTACATTCACAAAACCTCACAGAGGATATGAACAATCAGATTTTAAGTTCTCCTTGGATAGAGATTTAGTATTTTTCCCCTCTGCTGCAGAGGTTATCAAAAAGTTTGATGAGATGGGTAAGTTGACACAGGAAGATTTTAAGCCCTCCTCCAAATTTTCTAAGGAATTCTCTAACCTGTCATCCAATTTTGGCAACAAACAAAATAAAAAGCATCAGCAAAATTCTGGTCAACAGACATTTAAGAAGAAATGGCAAGGGGGTTCCAAAGAGAGTACAGGAAGCCTCCAAAACCAAGAACAGTCCAACAAGTCAGGATGACTAAGGGATCTTTGGATGAGGAGCAGATTCAAGAGGGATAAAATGTGTTTGGGACACTAAGGACAGAGATAAGCACATATATTTAAAACAGATGCTTGCTCTGATCAATGCACTCAACTCTCTGAATCATTTTTGGTTCCCTGAACCTCTTCATGTTGTTACAGACAATACTCAGTCATGTGCTACTTCAACAAGCAAGAAGGGATCAGGTCTTACTGCCTTTGCAGACTGCCCATGTTAGCTTGTTATACAGCTTCACAGTACACTCTCACTCTACAGGCATCCTACCATCCTATCAGAGATGAAGTGTGTGGCATACAAGCTGGGCAGAACTTGATTAATGGAAATTAAATCGAGAGGGTCTTCCAACATTTGACCTATCTGCGAAGAGTTTTTCAAGTTAACCTCTGCCTCATCTCTGAAAAATCAGTTGGCAAAATTTTGTTCAAGGAGTCAATACAACAAGGCCTGAAAGACAGATACCTTTTCCATTCCTTGGACTGGAATGTTCCTGTCTGCTTTTCCACCCATTCGACTGACATTCAGGGTACTTCTGAAGATTCAGAAGGAATCCCCCAAAGATCACTGTGGTGACTCCCTTCTGGCCCAGGCACCAGTGGTTCTCACTTTTTTTGGAAATGGCCAGGGGCAATTACCACAAGCTTCCTCACAGAATGGATCTACTCACACAAGAATATGGATGTTTTATATACTCAAATCTATCAACTTCAGTTGACTGCCTGGATGAAAGGACCTTAATTCCTTTTAGGCTCCTGTTTACCGAGGATGTGCAGTAAAGTACTAATGGAGTCAAGAAAGCCTGCAACTGGAAAATTATATATTAAATGGAAAAGGTTTTCTAGTTGGTGCCAGCAACATCACCAGCACCCATTCAGGGTTGGTGTTTCTCTCGTTTTACAACTTTTCTGTAAATTATTTTCCTATGGCCTGTCTTGCTCCTCTCTACAAGTTCATTTGTTGGCCACTTCAGCATGTTTTCCACCCATGAATCCCCCTCTTTCAAGGAATTCCCATGTTACAATGTTTTTAAACGGGGGTTTGCATAAGAGACCTTCAATAAAAACAGTGACTTCTCCTTGGTTTGTGTTAGACTAACACTTGCTCCATATGAACCACTTCATCTAGCTGACTTGAGGTTCTTAACATGGAAAACTGTTTCACTAATTGCTTTGATCTCCGCAAGAAGAGTATTTGAGTTGCAAGCTCTTATGCAGAGTCAAACCTATCATGTTTTCACACAGGCACGGTTTCTTTGAGAACTAATCTTTGTTTTATGCCTAAAGTGGTATCCAAGTTTACTTTAAGCCAAACTATCCATCTCTCTTTTTTCTTGAGCCTAAAAATGAGGGAGGGAGGAAGGATACTCCATACCTTGGATGTCTACAGACAACTCAGATACTATCTTGACAGAAAAAAGTATTTCAGATCTTTGGATAAGTTGCTCCTTGCTTGTGACGGTAAATTGTGATAACTCTGTGTCAAAACAGGCTATTTCCAAATGGCTGTCTTAGACCAATACTTTTTTATTATTCTCAGCATAATAAAACTATTCCAGGCAGGTTCAAGGCCCACTCTACCAGGGTCTTGGCTTCTTCAGCTTTTTGGGAAGGGTTGGAATTTAGAAGTATTCTAGCAGCAGCAACGTGGTCCTCTATACATAGGTTTACAAGGTACCTTCTCTAGGTCAGGCTTTGCTAGGACCATTCTCCAAGGTCCTCCTGCACCTTTTTTTCACCCTGCCAAATGCACCAAGGGTACATTGTTACTAGCTAAGGCTACTGCAGCAGTAACAAATACAAACAGTACACTTGTGTAATTAAATTTATCACAACAGATGATGACCGAATGATCACTGCTGCAATAGCCAGTCCTCCATCACCCTTTTTGTTTTTTGATTTTGCTAAGGTGCACAATTTTGCATGTAGTATTTTCACTACAAACCATGCCTTTTCAGGGTGCAGCCTCCCCCTCTCAGTTGGCATGAAAGCTCTGAAGGGTTTGGCACTCAAACCTATGTTTAGAAGCAGCTCCACTCGACTTGTCTAATGATGCGTGTGTGTGGAAGGTGCCCTGAAGCTTTGGAAGCTAGCCGCTTGTTATATCCACATTTACCACACTTTTCGGCCACAAAACCAAGACCGAAACACTAAAGGTGGAGGAGTGTCCATATTCACCAAGGATATTCACATCTCCAGGCTAGTTGCCCAACACAACGCATCTGAAATCCTCCAGGTGCAACTAACACTAGGTAAGACTGCAATCCAAACTGTAGCTTGCTACAGATCCCCCACCATGCCCCAAGATTCTCACTACACCTTTCTAAACATACTGGAAAATATTAAGATACAACCAAACACCCTAATACTGGGTGATTTCAACTACCCTGCCATTAACTAGGAAAACTACTCCGGTACAAACTCCTTTTCCCAACGGTTCTTGGAATTCATAAAATCCGACGCCCTGGATCAACTAATCCATTGTTCCACCAGGGGCTCCAATATCCTAGACCTGGTCATTACCAACATGGGAAATAGATGCTCCACACCAGTGGTCACTCCCTCATTGGTCAGGTCTGACACACAAGCAAATCACCCTTGACATCCACATTCCACCCCACCCCCCAGTAAGGAAACCTCCTTAAAAAACTTCACCAAAGCCAACTTTATGCTAATGAAGTCAAAAGTGACAAACTTCATGACACCCATGCAGACGGGATCTGAAAGTTCGACTGCAGAATTCTACACTAAGGCACTGTACGAGCACATCCACTCGTGCATGAATCATGCCATCCCAAATAGAACCAAGATGCTCTCCTCCAAAAAAAGGAAGCCAATCTGTTGGTCCCCTGCTATAAACAAACTATACAACAGAAGGAAGAAACTGTTGCAGAAAAGAGGAAAATCCCAGGATGCAAAAAAACTCCCTCACCAGCCTCAGTAAGAAGCTGAGATCCCTCATAAAATCCTCAAAAGCTAGTTAAAATAAAATTGCCAAATATTCCTAAGACAACCACAAGGCATTCTATAGTTATGTCAAGAATCTAAATGGCAATGCTCAGTTCTGCTCTGAGCTACAACAGAATGACATTAAATATACTGATCCCAAGGATAATGCCAATATCCTGGCAGATCGATTTAGTGCCAGCTTCACCCCCTAAAGGACCAATCTCAATACCAAAAGGCTGCCAAATTCCGGTAATCACAGTCACATAGGTAGAAACTGCACTCTCCAAAGCTAAGAATACAGCATCCATGGGACCAGATGACATCCCAGGCTGTGTACTACATGAACTACAAAATTAAGTGGCACCTCACCTAAGTGTCCTGTTTAATCATAGCCTCACCTCAGGCTTCGTGCCCACTGAGTGGCGTACAGCTACAGTTATCCCACTCTACAAGGGGGGATCCACCTTGGATCCCGGAAACTATCATCCCCCATCAGTCTAACAAGCCTGATCTGCAAGGGCATGGCACGCATTATCATGGAACTTATAAACAAAGACATTGCCAACCTTCAAACACTGGACCCCACCCAGTTTGGGTTTGTGAAGGGCCGATCTTGTCCCTTGGACCTGACTTCTTCGAATCAGTCTCCAGAGCTGTGGACGAGGGTAAGGCGGTCCCACACAGCCTATCTGGACCTCTCCAAGGCCTTCGACACCATCCCCCACAATGGAATCATAGATAAACTTACTAAGCTGGGCATAAATCCCTACATCACTCGATGGGTTGCCAACTGGCTTACTGACAGAACCCAGAATGTAAAAGTAGCCGACTCCAAATCCAGCTCCAGACAAGTGGAGTACCTCAGGGTTCAGTCCTCGGACCACTCTTGTTTGGCATCTACTTCTCTGAAGTACAGGCCAACACTAAGACTCTGGCTAACAAAGTTTGCAGATGTCTGCAAACTGAAAGCCATTATTGAATCCCCAAATGATGTGGATATTCTACAAAAGGGCCTTACAGAAACAGATGCCTGGTGCCAGAGCCATGGGCTCAAGCTTAATGCCAAGAAATGTATAGTTATCCCCTTTGGAAAAAACATGTACCCATGAATTACCACATAGGTGGCAGTACACTAAACATCGAAAGTGTGATGAGAGACTTGGGGACACAGGTGGACAGTGGTCTCACTTTCGATAACCACATTGCCACAACAGTCAGGAAATCCTTCTATGTGGCACACCTCATCACTAAGGGCTTTTCATCCAAAAAAAAAGTTCATTGTCCCACTGTACTCATCCCTCATTAGACCCATTATAGAGTATAATGCCCCGTTTGGTATGTACCTCACAAGACATCTGCAACAGCTGGAAAGGCCACAGAAATACCTCACTAAAAGAATCACAGGCCTAAAGCAGATGCCATATGCTGACAGTCTAAAAAAAAAACTCCAGCTGTACTCTGTGGCATATTGTCTACTCAGAGGCAATCTCTGCTTAACATACAAGGCCAAGTCAACTCTGAGCTGTTGGACATGTTCCACTTAAAGCAATCTCAATCCCTCAGAGCCACACGCTCCAGGGATCTAAACCTTGTCATCACAATGAACAAAACATGCTGGAGGGATAAGTTCCTGACCGAGAGACTCCCCATACTCTGGAATAGACTGCCCATACATGTCAAGCAGAGCGCCTCTTTGGCCCTCTTCAAAAGGCACCTTGATGACTGGATGGGAGATAGGAAATTCACCCGGGGGATCATGTCAGTCATCCTGCTAGACAGAGGTCCAGAGAAGTAAATATTGTGGGAAGAAATATCAAGGGAATTGTTATGGTTAGGCTTGTACAGGCCCTAGGGCCGATAGCCTAGTACCAACTTATGAACCTATCCTTGACAGGATTAAACCCAAGTAGCTAAGGCTATTGCAGCAGTAATAATCTACTTTATTATACGTTTACCTACACAACTGTACAGTCTGTTTTTTCAACACTGGAAATACAGACAATCAGAGGTAAGACAGGTGCTCACTGCCATTGTCCTGAAGAACCTGATTATTTGGCCTTTCTCATCCCTAGTTCTGAGAAACTACTGTAAATGTGGCCTAGGGAATCAATCAGCAAATTCACTCAGATATGAATGGCCATCAGAGAGATGCTCTACATTATTGCTCATGGTTAAACTTACAATTCTGCCCTGCACAGGTTTTGCACATGCATACTCTGTTCATGTACCACACCAGGGACTAAATGACTAACTGCCTCCTTTGAACCCTGAAGAAATTCATGTGCAGTCCCAAATTCACCAACAATGCATCCATCACCAGGCCTCTAGCAAGCTCTGCTACAGGAAAGGTAACCTTCTCACACAGAAAAGACACAATATTATAACAGTAGCTGTCCTTCCCCTCAATGTTGCCAATAGCAGCCCAATGTCTGGCCATTATACCAAATCGGCATAAAAGTGATGTACAGATATGCACACCTCAGAAGTGAAAAGTCTCAGGAGGAAGAGAATGTTCCTAGGGATCAAGAGGAACATGTGCATCCAGGAGGAGGAAAAAGAAAAAAATCCCTGGCCAGGAAAGCAAGAATAGAACAGAGCAGAAGAGGGAGGAGAGAGAGATAGAGGAGGACATCTACTGTTATGGTAAGATTTGATACAACTTTACTATGGTCTTCCATATCACTGTTGCAGTATTCTTTATGTAAGGGAGAGTACAAAAGCTCAAGAGGAAACCTGGGAGGAGGAAGGCACTGAACAGCCCTTTAGAAACCCATGCAGGACACTCCTGGTAATGTCAGCTCTTGTTCTGGAAACATCCAACTTGAAATGTTTAGTGAAGGTATGGACAGAAGTCTAAGTAGCAGTCTCAAAGATGGAACTGGTAATCAATCCTTTGAAAAAGGCACCAGATGAAGCACAGCTCTGGTAGAATGAGCCTCAACAGAAGTGGAAAGACATTTGCCATGAAAGGAATAAAAAGGAAATGGCCTTTGAAATCCAGGAAGAGATACTTTGTTTAAAAACTGCCAAACCCAAAAACCTGGGATGAAAGGAAACAAATTGCTCAGAGTTGCAAATGGTCCAAATAATATCCAAGCTGCCTATACAGATCCAAGGTGTGAAGAACATTCTCACTAGCAAGATGTGGAGAAGAAAAAAAGGAGGGTAAATGAAAAGACCGATTAAGTGACAATTCACTGACCACCTTGGGCATAAAAGGATTAGTATGAAGACACACCCTGTTCCTGTGAAAAACTAAAAAAAGGAGGCACAGCCATAAGAGCCTGAAGCTCAGATACTCTCAACTGAAGTAAGGGCCAAAAGAAAAAAAATCTTCCATGGCCTCAAGCTAAATGCCAAAAAGTGTATAGTCATCCCCTTTGGCAAAAACAAAGTGCCCACAAATTACCACACAGGTGGTAATCCATTAAGTACAGAAGAAGTAATTAGGAACCTGGGGACCCAAGTTGATAGCAATCTCTCATTTGACAACCACGTGGCCAAAGTGGTTAGAAAAACATTTTATATAGCCCACCTAATCATGAAGGGATTCACATCTAGATCAGGGGACGTCATCGTGCCTCTTTACTCATCCCTCATCAGGCCCATAATTGAGTACAATGCCCCTTTTGGGATGTACCTTACCAGACACCTGCAGCAACTGGAAAGACACCAAAAGTACCTCACCAAGAGGATCAAAGGGCTCAAACAGATGCCATATGCTGCCCGGTTAAAGAAACTCCAGCTCTACTCAGTGGCATACCGCCTGTTCAGAGGCGATCTGTGCCTGACGATAAAGCCATGTCCAACCCGAATTAATGGACATGCTGCACCTCAGAAAATCCAAATCCCATCCAGCTACGCTCGAGAGACTTGAACCTCAGCACTGAAATAAATAGGACATGCTGGAGGGACAGAATCATAACCCAGAGGCTCCCTTCACTCTGGAATAAAATCCCAGTCCAGGTTAGGCAGAGTCCCTCATTGACTCTCTTCAAGAGGAATCTTGATGAGTGGATGGGAGATCGTAGGTTTACCCCGGGTATCACTTCTGTGTCACTGTTAGACAGAGGCACAGGATACTAACCTCGAAAAACGGCATAGCAAAATAAATTTAAAATGGGTGGCGAAAGCCAAACACATTCTGGCTAGGCTTATAAATGCCCTAGGGCAGATAGCCTAGTATGAACCTATGAACCTATAAGTACAATGCTGTAAGGAAGCTGAAGCTGCAGGTTCAAAAGGATCCTATGTCAATTTTTCAGCAACAAAACTGAGATCCCAAGAAGGTGGAATATGTTTCCTGGGAGGCCTGATGTGAAGGATGCCTTTAAGAAATTGTTTGACCTCAAACCTAGAGGTTAAAGGGGAAGTCAAGGGCAGACAAGCAGAAAGAGCTGACAGATGAGCTTTAACTAAAGAATATGCTAACCCAGCATGAAGCAATTCACACAAGAGAGAACCAGAGGGATCCCTACTGAAAAGGGGATCCTGGTTATGACAGAGAGAATAGATCAGAAAATCTATTCTATTTGGGCAAATATGATTTCCTGGTAGTGGGTTTCCTGGCCTCCTGCAGAACCCTAAGCACATTCTCAGAAAATAGGTGCCTAAAAGGATCAGAACCTTCTCACCCACAGTGTCAGGTGAAGAGTGGACAAGTGAGGATGGATAAGAGACCCCCTGTTTTGTGTGAGAAGAGCTATCCGGTGAGGTAACTTGTGGTGATTGCCCCTGGTTATGTGAAAAAGCAGGGGGAGCCAATGCTGTCTGGGCCAAAAGGGAGTCATCAGCAAGATTTTGTGGGCGTCTTGCTTGATCTTGTGCAGGATCCTTGGAATTAAAGGAAGGGGAGGGAAGACTTACAGAAACATCCTCTTCTAAGGAAAAGACAGGGGATCTACCACCCAAGCCAGAGATCTCAGATCTGAAAAACAAGCCTGCAAAGAAGGTAGGTCTCCACTCTTGCCTGTTTACATACCATGTCACTGTGGTATTGTCTGTGAAAGTCTTAAGGGGCCCTGGAAGAAACAGAGAATGAAAAGCCTGAAGAGCTAAAAGGAGAGCTCTTAAATTCTTGACATTGATGTGATCTGGCCTCTGGTAAGGAGGCCAGAGAAACTGGACCTTGAGGAAACCAAAGGAAGTTTCTCATCATCTGTCCAAGGCATCGAAAAAGAGATATTGAGATGGGACTTGAGGTTGGAAAGGAAGCCCTGGGTTGAGAGAAAGCTGATGGATCCACCAATGAAGCCTGAAACATGGAAGTAAAAGAACTAAGAAATCCAGTGGATGACAGTGTTGAAGTCACACTGAATTGAGGAATCAATGTTGTTTGTTTTCTCATATGGAGCTGGGCTAGAGGCAGCATAGGAATGGTGGAAGCCATGAATCCCAGAATGCTGAGAAAATCTCTGGCTATGACTGAAGCCAGAGAAAGCAGGGATTAAAAAAAGTCCAAGGGCCTTGGGTGGAGGCAGGGATGACAGCATGTGAATGGTCTGGATCCTGTAACTGAGAAAAAACAAGTTCCTGAGAAGGAACCAGGACTGATTTCTGGAAGTTTATGGTAAACCTTAGGCTTTGTAACAGAAACAGCAAACTGGTGGTGCTGAAGCAGAGCCTCGGGGATTAAGCCTGAATGAGCAGGTCAACCAGATAAGGAAAGATCTGTACACCTCTCAATCTGCAGAATGTAATTTCAGGAGCAAGGTATTTTGTGAATACCCCTGGGGTAGCAGAGAGGTCAAAGGGCAAATTAGTGAACTGAAAATGCAAGGAAGAAACCGAGAAATGTAAAAAGTTCCTGAAGAGGTGACGAATGGGAATTTGAGGGTAGGCATCCTTGAGGTCCAGAGATACCAAGGAGGCCTGGGAAAGAAGAAAAGGGAACAGAGTTTGAAGAGACAACATCTGAAAGGAAGGGACCTTTAGAAAAATATTTAGCTGAGAAACGTCTAGAATGGGTCTCCAGGTGCCTTCCTTCCTGGGAACCAAGAACATCCTGGAATAAAAACCTTTTACTTCTTGGGTAGGCAGCATAACATGAATGGCACCCTGAGCCAGGAGGACATGAAACAGTTCTAGAAAGAAAGGAAGCTGTTCCTGAGAAGGTTGATGGATGCCTAGAAGAGAAGGAAGGGACTTCCACACCATGAACTATCCCTGGCAGATGGAGAAAACCCATTAACCCTAAGTGACCTGTAACCAACTGGGAAGAGACGGGGAAAGATGAAGGGATAAGGGAACCTGGCCTAGGGAAAGGAGAAGCAAAGTGTCACACAGAACCTGGTTTGTCTTGAAAAGGAAGCTTCTGAGAAGGAGTTTGAGTAGCTTGGCTGGAAGTACATACCTAGAACCCTTTTACCTTTAGATGATGGACGGGGCTGTCTGCAAACAAAGGAAGATTTGGATGCATAACTTCCCTGAAATTTAGGGATAGGAAAAACAAAAATGTTTCAGTTCCTGTAAGGACTTGCCTTTATCCTGGAGGGACTTAAAAAATGTTCAATAAACTTTTTTTTTACACAGTCACTGCCTGTTGTTTTTTGGCATCCAACAATTTAGCTTTAATTTCATCAGGTAAAGGTTGAAGATGCAGCCAAGAGTAATGCCGCAAAACAGAATCAAATGCAGCAGCCCTAGAAGCATCAGCTGCACCACAGCTACACTTTAGAGTGACAAGTTAATGGAGAGGAAGAACCTAATAAGGAAAGGGCAGAGGCCTTCCCTTTTGAATCAGGAAGGTGGGAAATTGCCTGAGAAGCCTGAAAAAGAAGGGTTAAAACATACCTGGCCACGAGTCTGGTAATTAATAGCCCTAAAAGCTAGGATAGCAGCATTATAGACCTTTTTATCTACATGTTTCATGGCTCTAGCTTTATCCGAAGGAAGACATTTAGTATACAGCAGAAGTTTAGAGGGTTTGTCAGAAGATACAAGCAATACAGAAGAATCATCAGGAAGACATTTGTGCAAACATTTACAATAATCAGGCACCTTATAAAATCAGTCGGGTTTCATGGGAGATGGAGGGTGAGAATCAGTGGCAACAGAGGCTGCTGAAAAGGTATCTAAGAGGGCAGCCAAGACTGAAAGAATAGCAGAGCGTTTGGGAGACCCCCATCTGGAGTAGTCCATAACACCTTTTTTTGAATATCAGAAACCTAAGAACAGTCCCATTTGAAATATCCCATCATGCAGGAAACAGTATCCCCAAAAGAGAGTTCCTCGAAAGGGAGAATCTGGACTAAATCCATAATCCAAAGAAGGGATTTGAAAAGAATATGCCAACTACTCTTCCCCAGAATCCAATTCCTCTTCAGAGGACTCTTGATTTCTGGACTTCTTAACAGGAGCAGATAACCAGGGAGGAGCAGGTACAGAGACTCCCTGAAGTGGCTTTGAGGCCAATAAGGCATTAAACATCTCCTGTGTAAAATCCAGCAATTCACGTGCGTGTGTGTGTGTGGGGGGGGGGGGTCTTTAACAGCAGGGAAAATGTGCTTGGCTTTTTTGTATTTTCTTTTGAGGGACGTTTGCCTGAAAGTCCCCAAGAGGTTTCGACGCTTACTGACATTCAACCAATATAGTAGGAATCTCCTACCTAACTACACTCTGTGCCATCCTCCTTGGTCCCTCAGATAGCCTAAGTTCCCCCTCAATATCCGGAACAGATGTTTATAAAGCATCCAAGGATGCGAGAGAAGTTGAGCCACGCCTGCCTGTGATGGGGTCGTGGTAGGGGAATCTGAAGCAACAATGAGATGATCCTCTAGGCTTTCACCAGCCTCGAGAAAGATGTCTGTGGGAGGCAGGACAGCACCCAAATCAGATCTGAGTTGTTTGGCCTTCTTGGCAAGCGGATGACCTTTGGGATGGGAAGAGAAGACTCTGCCATAGCACCTTATACCAACAATTTAGACACTGGCTCTCTAGGTAAATTAATAAGGAGGAGATATGACTATATAGGGACTTGGGGACAAATGCTTGGCAGATAGAACACTGCCTATGGTTGTGAGAAGCTCCCAAATAGAAGAGAATGTTCATGACTATCTTTATGGGGAATTTTACTTTCATGCTGACAGTTTCCCCTTCTGGGTGACATGTAAACCCACAAAAATAAAATTAGAAAAGAAAGAAGAAACCCCAATGGGGTACTTATCCGAAACAAGGCAAGGTAACCAGAACAGAAGTAGTATTCAGACCGACACTCAATGATGGTGTTCAGGCTGGTGGCAAATTAGTTCTGAAGGGTGTATGTCCGTATGTCACCTTTATGCCCTACGCCTTGCGCATGGAGCATTTGAGTGATGTACAGCGTCATTAAACTGAAGCCTTTGGTATACTGGCCAGATGCTGAGCTAGCCTTGGCAGGAGCTCCTTACATAAGGAATACTACAACAGTGATATGGAAGGCTATCTAGGTAACATGGGCCTGACACCAGATAAAAATCCAAGCAATCATGATGATTTGAAGCCAGTGACACCTCATGGTCTACTGGGGCAGTCTCATAAGAAGGCAGGTGACAGGGAAGGTGAAGTCAGTGATCAGCATGATGAACAAAAGGAGCAGAATTAATGAACACATCCATACATCAAGCAACATAGGCTGTCACAAAATACACAATATGATCAGAAGTACAGGTCCAAAATTTCTTTTATAGGGGCACAATATCTGCAGAACACTTAGCCCCTCTTCCAAATACGTGAATCCTTTTTTGCACATTCATCTACAGACCTGGAGTCACCTAAAATTCTGCTTTTCTACTCTTCTTAATGAAAGGGAATAAGAAACATTGCAGAGTATCCAACTGTACCCTAATAAGTGGAAAATTTTGAGCTTAAACCAAAGGGAAGTTATTTAAGACTACAGCAAACCCGAAGGCTTGTAAACATGGCCAGACTTAGCAAATGGCTGCTTGCAGACGTCTCTTGACAGGACCATCTAGACAGAGTTCTCTTTGTATGGAAACACTATCAGACTCTTCTACAAGGCTTCTGTCACTACAGCCAGAAACTTGGTAAAACAATAATGGCAGAAACAATGGCCTAGAGGGTAGCATGCATTCATGAAACTGCTGAAGTACAGCAAATCAAAGTAATCCCAACCAAGATTTCCATACAGAAATGTGTTCAAAGGCAACTATTATGTGCAGTGACACCATCCAGGTTCCTACTGAGAGCAATGGCAAGATCTTAAGCATCACCAGAGAGAACTTCATGACTACATACACACAGTGAAGATGCCAATATTGAGAATGGTAAGCCCCTTCCCGTTCAGCTAAACCCTTCAAAAAAATAAGAGGCGGGAAAAGAATTGCTTTCCACTTAAGAAGGAAGGATGCTTCATAACCCCTCTGAGAAGTAGAGATGGGCTTGATCCAGATGCTCCAATAAGACCAACTGGGCCAGAAACAAACCTGCTTATGGGGGGGGGGGGGGGGGGCTTAAAAACTCCAAGGCCACTTGAGGCCACAGCCAGAATTCAAAGGTTCCTGGAGCTAGCTCTTTCATCTGGGGCAAACTCACAGAAATGGCCTCCTAAGTTTAGCCCAGACAGTTAGTCAATACTATTTGTTCCATGCCTTGTAGATTCTCTCCCTGAAAATCTTTGTAAATGTGCTGGGGGGAGGTGGGCAGCCTTATGCATGAACATCCTCCTCCATTGGTCAGTGGAAGCCTTCTCAGACTGCTTGTCTTGTGTACAAGAAGCAGCTCAAAGTCATAGGTGGTACGCTGAAACATTATAAAGACTCTCCATGGTGCATACCCATTTCTCCCTTCACAAATCTTCAAAAAAGTTCTGCAAAGCTCATCCAAAAAGAAACTTTTGTAAAACTTAACCAGATAGGAAATCTGACTGGACACTGGCAGGGAAGAACAACCCTCTTAGCACTTCCTTGGAAAGACAGGAGTCTACCTAGACTTCCCTGTGCTGGTATACTCAGGATGATACTCTCCAACCATAGTGCTGGTGCTCTGAAACTTACAGTAGGGTACTTGGAAGCTCACTGAATAATTAATTAACCCAGTATAGACAGTCCTGCAAGTTTCCTCATGCCCGTAACAGGACAGGTGAGGAAGGCAGTTTAGGGATTGAGTGGCCACGGAAAAAACACCTTTTGCCCCACCTAACCAAAGGTCAAGACTTCGCCTCTACTTTAGACCAGATATAGAAAGGAATCTACCAGAGACCGCTTGGTAAGGATATCACTTAACTTTCCAAGGGGTTTATATATGGCATCAGCCTTCTAATAAGCTGAAGGATTGGGACAGAATGCTTCAAGATCACAAAGATAGCATTCTTCACAACTGTTTTCACAGATGGAATGGCTTAGAGATCATCAGTCTTCACCTCAGAGCACTGGTCTAGATTACCTTAATCGGGGGGGGGGGGCACAGAAGCAAAGCTACAGTCCCTAGGGAACTGCATGAGACTTAAGGGTATCCTTAAGGAAGGGATAAACTGGGAGGAGGGAGCAGAGCTATATGGAAAAAAAAGTGCTCTCTGTCATTTTTCATCGTAACAATGATTGACCTCCCCTGCCCCTGGCAACACAGGCAGCTCCACTCTTGGTCCTGGACAGTGATAGGACAGATCCTGCCTCCTGAACCAAATAAGTTTCTTTGAAAAGAAAGCAGAGGCTGTGGATAGTGGTCACTCTTTACACACTGCTTAACTTGACCTGGCCAAGGATTTTGATAATTTTTCCCCAGTGCTGGAATTATTTAAAAATTGACAATCTTAATATAAACCTCTATGTTGTTTGCAAGTCTGCAAATTGGCTACACAAAATACTGAAGTTGTGAAAGTTGCTGGCACACTCTCAATGTAAAACTGTAAGAAGTTATGTGCCAAATGGAACTGTGCTAGGCCCTCTTAGGATTATAGGAGGTTACTAGGCTAATAACCCTGGGGCCCTTCCAAGCCCAACCAAGAGTTTATCCCCAAAAAGAACCCTCAGTCAGCACCTGTTTCCCCTGTCAATGAGGGACAAAGGTGGAACTCCTGGGACAAGTTTGCGGTTTCCCATCCACTCATCAAGGTTGCGCTTGAAGAGGGTCAGCGAGCTTGCTTATTTACTTTGCAGACATCCAAGCCAATATCCCAGCATAGGGAAATATCCTTAATAAGGACCTTATGAGAATTACAGCAGCTGAAGAACTCTGGAGAAGATTTCAATCCCTTTCTTCATGACCAGCAGAGCATGTTATCATAATCTCATGAGTGCTTAACCAAGTTTAGTGATTACAAGCTGGGTATTGTTATTCTCTCGTCCACTGGTACTAAACAGCTCCAACAAGGGCTGGAATATGCATATACCTGGTATAATGAAAACAGTCCACGTCAAATACAAAAAAGTACAATGTAGCAGCATTCAGCAAAAGATGCTGACATGTCAGATGTTATAAATGGTGCTCCTTTTAAGACTCAGCAGGTCATGAGAGACCTGGGATACTTACCTGGACAACACTCTCTCTCTCATTCAATCAGGTTTCCACTATACTTAGGAAATTCTTCTAGCTGGCCTAGTTAATTACCAAAAGAATGTCTTCAGCAGTCAAAGTAGTCACCCTATCCCTGAATTCGTCTCCTATCAGACCCATTACTGAATACAATACCCCCCCCCCCCCAGTATGTACAAATCCAACTATAATCGCTCAGCTGAGAAGGCCCCAAAGACTTCTAACAAAGAAAGTTAAAGGTCTTAAATTCGTCAAGTATCCAGAACAGAAAGATTAGCACAACAGCACAACTCTGTTTACATTCAGTATCCTACCAGCTGCGGCTGCTTGATGATCTTTCTGTAGCTTTCTGAACCATGAAAGATCTAATCCTATTTAGCTTTCTATTTCTTGACAAAAATCGGTGCCTCTACAGATACTCACACCACAGACAAAAACATGAACAAGACTAGTTGGTGGAATGGATTCCTACACAGGGTATTCCCAGCCTATGAAATAAGTTGCCACCACAGCTCAAAGTACTACTTTGGCAACTTTTTCAGGCTAGTCTTGATGAATGGATAGGCAGAGAGAAAATGTCCACCACACATATGTAAAGACCTGCTTGATTTGGGAGATAAGCAGTACTAAGCGCTTGATAAGGGTGGTAAGAAATTTTAAGTTTGTCTTCTTAAAGGGGTACATGGTTGGGCATCTTATGTTCCCCCATGATCATTTGCCCAGTATTATGCTTATGTTCATATCTCCCTAAATCCACTCCCAGGTGAATTCAGAGAGGAAGATAAAACATTCTTCTCAAGCTAGGTCAATAAATGGGCAGCTCAAGCTCACTTCACACCTTGGGATTATATAAAGAGCAAGTGATGGTCAGGAGTGCTTTCTTGCACCTGCTTAATCACATTCCACCATCTAAAGAGTGCTTTGACATCCAGTGTCCTGGGAATGACCACAAGCCTACGACGACTGTAAACAGTAAGCAAACCCCTGAAATAATCTGGGTCTTGGCAGAGGAGAGAGAAGTTACTAATACACAGTCAGCACCAGAGGACCCACTTCACAACACAGTTCCGTTTTTTTTTACTCATTTCCACACAAAAGGATATGCTGACTGAATCCCACAACTTAGTCTTCTACCATCTTCTGTATCAAGAGGTCATGACTAGTGCCATCTCCATCTCTCAACAGTAGAGGGAAACCCCATGATAAGTGAAGTGGAAGACGCTAAGTGGAATATGTGCCAATGCTTGGCTTTGCCTCAACTTCTCTAGCTTATACTTGGGACTGCAGGAAGGACACCCCCCCCCCTCTTGCAGGGGCACTTAAATTTACATTTTTTTTTTTTAGACAGTAAAACTTGGAAAACTGTTCTAAGATGTACATAAGTTTGAAATCTTAAAAGAACTAGGGAGTCTAGGGTCAGAGGTGCTTTCTATACCAGTGGATAACGCCATGACATCCACCAGAGGGACAGTGTGCATCTCCAAACATGGAATCCACAAAATGCTAAAGTTTGTGCTAACAAAGTCTTCAGAAGAGGATATCTCAGATGTTACATACTACAGAAAGTTCCACAAACTTAAGAACTGCTCTTCAAGGTAGTGTCTTGCATCAAGAAGGAATGAGGCCCTCTTCCTTTTGATAGGTAGCTGGATGTGAGTACTTCTCTTAGCTACATAATCATTGTGCATACTCTCTTGTGATTTCCTCTGTATAGTGCATGAAGTACACCTAAGTCTACACCCTGTGCAGACAGGACTGCCACTAGTGCAAATGTCCAAGATAGAAGTGCCAGAAGATTTTAATCACATGGTCCGATAATATGGCACCTGCTACACACCTCTCAACCTCTTACTGCAACTTTTCCAGAAAAAGGCTAAAGATCAGGGACAAATTTTAAACACTGATCTTATAAACTTAGAAAGTTGTTAGAATACAGTAAAGAGTTGATTATCCAAACTAATTAGGACCTAGGGTAGTTCTGAAAATCAAACTGTTCAGATAATCAAGCATATAAATGAACCGGATAAAAAATGTCTAAAATCTTGTTTTTTGCGGCACTCAGGAATACATTTTTCAACCATTCAGTAACTCCAGTGGACAATAAAGAATATTTTTCACACATGAGCTAGCTACAAGCTCAAAAAACATGTTCAAGTGAATACGTATAATGTTTTCATATCGAGACTTTATGATTTTTCCTACCTGAAAGCTACAGAAGGCCGGCTCTGATAGACTGTTCAGATAATCAACTCTCTACTGTAACATGTTTTACGCTAGAATGCATTTTCTGCAGGATGTGAAGTCTGAAAGTCAGATGCCTGCCATTAATTAATGACTCAGTCCTCAATGATGGGCCAGAAAATTTTGTGAAGAACTGACCAAAAACATGAGGCAAAAATCAGGACATGCTGCAAAAATCAAGATAATTGTGAGATGTGCTGCTACATGAGCTTCACTCCAAGTGAATTCCAAGAACTTTAAGGATGCATGAAAACACCAACTGTCTATTACAAACTCACTGTCTCATGTCTTTTAAATTTCACATAGTACGTGTTTAAACCGCTGTACATTAATTTCTAAAACTTCATTTCCACTGTCACATGGAACAGAGTAGATACAAATGTCACAATCTTACTTGCCTGCTAAGCATTTACAACTCAGATGTAATCAAAGACGACACATCATTTAAACAAAAGTAAATGAATTCTAATTACGCCTAGACAGAGACAAAAGATAACAAACACAAGAAAATCTCAAGAAAGACAGAACTTGGTATTTACCCCATCATCGACCGGTTGGTCTTCTGTTATACAAACTGTCTGCTCCATTTCGAATATCTCCTGCGAACAAAAGCAACATTTAAGAGCTTAAGCAAATGTGATGTACTCATTTTAGTGGTTCAAAATTAGTCTGTCCCTATCCTTTTTTTCCTCTTTCATACTGTACCTGTTGAGCAATTTATATGCCACACTCACTGAACAGCACTTTAATGAAGGAGTAAGTTGTTGAAAGAATATGGCAACAATCTAAAAATTATGCTGAAAGAAGAAAGCAACATAACTTACCACACTAACATTCAAGACAATCTCTTTCAGCAGCATATCATAAACAGCAACTTCCAACCACAGGATGGTACTCCAAAGTTAAATTTTCAAGAAGTTCAAAATGGCAGACTACTTCGCCCCAGATTCAAAAAACATGCCATTCAACATGCCATTCTGCTGACCACAAAGTATACAGACATGAAAAAAGATTACACTTTTTTACTAAACAATGACCGTCTTTCCATTAGTGGCCCAAGTAAAGGATGGTCCAAGATAAGGTGCAACGGTAAAACTCATCCTGGCAGATAGGTTCAGTGCTAACTTTACCCACACCCTCACCCCTTAAAGGGCCCATCTCTATACCGGAAGAATGCAAAGTTCTTGTAATCATGGCTGCACAGGTAAAAACCATACTCTCCAAAGCCAAGAACACAGCATCCATGGGATCTGACAGCATCCCAGGCTGCATTCTACATGAACTACAGAATGAACTGGCACCCCACCTAAGCACCAAGTTCAATCATAGCTTCACCTCAGGCTTTGTGCCTACTGAATGGAGCACAGCGACGGTTATCCCACTCCACAAAGTGGGAGGCACCACGGACCCCGGGAACTACCGCCCCATTAGCCTAACGAGCCTGTTCTGCAAGGTCATGGAACGTATCATCAGGGAACTTATAAACAAAGACATTGGTAATCTCCAAACTCTGGTCCCCACCCAGTTCGGGTTTGTAAAAGGCAGATCATGTCTCCTAAACCTGATAGACTTCTTTGAAGCAGTCACCAAAGCCGTAGATGAGGGTAAGGTGGTTCACACAGCCTATCTGAATCACACCAAGGCTTTTGACATCATCCCCCACTCTGGAATTATAGATAAACTCACTAAACTAGGTATAAATCCCTATGTCACAAGATGGGTTACCAACTGGCTCACTGACACTGTGAAAGTAGCAGACTCCAAATTAGACTTCAGACCAGTGAGAAGTGGAGTACCACAGGGTTCAGTCTTGGGTCCTCTCCTGTTTGATATATACTTTTCTGAAGTACAGGCCAACACAGAAGGTCTTTGACCAACGAATTTCGCAGATGACTGCAAACTAGGAGCCATAACTGAAACTCCTAATGATGTGGACATCCTACAAAAGGGCCTCAGCGAGACAGATGCCTGGTGTCAAAGCCATGGCCTCAAGCTCAATGCCAAAAAGTGCATTGTTATCCCCCTTGGTAAAAACTATGTACCCATGAGCTACCACATAGGTGGTAGTCTACTTAACACCGAAAGTGTGATAAGAGACCTTGAGACACAGGTGGACAGTAGTCTCTCCTTTGATAATCACATCGCCACAGTAGTCAGGAAATCCACCTACGTGCACACCTCATCACAAAAGGTTTCTCATCCAGGAAAAAAAGAGGTCACCGTTTCCCTCTACTTGTCACTCATTAGACTCATCAGAGTACAACACCCCTTTTGGTATGTACCTCACAAGACATCTACAACAACTGGAGAGGCAGCAGAAATACCTCACAAAGAGGATTACCAGCCTCAAACAGATGCCCTATGCAGACTGTCTCAAAAAACTCCAGCTTTACTCCGTCGCATATCGCCTACTCAGAGGCGATCTCTGCCTAACATACAAAGCTATGTCAAACCCAGAGCTGTTGGACATGATCCACTTAAAAGAAATCCCAATCCCTCCGAGCTACACACAACCTTGTCATCACAATAAACAGAACATGCTGCAGGGATAGATTCTTGTCCCAGAGACTTCCCATACTCTGGAACAAACTACCTATCTATATCAAACAAAGCTCCTCATTAGCACTCTTCAAGAAAAATCTTGATGATTGGATGGGAAACAGGAAATTCACCCTGGAGATCACCTCTGTGGCTCTGTTCGACAGGGACACAGGAAAATAATTGTCTTGGGTGGCGAAAGCCAGGGTACCTTTTTGGCTAGGCTTATATAGGCCCTAGCCTAGTACCTACCTATGAACTTTGGAGAAGTAAAAGGAGTGAAGGTAGAAATGTAAAGAAATGCAGTTAACTGTTCCATGAAGACCTCCCTCAAAGTGGACAGTGGTCACAGATCTACTGTTGCTGTAAGGTAACCTTTGTAGAGCACCACTGCATGTGTACTCACCAGAACAGAAGTGATTGAAGAGAAGTTCCTACACACACTAGCAGCACTGAAGCCTATAATCAAATTTACTTTTCATGCAATGTTTACTTTTTAAGCAAATACTTGGATATAGCATACTATCTATTTTGTTTCCCCACATGAACACTTGCAAAGATGATGACCCTCTACTCCTACTTCATTCTTATAGATAGCTCTAAGTTACTGGAAGAAAGGCAGTACAGCAAAAACCAGTACTGACATTTTTTTGGTTAGGATAGCAAGGAAATAAATATAATTTGAGGAAACACTAAAGGGTGCTGAAGATTCTCTTAAGTATACAACAGACATTCTTACTCTATTCATATATCTGAGAAAATACCTTCTTTGTTGGGTCCTATGGCTATGTTTATCCTATCCATCAAATAAGCGTTCAACTTTATTTTTCGTGAAAGTAAGCATGGTCAGACACCGTTGCAAATTGGCTTTATCACACATCAGCAAAACAAATCTGCTTGTTTATCACAATCTCCTAGTTTGCCCCCTAACCACTAGCAAGTACCTTCCTGCAAATCACAAAGCATCAATGAAGACTTGACATCACCACTGCAAGCCATTGTACTAGCATATACTTAACATGACTTACAAGAAACTCCAACAGCAGGGGCTAGCTGAAGAAATTCCACTGCAGGGGGTTGAGAAGGCTGGCATTCTTGGATCATCAAGGAGCTTCTTCTTGTGGAACAACAGATATGGTAAGGAACACATTTGATACAACAGGCACTGAAGACCCTCCACATGGGGCCCCTGTCATTAGGCTGAATTCAAAGGAATAAACCAGGAATAAACCACCAGGATTGAAGGAGTTGGAACACTGTCAGAATGAAGTTCATAGGACTACTTCCCTATAGAACAGCTGAAAATGAAGAGCCTGACTCCAGGAGTCATGCTTGTAACAATATTGCTTGGAAAAGGGAAACACTTCTGGCCAATGACTGCAGCAACTAAGTCTAAGAAATGACTGAGCAAACAAGTACTTGGAGGCAGCTAATCATACAGAGATGATGACTAAGATCACAGGAAATGGCAACTTAGCATGAGGTGACAATGCCCAGTGGTGCAGGGATTACAAAAGCCAACACGCATGCTTATTAAGGAGTTAAAATGGCAACTGCAATTCATAATTTCAAGTGCTTGATGAAATTCTGATGACCATGGCAGTAATCCTCAGAACAACAGGGCTGTAAATGTGAGGAATATACAGGGTGTGTGTGTGTGTGTATATATATACATATGTATACATATACGCGCACACACCACATTATATATTATCTACACACACACACACACACACACACACACACACACACACACATATATATATATATATATATATATATATATATAGACACACACATATACGTAGTATGCTTCTGTAAGTACTAATCGTGACAGCAGATTGTCCTACAGCTTGCTGTTGCAGTATTTCAAACTGTAGGGTTATCTCGCCAAATAACCTGAATGTCCCATCTGGTAACAAAACCAAAACCTTCCAAGGAGCCATATGTCTGACATTTCACCCAAGCCCACAGGCATAAGGCTACTTAAATGGGTAGCAATGTCTTTTGGCTTTTCCCAGTTAGGGGTCGCCACAGCAGATCACAGGTCCGCAGACTGACTGGCAGTGGAGTTTTTACAGTGTTGAGGTGCCAGCCCAGAGCCCAACCTTCACAGAAGGCACATGCACACACGCCTACCTGCGTGTCTTTTTAAAACTCACTCAACTGCAGAGAGGACATGCAGACTCTGCAGAGAAGGCAATCCAGCCGAGAATCAAACTGGAGAACCTCTTGCTGTGAGAAGACAATGCTAACCGCTGCACCACCACGGCCCTAAGGCTACATAAGTGGATGCATGAATATAAATCCACAGACTGTCTCCAAATTAGTAAGCATTAAGAGGCCCAAGAAACAAAATAGTCAGATATGAGGGGGAGAGACAGAAAGACAATTATACCCCTTGGTCCATGAGGAAAAGGAAGAAGATGGGGTGGGAAGGAACAGTGATTAGTAGGACATCTACTGTTGTGGTAAGTTCTAAGCAACTGTACTATGGCCTTCCTTAGATCACTGTTGCAGTATTCCATACAGTTGGGTGATTGCTAAAGCTCATGAAGTGAGAAGGATGCTTGGAAGAGAAGCATGAGAACTGTCCAGTAACCCAGAGAGGATCAACTTGATGAAAGTTGCTCTGGATTTAAGAAAATCATCCACTCAAACATTTGCTAAAGGTATGCACAAAAGACCAGGAAGCTGCTTCTAGGACTGTTCTAGAGTGAATTATCTTGTAGAAGTCTCCAGAAGAGACTACTGCTCCTCTAGAATGTGCCTTTAGTGCAGAAAGCAAGGTTTTCCCATGTTGAATATAGCTAAGGACAATTGATTTACAAAATCTAGCTAGCAATAGTTTGCTTAGAAATGGGGTGTTCCCTAGCTTGGAATCCTGGAAATGCAAACAGTCCGACTTGTGGATACAGTGTAGAATCCTTTCTCCCTTGGCTTGAGAATTAGGGAAGAAGGTGGGCAACTTTGCAACTGGATTAAAGTTCATTTACTACTTTAGGCATGAAAAAGGGACTGACCCTTAGGCACACTGTCCTTGTGAAAAATAAGGAAGGGAGAAGTTACTATAAGGGCCTGTAGTCTGGAGACCTGTCTGGTGGAGGTGAGAGCTACCAGAGAAAAGGTTTGCAAAGTACAGAATTTGAGAGAGGCATAACCTGTTGGTTTGAAAGGAGGGAGAGTGAGTTTTCCAGCACAAAATTAGGGTCTCAGACAGAAGGAATAGCTTTATTTGGAGGTTTCAGGTACAGCACACCTTTAAAGAACTGTTTAACTTCTAACTTGGCCAGGGGAAGCAGATATGCCTAAAATAGACTAGTATGCTAGGCCAGATTTCAAGAGCTCACACAAGAGAGGGCCACTGGGGTAGCAGCCTGTACTAGGTCATGTTTTTTAGCTGCACACCTCTAAGTCATTTTTTTTCAATTTTGCTACGTAAGATTTCCTACTAGTACATCTCCTTGCTCCTGGAGAACCTTAGCCACCATCCTCAGAAAACTGGCGTCAAAAAGGGGATCAGAATCATATCATCCATAGTGACAGGTTGACAGATGACAAGTTGGGATAAAGCAAAAAGCTGTTCTGTTGTGTAAGCAAATCCGCTGTGGTGGAGTGTTTCTGGTAACGGCCCTGGCTAGGTAGAAATTAAGGGGGAGCCAACACTGCCTTGGCCAGTAGGGATTCACCAGGAAGACTTTGTGTGTTGTCTTTGGATCTTCATTAAGACCCTGAGGAGAAGAGGAAGTGGATGGAAGGCATATAGGAACATCTCTTTCTTGAGAAAGGACATTGCATCCACTCTCCAAGCTTGAAAACAGTAGCACCTGGTGCAAAAGAGTGGAAGTTGATGTTCATGGAGGCAAACTGAGCTATCTGTGGACCCCCCCCCCATCTGTGATTTGTATGTAGGAAGGTCTCCTTTGATCTATTTAGAAAGTCTGCCAGCATATTGTCCTGTGAGGGAATGTAAACCACTTGGCCAGAGAGGTTTGCTTTTGTGGCCTGTTCCCATGCCAAAAAAGCCAGTCTGTGGCCTGTTCCCATGCCAAAAAAGCCAGTCTGCACAGTTGACAAGAACTGACGCTCCCCTGCTTGTTTATATGTTTGTGTTGTTTGTGAGCACTCTTTACGGTCCTGGTTTCCAAGAAAGAGAGAAGATCTGCAGGGCCTGTATTAATGCCTTCATCTCCTTCAGACTGATGTGCACTGACCTTAGGATTGCAGGCCATTGTCCTTGAACTCTCAGACTGCACATTCATGCTCCACATGCATCATCTGATGAGTCTATGTGCAACGTCTTCATTTAGGTAGGGGAAGAGGGGAACCTGCAAGTCCAGGAGATAAGAATATTGGGACCACTGGATATTCCTCACAGGGAGTCTGGCAAAGGTGACCATGGAAGTGAGTACACTTTGTAAAAGATTTGGTTCAAAGGTGACCATGGGGATGGTTGCTGTCATGAATCCCAGCACTCTGACAATTTCACTTGCAGAACAAGACTGAAGGTAAAGGAAGGAACTGGTCAGGCTTTGCCCATTGTCTGATGGTACGAAAGTCTGAATGAGTTTCAGGCTGAATATAAGGAAAATCCAAGGCAGTAAGAGAATGGATGTAGGACCTGGACAATCCTTGTGTAATAACTCAAAGCACTTCCTGAGGAACTGAGAAACCTCAGTGTTCTCCCACTGAAAACACTGGCAGATTCTAGCAACAGTCTCAGACAAAGAGAAGCACTCAAGTCTGAATCAGAAATCAGAGGAGAAAACCCTTTCCCTGGCCCTGCATCTTCCTGTTCAGAATCTTGAATCTTTTCAGGAAAAGAGGTACCCTTCTTACGTTTACCAAAAGCTACTGTACAAGAAGGATCAACAACCTGAATTAAACTCTGAGCGAGACACAGTAACCTACTCAGACACATGCTTGGTTTTCTTTCTGACAGGAAAAATGGAGCCAACTGTGGTACTGATGGCATTAGCAGTTTCCCCAGGGATGAGTACAGCATTCCAATACAAGAGGAAAACCTTCTTGGTTTCCTCTTCCAAGACTGACAACAGTGTTTCTCCCTTACCCACTGGGGGGGAACCTCAACAGCCACATGTTGCTAACACCCAGTCTGTAGACATTGCAAGTGCTAAAACAGATTGATCCATGTTAAAACATGAGTGGACTGAGGTACAGCAAATGGTCACAGCAGAGTCTCTCACCAGCGGCTGAGGCAAACTGCTTGACTGCTGTGGTGGTAAAGGCTATTTATTTTTCTTCTTTTTGTGGCTGGAAGACTGACTGTAGGACTAATGTTCTGTTCCACAGTCAAGACAAAAATGGTGCCTCTTTCTCAGGGAAGATAAGCAGCAAATTCTAGTGAAAACTAGCCTACAAAAGTTACCTTTTGTTGCCAGAAAGAATACAGTAAAAAGCACTTTAAAACACTATTCCAGCCCTACAAAAGTAAAATAAACAATTTTACTATAATAAAATATTCTCAGTTACTTTACACCACTTTTAATTTTAAACTGAGAGGAAAAATGTATGTGCTGTTTAAAAGTGTTACAGTCTTGTGACTGCCTGGTAAAATACAACACTTCAAGCTTTAAAATAACTTTTATGATGAGTAAAGTGATAAAACAGAAAAAAAAATTGGAATTTTTTCCCCCAAACTAAACTTATTTGCCCAGCAAAGGAACAGAACAAGTCGACAGTCAATCCTCGAAAGACTCAGAGCAGCATACTTTCTGGCGGCAATAAAGCTCTGAAGGGCTTCATGCCCAAACCTGTCAGCTCAGCTTGAGCTGCTTGACAGTTTGGGCATGTGGAAGGTGGCCTGAAGTTTTGGAAAGTGGCTGGTTGTTATACCCTTGACAGGATATAAACCACATAGTGAAGGCTACTGCAGCTCTGATAATGATGAAAACACTTTTTTTTTCACCCAGTCTGTCCATGGCCCTGCTGAATTTATCTGATGGAAGAGCACTGGTAGCAGGATGTACCATATAAGGTTTTTCTACAGATACGGAAAACACAGAAGGGTCTGCCACAGGGTTTTTGGGCAGAAATTGTAAGCCCTGAGGTACCTTGTAGAACCTGACAGGCCTGTAGATCAATGTGTGCATGTCTCATTAAGAAGCCTATTCAACAGCTTGCACAAATGTATAAATACTGAGCACGTACAAGTCTGACTGCCATTTTGTAGTAAGCTGTTGAGATGTAAGCATGTATGTGTATAAGCTCTGTCTGTTAATAAGTTTGTTTATATTTATTGATGCTGCTATCCATCCTGATGTACTTCTATGTAATAAAGCATCTTAAACAAACTACCCTGCCTGCTTCGTCTTCAATGTACAAGGGGAAGAGCGACATGGCCTTTTAGGGGCTGATGGCTGAGAATCACGTACACTGGAAGTGGGTGCAAAGATATCAAGGAAAGCTTCCAGAAAGTACAGTTTTGTACCTACCATAAATGTAGATGTTCGAGGATCTACATTGCTGCAGTCATAACCTGTAAAGAGCTAGGCTGGCGTCGGTCATTGTCGCCCAGAGGCTGGCGCCAGTGGAGTAGTTAGTTAAGTGCATGACCGACGCCATATCCTCAGTCTTTCTTGCCCCAGATGTCAGAAGGCCTACAAAAGAAAGTCCAGAACCAAAGTAGTAAACACCCAACAACCACCAGTGTGGAACTAAAGAGTATCCCAAAAAGAAACACAGCAACCACCCACATCTACATTTATGGTAGGTACAAAACTGTACTATGTTCCATTGCTGCAGTCATAACCTGTGGGTAGAATCCCAAAGCAAAGGAAAAGGGAGGCTGGCAAACAAAATAGCATTAGGAGCTGCTAACATGCCCTGTAAAACTGCAGTGGCAAACCCAGCCCTGGACTTAGAATAAAGAGGGAGATGGTAATGCTTAGTAAAAGTGTGTACTGAACTCCAAGTAGCTAAACAAGCCTGGCACAGTCTAATCAGCGACACCCCCCCTACGTCACAGCCCCAAGCAAGGAATACAGAATGATAATCCCTATGAGGTATCTGTTTCCCACAAGAAATGCAATTATTGACTTTTTCTGACATCCGGATAACTGAGGCAAGAAAAGACAAAAATTTTAGCTCAACTTGGTCAATGAAAATTTCAGAAGAAAGACTGAGGATATGACCG